>NC_140182.1:87813903-88168903 GCF_963971535.1 Notolepis coatsorum | reverse complement strand
TAGCTAGCTGCTCCCTACTGCTTCCAGCCCTTGTGCTAAGCTATAGGCTAGCTGGTCCCTATACTGCTTCCAGCCCTTGTGCTAAGCTATAGCTAGCTGCTCCCTACTGCTTCCAGCCCTTATGCTAAGCTATAGGCTAGCTGGTCCCTATACTGCTTCCAGCCCTTGTGCTAAGCTATAGCTAGCTGCTCCCTACTGCTTCCAGCCCTTGTGCTAAGCAGGCTAGCTGGTCCCTATACTGCTTCCAGCCCTTGTGCTAAGCTATAGGCTAGCTGGTCCCTATACTGCTTCCAGCCCTTGTGCTAAGCTATAGCTAGCTGCTCCCTACTGCTTCCAGCCCTTGTGCTAAGCAGGCTAGCTGGTCCCTATACTGCTTCCAGCCCTTGTGCTAAGCTATAGGCTAGCTGGTCCCTATACTGCTTCCAGCCCTTGTGCTAAGCTATAGCTAGCTGCTCCCTACTGCTTCCAGCCCTTGTGCTAAGCTATAGCTAGCTGGTCCCTATACTGCTTCCAGCCCTTGTGCTAAGCTATAGCTAGCTGCTCCCTACTGCTTCCAGCCCTTATGCTAAGCTATATGCTAGCTGGTCCCTATACTGCTTCCAGCCCTTGTGCTAAGCTATAGCTAGCTGCTCCCTACTGCTTCCAGCCCTTGTGCTAAGCAGGCTAGCTGGTCCCTATACTGCTTCCAGCCCTTGTGCTAAGCTATATAGCTAGCTGCTCCCTACTGCTTCCAGCCCTTGTGCTAAGCTATATAGCTAGCTGCTCCCTACTGCTTCCAGCCCTTGTGCTAAGCTATATATCTAGCTGCTCCCTGACACATGCCTCCTCTATTTGAACGACCACATCAAACAAGAGGTGGACGCAGGCAAATACTGCGGCATGGTCATGCTGGACCTACAAAAGGCCTTCGATACTGTCAATCACTCCATTCTGATTGACAAGCTAAAAGCAATTGATTTTGATAGCTTATCAGTGAGCTGGATGCAATCCTACCTGGAGGGGAGAGAACAGATGGTAGAGGTAAACGGTATACTCTATCCCCCCCCCTCACAGTGAGCTGTGGTGTTCCACAAGGAAGCATACTAGGACCGCTACTCTTCCTAATTTATGCAAATGACATGTCGTCAGCCTGTGACTGCAACTTGTTCCTGTTTGCGGACGACTCAGCCATGCTGGTCTCTGACAAGAACAAGTTGCAGGTTGAAAAAACCCTCAGCTCGGAACTATATAGGCAAAATCTGCATATGGCTCGCTGATAACAAACTATCATTACACATGGGCAAAACAGAGTCCATTCTCTTCGGTTCAAATAACAAACTCAGCAAGACCGACGGCTTCTCAGTTGCAGTGCATGGGTGACAATATTGTCACAAGGAAAGACGAAATTACCTACCTGGGTTCCATCCTAGAGGCAAATCTTTCCTGTGACAAAATGGCATCCAATGTAATAAAAAAAGTCAACCAACGAACTAGATTCTTGTACCGGATCTCCTCTCAAGAAACAAGAATACCCTGAAGACTCTGGCAGGAGCCCTCATTCAATATACTACGACTATGCGTGCACCTCATGGTACCAAAGCACCTCATAGGCGCTTAAATCTAAATTACAAACATCACAAAACAAACTGGTCAGACTACTACTTGACCTTACCCCCAGAACCCACCTCACCCCTGCCCACTTTGACAACCTAGGATGGCTTAGAGTAGACGACAGAGTACAGCAACTTGCAATGGGCCTGGTCTACAAGATACACTATACGACTAAGGTACCCATGTACATGTCAAAATACTTCCCAAAGGTCAGTGAATACCACAACCACTAGAGGAAGCTCAACAAATCATGTTAAACCCAGATTCGGCTCAAACAATGAACTAAACACGTTTCGCAATTATGCCACATCAATGTGGAACGCCCTACCCAAAGCTGTAAAGGAATGTGAATCACTACCCACTTTCAAAAACACCCTCAAAGAACACCTATACGGGATACTGCAATTCGAAACATGGCCCCTACAAATTTACATTTACATTTACATTTAGTCATTTAGCTGACGCTTTTATCCAAAGCGACTTACATGTTCTGTACGACAAGCCATCAGGAAGGGCACAAGCTGAGCAACAATGTTCATCAAAGTGTTGAGTGCTGGTTAGTTTATTAGGACAAGTGCATGACAGTACGGTTAGTTAGGGTTAGATTTTTTTTTTTAATTCAGATAATGGTTGAAGAAGTGCGTCTTTAGTCGACGGCGAAAGATTGGACGTGTTTCGGCTGTCCTAACTGGGGTGGGTATAGTTCATTCCACCATTGTGGGGCAAGGACTGAGAATAGGCGACTTCTATTTGATGACCCTCCCGGAGCTTGGATAGGAGTAGGTCTGAGGCGGCCAGAAGATGCAGAGCGTAGGGGTCTTGAGGGTGTGTAGTTAGAAACCATTGACCGGAGGTAGGCGGGAGCGGTTCCCTTTGCCGCACGGTATGCTAGGTCGAGGGCCTTGAAGCGGATTCGTGCAGCAATGGGGAGCCAGTGCAGGTCCCTAAGAAGTGGGGTGACATGGGCCGACTTCGGTAGGTTTGAGATCAGGCGGGCCGCTGCGTTCTGAATGAGTTGAAACATTTCCTAACCCAGTTGTCCCCCCCCCCCCCCCCTGCCCAACCCCCCCCCCCCCCCCCCCCCCCACCTCCAATGTACAGCTCCCCCCCCCCACCCCACCCAACCCCACCCCACCTACCCAACCTCCTCCAATGTATACAGTTTCGACGTCAAATGTATATACACTCTTTTTCTGGACACTTTTTGTATCACAAACAGTACTGTATTTGCAAATCTGGTATGTCATAAATGTATAGATGTAGCAGTACTGTCTATCTGTAAGTCGTGTACATATGATGAATTGAAAATGGGGGAAGTCTTTCTCTGGTCTGCATCCCCTTAACAATTGTATGTATTGAGCTGTACTGCACTGTACCCATTCTGCAATCTGTTAATAAACTTTTAAATCAATCAATCAATCAATCAATCAATCAATCAATCACATTATAATTACATTGTCATTTAGCTACCGGCAAAAGACACAGATACCTATGCAAGCTGTTCTGCGCATGGGAGGTTCTTATATAAATCGTCATTACACAAAAAAAAAACCTTTTTCCGCCCTGAAAGACAGGAACAGCAGCAAGACCCGACCCAGTAAGACATTTATATTAAGTCATTGTTTTCAAATAGTCATTATATAATAGAAATCTGCGACTGTCGTCTTGTCTTAAAATGTACATTTCCACGTATTTTACCGTAACAATATGCTAGCGTACATGTTTGTTCGTGCAAAGCAGCTAAAGCAATGAATGTGTTCATGCACACATGTAAGAATTAAGAATGGGAAATTCAGAAATAAAAAGTATACACTTGGTAGAATCAATATGAACAAAACTTTGCATTATATTCGAAAATCATTTAAGGTGTATTCGTGCACACGTGTCCCGCATGTCTTTGGAAAGACCAGATTACTTATTTGCCATGAAAGAGTTCTCTGCAGTATATGACAGCAGTCATAGAGTGTATATTTTCAGCAATACGTTTGTTTAGGTTAAGGTTAAAACTTAGGAGATTTTATCTTTTTTTAAATGTGATAATATTTCCACAGAGGTTGTTACAGCAGGATCTCACTGCCACCTATAGTATAGCGGCGCCTATGTACATGTATGTACCACGTGGATGGTTTGCAGGTTATTGTTACGAGACCGCCGCCATCTTATGACCGCCGCCATCTTATGAGTGAAAACAAACGAATTTCTACCATCAAATGGCATTTCACTATTTCGAAAGCCTTTCTAGGCGAGATATGCGTCAAATAAGCTTGCCCTGATTGACTTGTCCAAATTGGTTCAGTTATCTGCAATATTGGCTGAGATATATTAAACAGATTTGTTTGCGTTTTTTTGATAATCATGTCCTTAATTTGCATATAAATGATACATGGGACACTCTGACAACTTGTTAACATAAGCCTATAATTTTTTTCAAATCTAGAAACACTGGTTAGAAGTATATTTCCGGGGGGTGCATGATACCCCCCTCTATCCTAAAGATGATTAAAGCCCAACCTCCAGGTTAAACCCTACTGATCAATTATGGGTAGTTTACATCATTGGTATATAATTTCATTATTTATTTTTTTCCATTTGACACCGGAAATCACTCTGAAAGAGTTAAAAAGGTCCACGCACGAATAACATGCACGTGCGAATCAAAAAAGCTTATCAAACGCCGACGTCACTATAGCCAGGTGCATATTAATGAGCCGAATCTAAAAGCTAGCACGGCCGTGACGTCACTTCAGGAAATGCCTTGGCCGTCCGCGTGAATATTAAAGGCAACCAACTTGTGTTCAGCTTTTCGTTCAGCGTTTCTCTGATTGGCCACACGGCCAATCAATCAATCCACTAGCACACGCCCTCGCGCAAAGAGAGACGCGGCAAAAGCGCTGGTCGAACCAGCGGTGTTCTGTTGTGTGACTGTACTCTACAGCGGTGTTCTGTTGTGTGACTGTACTAAACACTTCCACCACATGACCGACATTTGACATACAGTACACCTCCTATCTATGTTGGGATTATGTTTGGTCATGACAAAACAATAAAAATCGCTTCGCAAAATATGAGAGCGCGCCGCTGTCATTGAAGGGCTTCCTACAACAGAGCACCGCCGCTGCTGCTGCTGAAGCTGTATCAAGCCGGCGGCGGTGCACGGACGCCGGGGAAAAACCACCGCGTCGCCCCGCTGGCGCTTCAGGCTCAGCAGCCTCCACGGGCGAAATAACATATAACGTTACAGTTTCACACTGATGTACAGTGAGTGTCTAATATGGCTGTCGCGAAGTCATGCCTCTCCCTCTGAAAGCCCATCCACGCTGGGTATCATAGACTACGTTTCGCGTTCCATTGATTAACGCCATTACCTGCTGTGCTGTAGGAAGCAGAGGTACAGTAAGTTACAGTAGGTGTAGGTTACATGTTTAATCAAAGCCCATACAATTTTTTAGATGAATGATTGTGGATATAATATAGAAAACACATCATTATGATATTTGAAATATTATGAAAAATTGTATGGGCTTTGATTAAACATGTAACCTACACCTACTGTAACTTACTGTACCTCTGCTTCCTACAGCACAGCAGGTAATGGCGTTAATCAATGGAACGCGAAACATAATAACTTTACGCTTTCTAGTTCAGCGCATTTCATAACTGTATGGGCTTTGTTTATACACGAGTGCGAATCTGGTAGTCTATGATACACAGCGTGGATGGGCTTTCAGAGGGAGAGGCATGACTTCGCGACAGCCATATTAGACACTCACTGTACATCAGTGTGGAACTGTAACGTTATATGTTATTTCGCCCGTGGAGGCTGCTGAGCCTGAAGCGCCAGCGGGGCGACGCGGTGGTTTTTCCCCGGCGTCCGTGCACCGCCGCCGGCTTGATACAGCTTCAGCAGCAGCAGCGGCGGTGCTCTGTTGTAGGAAGCCCTTCAATGACAGCGGCGCGCTCTCATATTTTGCGAATGCATAAACTATATCCGCCATAATTTAAGATATAGTTTATGCATTCGCAAATATGAGAGCTCTGTCAGCGATTTTTATTGTTTTGTCATGACCAAACATAATCCCAACATAGATAGGAGGTGTACTGTATGTCCACTGCTACCGCAGCTGAACACAAGTTGGTTGGAACAGCAGCCTGCCGCTCGCTTGCCGCTCGCTTGCTCCTTGGATTTCATTTGGGACGTGCGCTTGCCTGCGCGTGGGGGCGGGGGGGCGCGGCCAATCAGAGAAAAGCCGAACACAAGTTGGTTGCAGGCGTGAATATTAAAGGCAACCAACTTGTGTTCGGCTTTTCTCTGATTGGCCGCGCCCCCCCGCCCCCACGCGCAGGCAAGCGCAGCCGTCCCACGTCCCAAATGAAATCCAAAGAGCAAGTGCGGCAGCGCGGCAGCGCGGGCAACCAACTTGTGTAGTGTTGGGCTGCTGTTCCAACGCACTTGTGTTGGGCTGCGGTAGCAGTGGAGCGCTGCTGACTGATTATTATGTTTCGCGTTTTTAACAACCAAAGTTAGATTCACTCGTCACTGTACATGTATAAACAAAGCCCATACAGTTATGAAATAATAAACACTGACTATCTGACTATTACTAATAAACACTGTGTTAGGACTATAAACACTGTTAGGACTATCTGACTCTTAATAATAAACACTGTTACAGACTAGTGTTAGGACTATCTCGATTCACGCGTCACTACTGTAACTAGAAACTCTGGGTGTCACTGTACATCAGTAACGTTATTTCGCGTTTTTAACGTCAGCGGGGCGATGCGGTGGTTAGTCCCCGGCTTCCGTGCACCACCGCCGGCTCTACTCGGTCCAGCTCCAGCAGCAGCGACCGTGCTCCGTTGTAGAACGAAGCCCTTCAATGACAGAGCTCTCATATTTTGCGAATGCATAAACTATATCTTAAATTGTGGCTATGTGTCTAATATGGCTGTCGCTTATCAATGACTTCGCGACAGCCATATTAGACACATAGCCATAATTTAAGATATAGTTTATGCATTCGCAAATATGAGAGCTCTGTCATTGAAGTGGGTGGTGGCAGTGTAACAGCGTTCACCCTGATGTAAAGTAGCGATTTTTATTGTTTTGTCATGACAACCCAATTACATAATCCAACATATGTGTAAAGAAACAACATATTCCAGTTAACGGTATATTTTTTAATGATTCATTACGGTATAAATTAGGTTAACTGGAGCTGTGGAGGCTGCTTGTTGAAGAGCCAGCGGGGCGACGCGGTTGTTTTTTCTCCGGCTTGCGTGCGCCGCCCGCGGCTTGACTCGGTTCAGCGTTCACCCTGATGTAAAGTAGCGATTTTTATTGTTTTGTCATGAAAACCCAATTACATAATCCAACATATGTGTAAAGAAACAACATATTCCAGTTAACAGTATATTTTTTAATGATTCATTACGGTATAAATTAGGTTAACTGGAGCTGTGGAGGCTGCTTGTTGAAGAGCCAGCGGGGCGACGCGGTTGTTTTTCCCCGGCTTCCGTATGCCGCCCGCGGCTTGACTCGGTTCAGCTCCAGCAGCAGCAGCGGCCGTTCCTCCGTTGTAGGAAGCCCTTCAATGACAAGCGCTCTCATATTTTGCGAATGCATAAACTATATCTTAAATTATGGCTATGTGTCTAATATGGCTGTCGCTTATCAATGACTACACGACAGCCATATTAGACACATCGCCATAATTTAAGATATAGTTTATGCATTCGCAAATATGAGAGCTCTGTCATTGAAGTGGGTGGTGGCAGCTTACTAACAGTAGCGATTTTTATTGTTTTGTCATGACCAAACATAATCCCAACATAGATAGGAGGTGTACTGTATGTCAAATGTCGGTCATGTGGTGGAAGTGTTTAGTACAGTCACACAACAGAACACCGCTGTAGAGTACAGTCACACAACAGAACACCGCTGGTTCGAACAGCGCTTTTGCCGCGTCTCTCTTTGCGCGAGGGCGTGTGCTAGTGGATTGATTGATTGGCCGTGTGGCCAATCAGAGAAACGCTGAACGAAAAGCTGAACACAAGTTGGTTGCCTTTAATATTCACGCGTCCGGGTCATAGTACTAGTTCAATGGTGGCCCACTAGGTGCATCACAGTTAGCCTATATAGCTCCGCCGTCCCTGCTGCCTACAGTCAGGACCACTACACTGACGTTAGCCTATGGTTCTCTCCTCTTTGTGTGCCCCCGTCCTCGCGGGTGTCCTGCGGAGGAGCTTGTGGACGCGACAACAGCGGCGGCCGTTGTTAGCTCATAGCTATCGTGAACCACTAGCCTTTACGGGCTTGAGCACCCTGTTGTGTATGTGAATCACAACGGTGTTCACCGGGCCTTTAAGATGGCACGGTAATGTTGCGACACTGCTGTGATATACCGTAAAGCGTTGTGGTAACGGGAGATGGTGTGTGTGTGTTGTGCACTGGTGGAGCGGATTAAATAAACCGTCAAACGTAAAGCCGCAGTCCGGTGCGTTATTTGAATACACAATATTGGCGACGAGGATGGGATTATGGATTCCCTACTTGCACCTCTCTCTCCGTTCCTCGCCCTGCCTGGCGAGCCACCGGTTCCGTGGATTCACTGGCTGGAGGCGTTTAATACGTTCATAATAGCCGTCGGGCTCGCCGACGCTAACGCTGCTCGGAAGAGAGCCCTGCTCATTCACAACCTAGGAACCGAGGGACAACGGATCTTTAGGACTCTCGGAGCTGCACCGAGTTATGCGGACTGTGTCACACTGCTGTCGGGACATTTCGCTGCTCCACAAAACGTCATGCTCCGGAGGATCGTCTTCCGTCAGCGACGTCAACAAGTGGGTGAGTCGATCCACCACTATGTAGCTGACCTACGGGGGCTGGCTAGCCTCTGTAAATTTGGAGTGATGGAAGATGAACTGATACGGGATCAGCTAGCTGAACATACTAACAACCCTAAGCTCAGGGATAAGCTATTAATGATGCCAGATGAATTGACATTGACAAAGGCTGTTAATATTGCTTTCCATCTCGAGTCAGCAGCAGGTTTGGCAGCACAGCTAGCACCCTGTAATGTTTTCCCCAAACCTCTGATGTTGACTCAAACAGTGGCACCGTCCGGGGAGTTTCCCGAACCGGTTTTCCCGGATGACAGCCTGGAGGTAAATTTCGCTGCACGCCGGGGTACGGCCGCGTCAACAGCACGCCGGGCCGTGTGTGGAAATTGTGGCTCCGCATCACACCCCAGCCGGGCTCCAGTTTGCCCTGCCAGGGGACAGAGGTGTCAACGCTGTGGCAGGCAGAACCATTTCGCCCGGGTCTGCCGCTCTGCTCCCGGTGCTGATAGCACGCCGCCACGCTCGCCACGTCCACCTACGCCGACAACCATCCATTCGGTGGACGCCACCTCTCGTGCATTTAAATGGTGCACGGTGGAACTGGACGGGGTGGTTCTCCCACTCCTGTTGGATACGGGGGCCTCCAAGTCACTTTTGAACATTTCCACGGTTCGTCGACTTTTCCCGCGCCGGACGCTCACCGCCAACGCAGAGGACCTGTATGGGTATGGACACTCTAAAATAGGAATGGCAGGCACAATCACCTTCACTGTGTGCTACGGGACCAAGGCCCTTCCCTCATTCACTTTCCAAGTGTCTCATCAGGGAGCCAACCTCATGGGCTACGATTTGTTTTGTGGGCTTGGGTTCTCCCTGGTGGACAATACAGGGGCTGACATTCTGTCTGTGGGTTCGCCCTGGCACCAGCGCTGGCCTGCTCTGTTTAGTGGCTTGGGCTGCCTCACTGCGTTTCACCACCAGCCTCTCCTCATCCCGGAGGTGCGTTCGGTGATCCAGCCGCTGCGCCGCCTGCCCCTCGCCCTACGCGACGATGTCACCGCCGAGCTGCAGAAGCTTTTGGATGCGGGCATCATCGAGCGCGTCAACGCTTCACCATGGGTTTCCAACCTGGTGATAGTCAAAAGGAAATTAGGGGGACTGCGTCCATGCGTCGACCTCAGGCAGGTGAACAAAGCGGTGATTCCGGATAAGTACCCATTGCCCACAGTGGAGGAACTGGCGGCACAGTTTTACGGCTCCTCTGTTTTCACCAAACTGGACCTTCGCCAAGGCTACCTGCAGGTTCCACTGCATCCTGACAGTCGCTACCTTACGGCTTTCGTGACACATGTCGGAGTGTTTAGGTATACCCGCATGCCTTTTGGTCTCAGCTCAGCCCCCAGCTGTTTTCAAAAAATAATGGCCACCATCTTCGCCGGCATCCCGGGCGTGGTCGTTTTTTTGGATGACATAGTGGTCCATGGTGCAACATCAGCCATCCACGACGAGCGCCTGGCGAGGGTGCTGGACGTCCTTTCCGGTCACAACCTCACGCTGAATGGGGACAAGTGCACCTTCTCTGTCCCAGTCATCGAATTTGTGGGGTTCCGCCTGTCTGCTGATGGCCTCAGCCCGCTCCAGTCTAACGTGGAGGCCGTGCTGCGCCTGCCTGAGCCGTCCTGCCCAGCGCAGCTCTCGTCGTTTCTAGGGATGACAGCCTACTACCTTCGCTTCCTTCCCCAATACTCCACAACCACCACCCCGCTTCGGAGGCTCCTGAAACAGGACGCGGTCTGGGAGTGGACCCCAGCCTGCTCTATCGCTGTTCGCCAACTTAAAACGCAGCTCACCTCACCACCAGTGCTCGCGTTCTTCGATCTGGCGAGCCCGACGTTTGTCACCTGTGATGCGTCCAATACGGCGATCGGGGCTGCGCTGTCTCAGGTCCAGCGGGGCGTGGAGCGCCCAGTGGCGTTTGCCTCCCGCGCTCTCTCCCCAGCGGAACAGAAGTACTCGGTGGGGGAGCGTGAGGCTCTGGCCTGTGTCTGGGCGTGTGAACGGTGGCACATGTACGTGTACGGACGACATTTTACGCTGCGGACGGACCACCAGGCTCTTACCGCCCTGCTCGCTACATCCGGGTCGGGCCACAAGCCATTGAGGATTCACCGCTGGTCTGAGAGGCTCCAGCCATATAACTTCACCACAGTGTTTACTCCCGGCAGGGAGAATGTAGTGGCTGACCTGCTCTCCCGTGCCACCCCTGACCCAGCACCCAAAACGTGCCCGGATCCAATGGAACCGGAGCTTGTCCTTCAGCTTCACGGCCCGCTCCAGGCCACAGTCTCCCTGGAGGACCTTCAGCTTGCATCGGAGGGGGACTCCACGCTCGCCCAGCTCCGCACCTACATCAGGGGGGGGTGGCCCGTGAAGGTCCCGGAGGTGCTGGCGCCTTTTCATCGGGTCAAGGATGAGCTGTCCTGCTGGAGCAGTGTTTGTGTGGCTCGGGGGCTTCGCACAGTCATCCCCAGTGACCTCAGAGCACGCATATTGACCATGGCGCACGAGGGGCACCTGGGCATTGTGAGGGTGAAGCAGCGCTGCAGGGATCTGGTGTGGTGGCCGGGCATTGACCGGGATATAGAGACAATGGTGAGGGACTGCTCAGCCTGCCTTCTCAGCGGTAAGACGGGGCCGCCGACCCCAGCGCCGCTGCAGCCTTTGCCGTGGCCACCCGCACCTTGGAAGCACATCCAGCTGGACATCTGTGGGGAGCTCCATGGTGTCCCACACCACCAGCGTTTCCTCCTGGTTGCCTATGACCTCCATTCCAAGTGGCCGGAGGTGGCCGCCTCGGGGTCTGTGACTACCCGTGTGGTCACGGATTTCCTCTCCGCCCTGTTCGCCCGGTGGGGAATTCCAGACACCCTCACTACGGACAATGGGCCGCAGTTTGTCTCTGCTGACTTTGCCACTTTCATGGAGGCCAGGGGGATTAACCACGTCCGTACAGCTTTCTACCACCCGGAGGCAAACGGGGGGGTGGAGAGGTTTAATCAGACATTGAAGAACGGCATCAGAGCGCACCTGACGGAGGGTCTGCCGTTCTCAGCCGCTTTACTCCGCACTCTGCTGCACTACAGGGCAACGCCGCACACAACTACGGGCAGTTCCCCAGCCCTCCTGATGATGGGACGCGAGTTGCAGCTTCCCCTGGATCGGCTGAGGGTCCCGGCAAGTATCGCGCCGGCAGTGATACCCTGCCAGGGCACCAGGGTCGCAGATGCTCAGCGTCGAATGAAGCAGCGGTTCGACAGGAGGCGGAGGGTGAAAGCGCCTTCCTTCACAGAAGGAGACTGGGTCCGGATTCGTCGTCCCCACCGGGACCACAAGCTGCTCTCCTTCTGGTCGGCACCGATACGGGTCACGGCCCGGCTGGGCCCGGCCACCTTTCGTCTGGCCGATGGATCACGGTGGCACGCAAACCGGCTTAAGAAGGTGGCAAACGACCCCATCTCGGACCCAGAGTCCAGGGAGGGTTCAGAGCTGGACATTGAGGACTGGGTTTTGCCAGATGAGCCGCAGCGGAGCCCGCCATTGCCAGCCGAGCCCCAGGTTCACCTGGAGGCCTCTCCAGACCGCGCCCAGCGGGGCTCACCATTGCCATTGCCAGTCGAGCCCCAGGTTCACCGGGACGCACGGCCAGTCCGCGTCCGGAATAGACCGGCCTACTTGAGAGACTATGTTACTTGAGAGATAGACTATTTATGTTACAGATTATTTATATTTATTCATTGACCGGTTTAGTCAGAGCATAGTCTGTTGCGTGGCAGAATAATCCACAAGACTATGTCGGTGACTGGCAGTCTACCCGGTTCACCTAGGTAGGCTGCAGGGACTGTTAGTATGAATTAAATATGAATTAAACTGTATGGGGATGTTCTTCGGGGTTCCCTGTGGGGGGGGGGAATATGTTGTGTATGTGAATCACAACGGTGTTCACCGGGCCTTTAAGATGGCACGGTAATGTTGCGACACTGCTGTGATATACCGTAAAGCGTTGTGGTAACGGGAGATGGTGTGTGTGTGTTGTGCACTGGTGGAGCGGATTAAATAAACCGTCAAACGTAAAGCCGCAGTCCGGTGCGTTATTTGAATACACAATACACCCTACAGCATAGACATCTATATTCTATTATAGATATCTATGCCCTACAGGCTGCCACCATTGTCGCCGTTGTCGCGTCCATGGCCCCCCGGCAGGGTACCCGTGGGGACGGGGTGTACAGAGAGGAGAGAACCATTTTGGGTCGGCCGTTCATGCCGGCCAGCGAGCCGGATGTCGGGATATTTTGTTAGCACAATAGCTACCAAGCTAAGCTATGTTAGCTACTAACGTTATAAACACAATATGTGTACAACGACACAATGATTTACATTATTACAAATATGGTAATGTGGTTGTGGCTTTAGAGATGGGTGGTGGCTTTAGAGATGGGTGGCTATAATCACGGAGCAATAGTGTTAGGTGAAACAGATACATTTTCATTCGGCTAGTAGTAGCAAGCATATATCAGTGCCTGCCACTAGCTGTGTGTGACTCTCAGCGCCCCCTGGTGAGCCCCCTGGTGCCCTGCACCTGTTGTGACGATCATTTCGATTACACACGCACGTTATGAACCATTGATTAAAATATGCACGTGCGTGGTGATTGTGTTGGGCAGACAAAATGTTTGATAAAAACGCTAAAACTGGGTCAATTTCAATACTTTTTTTCCCCATTCTTCATGAAAGTCACTGTTGGCCTAGTCCACATTGTTTATTGAACAAAAATACAACAGAAGGTTTTGTAGATACAGTACTGAATTCTGCCATCCGGACACATGCAATTTGAAATATGATTATAGAATATAAAATATCAGGCCTAAAATGATTAATGCGATTAATTAGATAAATTTTTTTAATTGCCTGACGGCACTAGAAATAACCTTTTTTGAAGTTTATTTGTGCTTCACTTACACTTATTTTGTCTCAACAGTTTGGATTGAAGTTCCGCTTCATCAGTTGCAACATTTAGCCTATCTGCAGATTTAGGACAGGTTAGTCCACATGTATACACAAGTTTGCTAAACACCAATACCTTACTTGTTGTCATATCCATACACATGCACACACACAGAATTTCCTGGAATTGTTAGATGGAACATGAGATTTGAGGGAATACTTAACTTCTGAAAAATGCCTGGTCATACATGTAAATGTAAGTCCTGTGGCCTGTCATTCAAATCGCTTAAACGTTATGTTGACCATCAGTTACTTCATAGACATGAAGCAAACAAGCAATTCCCTTGTGGTGTGGCTGACTGCAAACATCAGTTTCTGAAGTATACTGCTTTGAAAACACATATGTACCGTGACCACAGGACCATCTCTGCTTCACAAAGAAATTATATAGGATGTTCATTCAAATGCGAGGCCGCAAGTTGTCAGGAGCAATATACTAATCTCAGGGATGTCATTGCACATCTGAAATTGCATATATTGAAAAAAGAGACAGTAAAATGTCCATTTGCAAATTGTGACAAAACCTATAAAGTAAAATCATCATTCACTAGCCATATCGCACGGTTGCATATGAATCAAACAGAGTTGTTTGTAACCCCTGGCCCTACACAATCGCAGTCTACTCAGGATTCCGCTGAGGTGCAAAGGGATTTAGATGAAAGTCATGTAGCAAGTTCATCTGACGACATGCCAGATGACACTGAAATGAGAGCCCTGTATCAAAAAAATCTATGCCTTTTTTACATGCGTCTGCAGGCTAAATGCCTCATTCCATCATCAACAATACAGATTATTGTTGAAGAAATTGACAGTTTGAATGATACGTGTCATCGGTACACTAAGAAGGAATTCAAAAAGTTAATGGGAGCTAAAACAAACTTGTCTGAGACTGATATTGACAGTGTTTTGAGTATTTTGGGAGAAGCAGATTTGCATTCGCTGTGCAGCTCTCACCTTTCCACTGGGCACAGAAGAAAGATGTTCTTCCAAAAGAACTTTTCATATGTGCACCCACAGGCTATTTATCTTGGCACAGACGAGAATAGAAGGGAGTGCTATGCACAATATATCCCACTTCAGGATACTTTACGATCCATGTTAAAAGACCCAGTTGTGTGGCAACAGTGTGTGAAGCCACAAAATAATGCTGCTTCTACTAATGTGTTCACTGATATTTGCGATGGATCTGTTTTCAAGTCCAACGACTTATTCATGGAGCCAGGTATAAGCTTAAAGCTTATCTTGTACCAGGATGCATTTGAGGTAGTGAACCCTCTTGGATCATCAAAGAAGAAGCACAAAATTGTAGGAGTTTACTTTACACTTGCCAACTTCGAGGCCATCTATCGTTCTAGTGTTGACAACTTGCAGCTTTTGCTTCTGTGTCCTGAGAGGTACTTTAAGTACTTTGCACATGAAAAGTTGTTTGCACGGATGCTGTCAGATATTAGAGAACTTGAGAGGCATGGACTGGTCACTTCATCTGGCCAGGTGGTGCGGGCAACAGTCGTATGTATTCTGGGGGACAATTTAGGCTCTCACTCGATCGGTGGCTTTACTGAGAATTTCAGTACTGCAAGTCACTGCTGCAGGTATTGCTTAGTCCCTACAAATAAAATGGACAACCCGACAGACCGGTTTCCGGTAAGAACAGTTGAGACCTACAAGGAAGCACTGCGACAACTACAGGACTCTGAGGCAACACATGTAAAGGGACTCAAGTTTGACTCTGTTTTCAACTCTCTTAAGTATTTCCATGTATGCCAGCCAGGGCTCCCACCATGCATAGGCCATGACTTGTTTGAAGGCGTAGTAGCCTATGACCTTACCCTTTACTTGAGGTATTTTGTAAAGGTGAAGAAATGGTTCACATACACACAGCTGAACCGACGAATCGCACAGTTCAAATATGTGGGTTCTGATGCTGGTTCTGCTCCTTGTGAAGTAAGTATAAGTGGTATGAAGATTGGTGGTCAGGCGGCTGAGAATTGGTGTCTTTTGAGACTTCTACCAGTGATTATTGGGGATAAGATGTCGGATACTAAGGATCCAGTGTGGCAGTTACTGATCTTGCTGAAAGAGCTTTGTGAGTTGGTCTGTGCCCCCAAGATATCTGTACCTCAAATCTGTTTCCTCAATGTTCAGATTCAAGATTATCTTGAAACAAGGAAACAACTATTTCCCACAGAGAAACTCAAACCAAAACATCACTACCTCGTCCACTATCCCTCTTTGATCGTGAAACTTGGTCCGCTCATACGGTTGTGGACAATGAGGTTTGAGAGCAAACACTCATACTTCAAAAGATGCATAAGGAGGACACAGAACTTCAAAAATGTGTGTAAGACACTTGCAAACAATCATCAGCTGCTTCAGTCATATCTGAACTCCAGCTCTTTCTTTCCTGCAACTTTGCAAGTAAAAAACATGTTTCCTTACCACACTGACTTGTACAGTGACCAAGTGCGTGATGCGGTTAAAGCAAGCTCGCTCCCACATCCTGAGTTGGTGTCCACAGAAGTGCAGTGGAAGGGTACCCTGTATAGGAAAGGCTATTTTCTATGCATTAAGAATGAAGAGTCAGTGGAATTTGGACAAATTGAGCTCATTCTGATGAAGGAAAACAAGTGTGTGTACTTCCTGGTGATACCACACTCGTCATCCTATCTGGCAGAGTATGGCCTCTATAACCTTGGAGAAGCAGCTAGACAAATGGTTTGCATCAATGCTGAACAGTGTTTGGACTTTTATCCACTAGCTGCATATAGTCTATGTGGAATGAGAGTCCTGTCCCTTAAACACAGTGTTCTGGATCAGTAGCTTACTGAATTCGCTACTGACGATATATGGGGTGGCTGATTAGTTGGGGAGGGGATGGGAATCTCAGTTATATTTGATCTTGATTCTTGGGAGTAATGATTCGATTCATAATTGATTGGGTACATACATTCTAAATTCTAAATTGCTGCACGAGGCATATATAACATGTAGTATAGGCATCCAAATCATTCTCATACACACACACACACACACACACACACACACACACACACACACTGAGGACAGACTCAGGCAAAGTGGCAGGATAGGTGTCAGCAGTTGGGCGTTCAGTGTCTTCACACACTTCCACACACTGCAAGGAGGAGCTGGCATCAAACAGCTGTGCCCCTCAGCCAATGGCACCCCAGGTGAGCCAATAAAAACAGCCGTATTTATTTAGCATTGAACTACCATCCTAAACAGCTTTCATTACTGTTTTTTTTTTTCTACTTTTTCTGCCCTTTCTGTGATTTTTCTCCCCATCCCAATTTACCTCTTGTGCCAATTCTCCCTCCCCTGTCCTGATTGTTGCTTGCATATGCCCCCCACTGGTCGGTTGTAGGGAGGATCGAAGCCTTGCATCACATGTCCCCTCTGATACATGTGGAGGCAGCCTGTCGCATCTTTTCACCTGCTAGCTTTTAGCTAAATCTGGGCTCAAGCTGTGTTTATCTTTCTTTGTAGTCATGGGTGACCTGGCCAGTTACATAAATGCCGTGCTTCCAGGCTCTGGACTACAACCTTTACTACTGGATTTACTTGACGGCCTCGGAGTGACTAGTGTGGACGATCTACAGTTTTTGCAACCGCATGAACTTGAAGGTGTACTGAAGCCGGTGGAATCCAGAAAGTTACTTGCTCATGCCAAGCGTAAGTGAAACATTGACTGTCACTCTATTTGAGCATGTCTTCATTTTTATATAGTAGAGTGTATGTCAAACTGACTTTTGTTTAACAAAATGGGATTAATAAAGTATCTATCTTTAGGTTACAACCGCAGAGAATCGGAAGAAGATTCCAGTAGCCCGTCTACAGCCTTTCCTGCCAGTTCAGGCATTTTTTCTTCTAGCGGCAGTAAGTAAAACCATTGTGCACACTTTCCTTTCAAATGACAATACTTGAGAGGTCTGTTACGACCAGAAAGGAGATTGCACTGTGCTCATTACATAATTAGCTGCTGCCTTAATGAGGTACACATGGAATGAGTTCAAGTATTAGGGTTCTAATGGGTTCTCCTATTAAGGGGGGGGGGGGGGGGGGGGTAGGCTCCCAGATATACACAGTACATTTCACAGAGTAAATTTTACTCAAACTGAGTACATTTTACTCAAACTGGTTTGGGTAAAATCTTACTCAGTTTGAGTCAAATGTACTCAGTTTGAGTAGAATTTACTCTGTGAAATGTACTGTGTACTTTTTTTTTTGTTATAACCTCTGCATTTGTCATGTCTCGATGGTAATCAATAAATTATGATGTCAAATCAAAATCCATAATGGATAAGGGGTCAGGGGAAGATTTACCTCCACCCAATCAAAACTCAAACCAGCAGGTTTAATTGGACGGCCTAGTTGTGCGTCAGAAGCCGAACCAGAATGCACCTATCATCATAATCTATTGATTACCATCGAGACATTATGACAAATGCAGAGATTATAATAAAAAGTACATAGAAATCTGGGAGCCTACCCCCCTTAAATACACTGATTTAAGCTTCAAATGTGAGTTTCATATTGTGGGCTCAATTTGTTGCCGTCTTCACTGTTAACATCCAACCATGGTCGCACTGAGTAGTGTACTTGCAGAGGTGGTGGTCCAAACAATATGATAATACTCCTCTGTGCCTGGTTTGAAAATAACGTTATCATTCACTACCATTTTGGACCCCTCTACAGACTTTCCCAACAACACTCCAGACAGAAATGCGGGTGCGCTGTTTGACTCCTGCTCGCCTACAAGCTCCTTGTCACCTCCGTTCACGCCAAGACTATGCCCCATCACAAATAAACGTGCGTACATTTACCATGTATACTGTTGGGGATGTTGAATTCAATTGGTAAATGGTCGGCCCAAAACTGTTCTTACTGACTATGTAAATGTGTTTAAAAAAAAATAAACACCTGTCATACAGAATGGCACTATTCTAAAATGGTTCAATGTATGTTAAAAAACAACACATGAATTGAAAGCAGACATTCTGAACTTTTACCTCATAGTTCATTGTTTCATTTAAAATATAAATGATATTGTCTCAGAGGCAAAACAACCAATCTCTCATATCTGTGCTAATTATGGCTTACTGTATTCCAGGTCTGCCGATGTCCTCATTGTCCTCCACCAATGAGTGCTCCATCAGCCGTGAGAAGGGAACAGCAGCACTGGACAATAACTGGCACTTCAGTTTCAAGATACAGTGGAACATCATGCCGTCGAATATACAAAAAATATTGGAGAATGAAGAGCGGCCAACGGCGAGGGATAGAAGAGAAATAGTCAGGTTGATTTCCGCAGAAATCCTGGTTGTCTGCAAACATCCTCAAAAGAAACATTTGAATGAAATTGCCCGCAAGATGGTACAAGAGTATCCTAAGTCATTCAAGGATGTGATTGAGGATCAAGTCATAGGTAGTGGCTACGATGCTCTAGCAAAACAACTACAATGCAGAGTGGACAACCACAAAAGGATAGGTCCACCAACGATGACTCCCAGCAGTGTTGACAAGGGAAAGACACGAAGGAAAATGTCTTATGGATGTGTGAACCCAGAACCTCAACTGCGTGCTGCAAATGACGAATCACAGAGGAAGATGAAAGAGGACCTACATAAAATGTTTGAGGAAAATGAGAAAGATGAGAAGAAAATAGAAGCATTGATGACTAACACGTTTGCCTCCCAGAGAAGAGATGTCCTAGATGAGAAAGACACACGGACTTTGAAAAAAGAATGGCCCTATCTTTTCAACACAACTGGCTTGAAGGCTCATTTCAATGAACTGACTGGGGTCCAGATAAATGAAGAATTCCAAGAGGCCATGAATGTAAAATACAAAAGAGTCCTGGGATTTTTCAAGTGTCTGCGCCCAGAAAGAGATAGTGTTGCAGGAAAACTCCAACCTCAAATCCAGGCTGCGGGTTGTGATGACTCCGTTGGGACTGTGTTACTGCTTTTAGCTCACTTCAAAGAAGACCAAAACAAGATGCTCATAAATGTTGACGATACCGATCTTGCAGCAGATGTGAACTCTCAGGATCTTCCCACAACCCCATGCATATTGCTGTGTGGTAAGTTAAGTAAAGGATAATGTATAGCTATACTCTGTCATTGTCGCAAAATAATTGACAGACACTGCGTTCTGGAACACCGAGGCACAGCCGAGGTGTTCTAAACCCAGTGAAGGTCAATTATTTTGCGACATTGACAGAGTATAGCTATACATTATCCCGCTTATTACATGGCTAACTTACTAACAATATACCTAATTCATTTTACACCATCGACAAGATGAGATCAAATGCAGACTCAGTTGTTCTGTGGCTCCTCTGTCATCGCCGGCACCCGGCAGGTGTGTGGACTTGATTGCACTGATGTAGTGCAGTTGTGCATAATGGTAATGCTTAGCTTTCGTGACTGCGATCAAAATGCTTGATTGTGATTGGTCAATAGCGCTCTGTTGCCCCTGACAGCGGTCATTATTGCGCGTTGCCCATGACAGCGGTGAATTATCGAAAAATAAATGTTTTTTTTTATCTACTTTTTCTCCCCATTTTTCTATTTTTCTCCCGTCCCCAATTTCGTATTGTCCAATTACCCTACCCTTCCCCCTACCCTCCCCTGTCTCGAACGCTGTTAGGCCATGCCTCCCACAAGCCGGCTGCAATGTGGACGAAGCCTTGCATCACGTGTCCCCTCCGGTACTCAAGGAGGCAGCCGTCGCATCTTTTCACCTGCACAGCGTGATCTCTCAGCGGCGAGGGTCTGCGTGGGAGAGACACGCCGCCCTCGTTGCTTCCTGATTCTACTGCGCAGGCGCACCAACCGACCTGTAGGAGTCGCTGTCCACAACGTCCAATCCCCACCCACCAGCTTCCCACCCCCTAATACTGCCAATTGTATTAGTATGAACAACCAGCCAAGCTGGTAGCAACGCCGAGAGCTGGGCTCGAACCCAGCATCTCCTGCATTGGTGGCGAACGCCTTGCCCACTGCGCCACCTAGCCGCCCGCATTTTGGCTAATGTTAAAACTTGTCAGCTCAGTGTTGTCTATTTTTCTGTGTGTGTGTGTGTGTGTGTGTGTGCGCGTGTGTCTGTCATACCTTCACAGGACAAAGCCCACTGACTGCATCTGTCTTCATGGTAGCAGTGGACCAGGTGGTGGTCAATGATGGAGTCTCAACGTTCACTGAAGCAGTCAATGCCATGTTCATGATCTATTATGCCCTCAACATCGACTATCCTGTAGAGCTGGGTGCAACAATGGAGTTTCTTCAAAGGTAATTGTATATATTTTTTTCATATTTTTATTCATTTACCAGCATAATGAACTTTTTTCTTTTTTTTTTTTTTTTTAATCTTTTTCCCCCTCCATTTTCCTCCGATTTTCTCCCATCCCAATGTTAGTCGTATGCCAATTCCCAGTCCCTTCCTGGTCGCTGCGCACTTACCCCCCACAATCAGATCATCTGGGAGAGTGGAGGCTACCACGTGCTTCCTCCGACACACGTCCAGCCAATCACCGCTTCTTTTCACCTGGCAGCGCGGATTCTCATCGAGAGGGCGTAGCGTGTGGGAGGATCACACTATCCCCCTCAAGTCCTATCCGCGCTTAGCAGGCGCCCCGACCGAACTGTAGGAGTCGCTGTTTACAACGACCCGGACCCACCCCGCCAGCTTCTCCCACCCTCTAATACAGCCAATTGTATTAGTGCAGACGGCCAGCCAAGCTGGTGACAACCCCGGAGCTGTGAGCTGGATTCGAGCTGGATTCGAACAGGCGAATCCAGCTCACAGCTCCGGGGTTGGTGACGAACGCAATCTCCGCTCGGCCACCTAACCGCAGCATAATGAACTTTTAATCATAAAGTCCTTGTAGCAGTTTGAGAGTGAATCAATGCAGTGCAGAAGGCAGGGCATGAGTGACAGAGCCCATTCTTTCAAACATTCATTGAGAGCAGCACACACATAGGCTATAGCAGTATCACGGTATGCAGCCAAGGCCCACCAATGTGAGAATGAACGGAATTGTGTAAATGTACACCATTTGATAACGATGTCAATCCTTTTATGTACCACTCCTCTACAGATGCATGTTCAAGATAAATCCGGACAAGGGCTCAAAAGTCCACAAACAAGGCAATAAGAAGTGTCTCGCAGTCAATCCCAAGGTCCTGTCACTCATATCGAAGATATCAGAGCATGACTGGCTGGAATGACTGGTGAGTTTGCTGTTAATTCATTTGATTACTTGTGATTTATTTCATGTCCCTTTTTTCAAAACTATTTGGCAGGTGATCGGATCAACCTCTATTCAGGTAAATCTAATTCTTTCCACCACAAGGTCGGGAGTAAAGCGAATACAGTTTCCACAGGAAAGAAAACCTTCAGTGCTGTTCTTTGCTCTTCCAATTAAGAAACTCATTTCATTTCAGATATAACTAATGTTAATAGCAGCATCTACGCTAACCTCCGCCATTGGTGTTTTGAAATGAACAGTTGCTTCTCACTGTTGTCACACCTAAACCACCTCTTCTCGTAGATTACAAACTTCTCTCTATGGAGATTTGCCAGAATGATGTGGGCAGTGAAACGTGAGCTCACAAGATCAGAATGGTCTCATGTCCAAATTCTGAAGATTTGGACATCAATCTGATGCAATTTCTTCTTTATTTCTCCATGAGGTTGATTGAAATAGTATTTCTGTTTGTGTGTATTACAGAGAATCCAGAGCCATCAGGACTAAAATGAAGCGAAACAAGATACAGCAGCACTGGAAGAAAGAGGATGAATAACATTCTTGTTTTCAGTTCAGTTAATTTTTATATTGGACACATGACAATGGTCATAAATCGCAAGTTTTACCAGCTGCTGTTGCAGCATTGTCCGAAAAGGGCTAGGGAGAAGCACTATATAGCTTGCCGGGCCTACGCCTGAAGACTCCAATTTTTTATACACATATATACCTGCACATATTCATACATGATACATATTCATACATGATGTTTATAGCATTGTTCTGTATATACTGTATACATACACATATACACACACGCATATATATTTATCCCATAAATACTGTATCATATTATAAATAATAAGCTGTACACCAACTGGGGTGCTCTTTGCCATGGATATGTATGTGTGTGTATGTATATATATATATATATATATATATATATATATATATATATATATATATATATATATATATATATATATATATATATATATATATATATATATATATATATATATATATATATATATATATATATATCCATACACACATGGCAAAGAGCACCCCATAGTTGGTATACACAGCTTATTTACAATATGATTAATAAATTAGTGTTGGCATGTATATAAAGTGATATACAGTACATATACACATTATAGTATATTATGGTTGAGCACTTTGGTTCCGCACGGACGTTTACACTGTTATAGAATACAGCACTGACCATCACCAACCGTAACTTAGGGGTTAGAGTTAGAGGTGGTCTAGGTCTGGTTAGGGGTTAGAGTCAGAGGTGGTCTAGGTCTGGTTAATAGAGGCCATAACCAGACCTAGACCACCTCTAACTCTAACCCCTAACCAGACCTAGACCACCTCTAACTCTAACCACTAACCAGACCTCTTCCATGTGGCACTTTAACAGTACACTGACCTCAGAATGTATATTTTTATGCAAGCAGATTGCAATCAGTGTGTACTACTAGTACTACTGTGTTTAGTTTACAGTATCATGTTGTTATAGAATAAACCGCAGCCCAGCACTGACCAATGACCATCACCAAACTTAACTTGGGGGTTAGAGTAAGAGCCTAGGTGGTCTAGGTCTGGTTAGGGGTTAGAGTCAGAGAGGTGGTCTTGGTCTGGTTAGGGGTTAGAGTCAGAGGTGGTCTAGGTCTGGTTAATAGAGGCCATAACCAGACCTCTAGACCATCTCTAACTCTAACCCCTAACCAAACCTAGACCACCTCTAAATCTAACCCCTAACCAGACCTTCCATCACCATGTGGCACTTTACACAACAACCTCAAAATGTGATTTATCATTTTATGTTTATGCAAGCAGATTGCAATCAGATTGCTACTGTGTGTACTATACACTATTGTACTGTACTATTATCTACTCAAGTTCAACTACTGTGTTTGTTTGTTTACAAAACACAGTATCCTGTTAGTGTTGTTGACACTGTTACACTGGCTGCTGTTACTGTTATTTAATATTTTCAAATAAATCGCTGCCAGGTGAGCAAGGCCAGACATAGGCCCCGTCCACACGAACGCTGGGTTTAATGTAACCGTGATTGTATGTGCGCAGTTGCACTGTTCGGCCACACACAACCGGGGATTTGCTACACTGCAACCGCGGTCTTTGAAACCGGTGGCCAGGGTGGAGTTGTGCGGTTTTGCAGTTGCGTGTGGGCATAACAACCGGGGTTATTCCCAGTGTTTACAGCAGAGCTGTCGCAATTATTCCCCATGTTCACGGCAGACCGCGGGGTAGAGAGATTAGAGCAGAGCCAACTACACCAGTGTTTACAGCAGAGCTGTCCCAAGTAGCGTTATATGAAAATGATTGTAACAAACTTTTGTTAAAAACGTATCGTCTGTGTTGAAGAGTGTTGTGATCGACTGATGTCTGTTGACGCTCAGAGTAAACATGTAGCTGCAGCTAAACTAAACTAAACGGTACCCTATCCCCCCCCCTCACAGTAAACTGTGGTGTTCCACAAGGAAGCATACTAGGTCCGCTACTGTTCCTAATTTATGCAAATGACATGTCGTCAGCTTGTGACTGCAACTTGTTCCTGTTTGCGGACGACTCAGCCCTGCTGGTCTCTGACAAGAACAAATTACAGGTTGAAAAAACCCTCAGCTCAGAACTAAGCAAAATCTGCATATGGCTCGCTGATAACAAACTATCATTACACATGGGCAAAACAGAGTCCATTCTCTTCGGTTCAAATAACAAACTCAGCAAGACCGACGGCTTCTCAGTTACAGTGGGTGACAATATTGTCACAAGGAAAGAAGATATTACCTACCTGGGTTCCATCCTAGAGGCAAATCTTTCCTGTGACAAAATGGCATCCAATGTAATAAAAAAAGTCAACCAACGAACTCGTTTCTTGTACCGGATCTCCTCACTGGTAAACAAGAATACCCTGAAGACTCTAGCAGGAGCACTCATTCAAGGGTACTACGACTATGCTTGCACCTCATGGTACCAAAGCACCTCAAAGGCGCTAAAAACAAAATTACAAACATCTCAAAACAAACTGGTCAGACTACTGCTTGACCTTACTCCTAGAACCCACCTCACCCCTGCCCACTTTGACAACCTAGGATGGCTTAGAGTAGACGACAGAGTACAGCAACTTGCAATGGGCCTGGTCTACAAGATACACTACACGACCAAGGTACCCATGTACATGACTAAATACTTCCCAAAGGTCAGTGAATACCACGATCACAACACCAGAGGGAGCTCCACAAATCATGTTAAACCCAGATTCGGCTCAAACAAGGGACTAAACACGTTTCGCAATTATGCCACATCAATGTGGAACGCCCTACCCAAAGCTGTAAAGGAATGTGAATCACTACCCACTTTCAAAAACACTCTCAAAAAACACCTAAGGGAGACTGCAACTCGAAACTGGCCCCTGTAAATGTCCGAACTCAACCCCCGCCAATGTACAGTAAATTACCAAGTATGGTCTTGTCAATAATCCAATGTACAGTGTTGTTTGTACAGTTGTACAGTGTCCCCCACCCACCCCTCCTACCCACCCCCCCCCCCACCCACCCAACCACCTCCAATGTACAGTCCAATGTACAGTCCCATAATCCAATGTACAGTGTTGTTTGTACAGTTATACAGTGTCCCCCACCCACCCCTCCTACCCCCCCCCCCCACTCCTACCCCCCCCCCCCCCCCCCCCCAACCACCTCCAATGTACAGTCCCACCCCCACCTACCCAATCCAATGTACAGTTTCTACGCCTAATGTATATACTCCTTTCTTTCTGGACTCTTTTTGTATCACAAATACAGTACTGTAATTGCAAATCTGGTATGTCATAAATGTATAGATGTAGCAGTACTGTCTATCTGTATGTCATGTATGTCATATATGTTACGATGAATTGGAAATGGGGGACCCTGGTGGAAACAAGACGAAAGTCTTTCTCTGGTCTGCATCCCCTTAACAATTGTATGTATTGAGCTGTACTGCACTGTACCCATTCTGCAATCTGTTAATAAAGTTTTCATTCATTCATTCATTCATGTGTTGTCAAGTTATTGTTATAAGGAACCCAGTCCAGACTGCATCCCCTTAACAATTGTTTGTATTGAGCCGTATTGTATTGTACCCATTCTGCAATGTGTTAAATAACGTTTGCATCCATTCATTATACTAGCGTTAACGTTACATTATTACGTTAGCATTTAAGCTATATACTATACATAGAGAATGCCATTGACATTAGCATGTAGCTAACAACACCGGAGATCTTTTTTGTGAGACTAAACTATCCGCTCTTGGTGGTAAATTGTGTTGCTGATGGTTTTGTTTCATCAACAAAATGAGAGGCAGAACACAGTGAATGTATCCGTTTGTTTATTGCAGTTTCTTTCTTTGCTGAAAATATATGTTCCGTTGGCAAAATGATCAATAGGGTCCAGCTGTGCTTCTAAACAGGAAGTTTACTTCTTCTTCTTCAGTAAATTAATGGCAGATCGCGACCCAACAGGAAGTTTAGTGAGCGTTCAGTCTTTTCTGATTGGTTGAAATGGCCTTCATGTCTGAACAACATCGCCGCCTACTGCTTTGGCATTGTATTACATTGTACTAAATGTATCGGTTGCTGGGTTCCAGCTCTGCCCGTGAGTACGCAGTTATACACGGTTGTCCACCTGTGTTCACCGTGTGGACGGAGTTTTATTTTTTCAAACTTCGGTCATATTAAATCCAAACTCTCGTGTGGACAGGGCCATAATGTGACTGTCTTATTAAGTTATTTCTCCATTCACAAATCGACAGTGAGTGCTGCACCCTTCCTGTTTATTACTTGTGCCGCCGACTCAGATTCCCCTATAGGTTAAAAAATAAATACGCAATTTAAATCAGAATATGTTCCATGTTGACTATTTCTGACTTCTGCCAAGTTTTTTTCCATTGACTAAAAATAGACAAAAATGTCATCCGTTTACTAAAATGCTCAGACATTTTAGTTGACTAAAACTGACTAAACGAAAAAAATAAATGAAAATGACTAAATATGATAAACGAAAAAGGAGCACTTGACACATTACTAAGACTAAAACTAAAATGAAAATAGCTGCCAAAATGAACACTGGTTTACAGTGACATTCCATATAAATGTTGTGATTTCCATATAAAATGTTGTGCTAATAAATACCGCTCTCCTTCGAGACACCACCGCCGACTCATCTCTCAGCACTATACAATAGTATGCTAGATATAGTCGTTTCCTTTTCACCATTGGCAGATTATCATCCACATTGGAGAATAGAGCTTTTAAATGCTTATTTCTACTTTTGACACATTAACTGTACTGACTTTTACAAGGTATATCAACTGTATATATCAACTGTATGTACTCCAAATATACTGAGAAGAGTGCTTGCTTGTGGGTTGTTGAACTGGAGTGCAGCTGAGACCATGCAAAATGAATACTTAACCCATTTAGACATAAAACGCCTGCTAAAAACTCCTATTAAAACCTATGCAATTAGGGTTTTTTGGAAAGATTTTCAGAATTGTCAGTTAATAAAACCTTTTATATCAGCCTCTGGAGCAGATTGAAACATGAAATGAAAACCGATAGATTAGAACTTGGGCTTTTATTTGAACATCATTCATTTTCCCTAATGTGCATTGACATTTAAAAAAGAAAAATGTCTTGTCCAGATACTTTTAAAGGGATTTCAAATAATAGGTAATTTGAATTTGTATACAGCAGTTGGGCTGTAAAAATACAGAGAATATATAGCAAATATCTGTAAAAAAAAATTCACTGCTGAACTTTGTGTTCTGTCACTTAATTGAAGGAGTTTGATTGTAATCATTTTGGAAAAACCTGTAGAATAACAGTGTTTCACTGCTGAACGAAGTTATGTCACTTAATTGAAGGAGTTTGATTGTAATAATTATGGGGAAACCTGTAAAGTAACAGTGTTTCACTGCTGAACTTAAGTTATGTCACTTAATTGAAGGTGTTTCATCGTAAATGTAGGAAAAACCTGTGAAATAACAGTGTTTCACTGCTGAACTTTAAGTTCTGTCACTTAATTGAAGGAGTTTGATTGTAATCATTTTGGAAAAACCTGTAGAATAACAGTGTTTCACTGCTGAACGAAGTTCTGTCACTTAATTGAATGAGTTTGATTGTAATAATTATGGGGAAACCTGTAAAATAACAGTGTTTCACTGCTGAACTTAAGTTATGTCACTTAATTGAAGGTGTTTGATCGTAATAATTTAGGAAAATACTGTCAAATGACAGTATTTCACTGCTGAACTTTTAGTTATGTCACTTAATTGAAGGTGTTTCATCATAAATGTAGGAAAAACCTGCCAAATAACAGCGTTTCACTGCTGAACGAAGTTCTGTCACTTAATTGAAGGAGTTTGATTGTAATAATTATGGGGAAACCTGTAAAATAACAGTGTTTCACTGCTGAACTTAAGTTATGTCACTTAATTGAAGGTGTTTCATCGTAAATGTAGGAAAAACCTGTGAAATAACAGTGTTTCACTGCTGAACTTTAAGTTCTGTCACTTAATTGAAGGAGTTTGATTGTAATCATTTTGGAAAAACCTGTAGAATAACAGTGTTTCACTGCTGAACGAAGTTCTGTCACTTAATTGAATGAGTTTGATTGTAATAATTATGGGGAAACCTGTAAAATAACAGTGTTTCACTGCTGAACTTAAGTTATGTCACTTAATTGAAGGTGTTTGATCGTAATAATTTAGGAAAATACTGTCAAATGACAGTATTTCACTGCTGAACTTTTAGTTATGTCACTTAATTGAAGGTGTTTCATCATAAATGTAGGAAAAACCTGCCAAATAACAGCGTTTCACTGCTGAACGAAGTTCTGTCACTTAATTGAAGGAGTTTGATTGTAATCATTTTGGAAAAACCTGTAGAATAACAGTGTTTCACTGCTGAACTTAAGTTATGTCACTTAATTGAAGGTGTTTCATCGTAAATGTAGGAAAAACCTGTGAAATAACAGTGTTTCACTGCTGAACTTTAAGTTCTGTCACTTAATTGAAGGAGTTTGATCGTAATAATTTAGGAAAATACTGTCAAATGACAGTATTTCACTGCTGAACTTTTAGTTATGTCACTTAATTGAAGGTGTTTCATCATAAATGTAGGAAAAACCTGCCAAATAACAGCGTTTCACTGCTGAACGAAGTTCTGTCACTTAATTGAAGGAGTTTGATTGTAATAATTATGGGGAAACCTGTAAAATAACAGTGTTTCACTGCTGAACGATAGGTTATGTAGATAACCTAGTTATATTAGTATTGGCTAAGCGTCCCGCTCTGAGCCTTACGAGATACTCTATATCTCCTGTGATACCTAATGTATCTCCCACGAACAAAAAACACATGCACCCCACCTGTATGGGGCCCCGCCCCTTATGGTGGTACCACCCATATAACCATGACTCTGGTCATGAAACACCCTTCCTCGCCAAAAACCCGTCCCAGGAAAAGACCCCTCAAGAGGGAACTCAGGGCGCGCAGAGCGGGACGCTTAGCCAATACTAATATAACTAGGTTATCTACATAACCTATCGTTATATTTCGTATAGCATCGCGTCCCGCTCTGAGCCTTACGAGATAATGGGGAAGAGCGGGCGCGAGACCCGACAGATGTACCCCCTGAGGACCCGTAAGCCCACATCAAGGGGTGCGGGGAGCCCTGTCACCCCATCCTTCCTAACGAAGGGGGGGCGCAGTCAACTCCACCTGAATGCGAACAAGAGGGAGCCAGAACCCCTTGAACACACCGTACAGGCGGAACCACGTGTGACTCAACACACTGCGGCCCATACCCATACACTCCTGCTACCCGACCAAAGGACGGGAAGCAGGAAAGGCCACAGACCCCAGAACCGCCTGGGAGACAGAACCCCCGGTCATGTCCATGAGGAAAAACCTTACAAAGGAGCCCGGGGAGGACCATGAAGCTGCAGCACAGATGGCCTCCACCGAGGCCCCACCCAGGAGAGCGGCAGAGGCAGCCACCCCACGGGTGGAGTGCGCCCTGACGCCCCCAGGGGGATCCTGCCCAGCCAGCGTGTAGCAGAGGGTAACACCCTCGCACAACCAATGGGACAGGCGCTGCTCCGACAGTGCCTTACCAGCACGAGCCCCACCGTAACAGACAAAAAGCTGGTCGGTAACCCTGAAATCCTGAGTACGGCTGAGGTAAATCCCCAAGCACGGACTGGACATGACAGGTGAAGGCCCGCATCTAACTCACCAGTGTGAGGAGGAGGACGAAACGCCTGAACCACAATATCCCGGGAGCGGAAGGAACTCCGGATATTCTTAGGCACGAAAGCAGGATTAGGTCGCAGAGTGACACCGCAATCGGTCCGAAAAGACAGGCACTCTGGACGTACCGAGAGAGCACAGAGCTCACCTACGCGTTTAGCGGAAGTGACAGCCAGAAGGAACGCGGTCCTGAAGGACAGCTGTCCCAACGGCGCCCGCTCGAGCGGCTCAAACGGGGCCAAGGACAACCGACCGAGGACCAATTGAAGATCCCAAGTCGGAGCCAAGGAGCGTTGCACCGGCTTAACGCGTCGAGCGCCAAGCAGGAAACGCTTCACAAGAGGGTGGCTGAACAAGACATCCCCTCAAACCCCTCATGATAGGAGGATATAGCTGCTGCATATACCCTCACCGTCGAAGCCGACAGTCTATCAAGGAGAGACTGGAGGTAACTAAGGACAGCAACCAGGGGGCAGGAGACTGAGTCCTGGCCCCCCGCCTTACACCACACTTGGAACATACGTCATCTGCCCGCGTAAGCGCGACAGTGGAGGGAGCATGCGCATTCCAGATGGTAACACCATCAGGATCAAGGACCTGCGCCCCTCAACGTACCCGTCCCAACAACTGACCTAACAGATGTATGGGGAAGAATCCCTGGCGGCACGGCATCGGTCCCAGACCTGCCTGGCCATGTCCAGACGCAATCCTCACCCGTCAGGATGAGGGCCGCCCCGCGACAGTACACCTGCACCCACATTCTCCCTGCCGGGGATGTGGGGAGCCCTTAGGCCGCGCAGATGGAGGACGCCCATAGCCAGCCGCCCGCCGCCTGGTGCAGACAGGGGGAGCGTACTCCTCCCTGTCTGTCGATACACGACACTGACGTCGTATCGTCCGTCCTGATCAACACCATTTGTGGACCAGAAGGACCGCTTTCAACACCAACACATTGAACGTAGCGCAGACCGGGCAGCATGGTTTGCCAGCTGCCCCCTACTGCGTTGGCCCGACGCGTCACCAGCGAGGGAGGCGTCGGTGAAAACGCGACGTGAGACAGCGCCGTAACCGTCCTAGGACGGAACCTCCCGAGCGTGTTGACAACACGCTCTGAGATGGATGCCCATAGCCCTCCAACCGTTGACTGGGAAGAGGAATACTCTACATCCAGTCTACAGCAACCCCAGGCTGGTAGAGACCTGCCTGGTACGAGACCTGACGATCCACCTTGACCGCGAAGGACCAGAACGTCATCAGGGCAGAACACTCCGTAACCCCGGATGACGCAGAGGCCCCAGTGCGGCCTCCACGCACTTGGTGAAGATGCGGGGAGCCAGAGAAAACCGAAGGGCAGCCTCTGGTACTCATACGCTAACCCTGCAAAGGAAGCGTAGGTAAGCCCTAGGATGGAAGATTGGGGATGCGCATACGCATCCTACAGGTCTATGGAGGAGAACCAGACCCCCACCTGACAGTGTTCAACAGGTAGGAGACGATCCAAAAAATGCTGAACCTTCCCATGGGACAGGTCCAGCCTGGGTCTTACACCCCTCCCTCCCGACTTCTCGGGCAGAGAACACCGGGAGGAGAACGCCACGACGATGGCTTGCTTCGTCCACAGAGATTGGATCTCGTCGACCAGAGCTGTCCCTGCTGGAGACCCCGACAACAGGGTCTGTACCTAACCTGAAAACGGGTGGGGTTGTGTAAACACAAGACCCCGCCTCACCATTCTCTCCATCTACCTCGACATATGGTACTGCCGTAGTCATATGTGACGACACTCCCAACGCACCCGCCGTCACGTGGCGCAGGTCCGCCAGGAACTGTAGATAGTTGGCCCGGTCCCCCCCGCTGTGCGAAGACAACCCTGGAATCGTGCGAGGAGCGCGTTCCGTGTCGGAACACCTGACCCTGACACCACCCACGAGGCAATCGCACCCAAGGGGGAACCCCGACAGAAAAGGGCCTGTCTGATACGGGGGGCTTCCGATCAAAAAAGCCCCCCCACTGAACACCCCTCCAGAACATGCTGAAGGAGTTGTTCTGCAGCTGGACATGCAAGGTGTAAGGCCCCCATGGGTTCCTACACACCGTAGCCCTGCAGTGATATCACTACCACCCCAAACCATGTGAGCTGCGACCACTTGCCAATATTCCAGGAGTGGGAGCACCAACATGATACCTGGCCTGGCGAAGGCGAGGCCGGGGAAGCCCGCACTGTGTGCCTCAAAAGGTTTCGAGCCCCCCTGCTGACAACACTTAAGTTGACAGACGTAACACCAGGCTCAACCAACACAGTTCAAGGTGTGGGAGCCGCTTGACAGCACAACATTCTCACGGACAGACCCAGGCTCAGCCATCAACTGGGTGTCAGCCCCTGTCTCCATGAGAAGCGAAGAATGGGGCCGCATACGCTTCAAGAAGGTCCGCGGCCCGCAGCCAAAGGAACACACCCAGAGCCCCGCTTCTGAGGGTAACAGAAAGCGGACTGAGCGGGGAGCGGGCTGCTCGCGGCAAAATGACGACGGAGTGGTTTACCAACACCGAAATCACCCAAAATGGCCGATCCCTCGGCCGCCAAGACTGTCGGCCTCGCGATACCCTGTCGATTCTCCAACCAGGGCACCACTGGCGGGGGAAACATGGCCGCCTGTCGAGGGCCCCGTCATCGCCGCTGACGAGGCCGTGCTCTCTCTTCTTCTGGCTGCGCGGTGTGAGGCGGTGTAGGGCCTAGGACAATACCGCCCGCGCTCCAGCAGAAGACCAAAATCCCCTGCGGAGAGGGGAACCCTGAGCGGTTATAGCTTGCGGCTGGGTCAAAGCTAATAACGTCAACATCCTCGACGGAGTGGTTTACCAACACCGTGCGCGATGTGTCGACGTCGGCCGGCCCTCAAGGCCCCTCCACCAGACACCATTTCTGTAATAGAAAAAACACCAATTCGAACACAGTTCTAATCGTTGCCAATTCCATACCGTGGCGGTACAAGCCTTAACAGCCCACCAGCCACTCGCCAGGCCGACCCATGGTGTCGGCCGGGCGGGGCATTGTTTCAATATATCAAAAACAAAGGACTGACGTTAACATGGAGCACCAGTGGTGATTGCAAACAGCACCCTCCACTGTGGTGTGGACCATGAAAAGGTTAAATGAATAAAAGAGCTAAACCACAAAAACTGTAGAATGAGCAAACCCATACACACAAAGTTTAAGGGGAGACGGACCAGACCCGTCTTCATTCAAAATATTCACAACAGAACACCAGCCCTAGTTTAGCCCATTTACCAAAAAAGGTAAACAAAGCCCCCCCCCCGCACTACTCCCCCAGTATACCGATTGACCGTCAGTATGAATGGTTTGAGAGGAGAGAAAGCTTGTAGCAAGACAGACCTTCTCATAGCAGAGTGACAAAATGAAACAATAGCCCCCTACACAGGGCCGCCCCAGGAGATGGGGGGCCTCGCGTCTAAAAACGCACAGGGCCTCACATTTCTCCCAAGCGGCCCTGCCCTTACACTACTGCAGCCTAACGCCAGGCAATGTGGAACCCAAGACAACAATTGCCTGTGCACAGACACGCAACATGTTTACCATGTCGGCTGGACCCATAGCCCCACTACCCGACGCCAACCCAGATGGGAACACCGTTCAACAAACCCCGCCGGAACACAAGGTAATACCTGGCTAGAACCTAGCCACGACCTACCCCGTTGTCAACCCATTTACCCGAAAAAGGTAAATAGAACTCAAAACCCCACAACAGCTACCGACTGACCTTCATTGATGAACCGGGCAAGAGGCGGGAGAGTGACAACATCTCACGGCGGAGACATTAAAACAGCATAGCAATTAGCAGTAGTGATAGCATGCGGCAGTAGCGATAGCATGTTAGCATAGCTTTAGATGTTTTAGCAGCACGCCCAAGACAGCTTGGAAACCGTTCCCTGCAGAGAACGTTCACCAAACCATCTTGCCCCTGGCGCCAACCCACAACAAGGTTGTGTTAACAACACAAACCAGCATTACTAACACTAATACCCATGCCTGAAGACACAGGGCCTACCTGAGTACAAGCTGGCCCGACAGCCAGCCTTGTACAGCTGAACCTCGATGTGCAGTCATCAAACGAGGAACATCACAGGCCCGTCGTGTCGCCGAAAACATGCGTCGAAGATGCCAGGGGCCAGCAACCTCCGGTAAGCTTCCAACATTATTAATCTTCCTTAATCTTTTCATTCCGCTAGCTCGTATGGTGCAAGCATCCAGTACGCTGGGACGAAAATAGAGGAAGGGTGTTTCATGACCAGAGTCATGGTTATATGGGTGGTACCACCATAAGGGGCGGGGCCCCATACAGGTGGGGTGCATGTGTTTTTTGTTCGTGGGAGATACATTAGGTATCACAGGAGATATAGAGTATCTCGTAAGGCTCAGAGCGGGACGCGATGCTATACGAAATATAACTTAAGTTATGTCACTTAATTGAAGGTGTTTCATCGTAAATGTAGGAAAAACCTGTGAAATAACAGTGTTTCACTGCTGAACTTTAAGTTCTGTCACTTAATTGAAGGAGTTTGATCGTAATAATTTAGGAAAATACTGTCAAATGACAGTATTTCACTGCTGAACTTTTAGTTATGTCACTTAATTGAAGGTGTTTCATCATAAATGTAGGAAAAACCTGCCAAATAACAGCGTTTCACTGCTGAACGAAGTTCTGTCACTTAATTGAAGGAGTTTGATTGTAATAATTATGGGGAAACCTGTAAAATAACAGTGTTTCACTGCTGAACTTAAGTTATGTCACTTAATTGAAGGTGTTTCATCATAAATGTAGGAAAAACCTGTGAAATAACAGTGTTTCACTGCTGAACTTTAAGTTCTGTCACTTTATTGAAGGAGTTTGATCGTATTTTTTTTAAATACTGAAAGTTGCCTTATTTTCACATTCAGTAAAATGATGAGTATCTTATGTGTTTTTACATACAATTCAATGTAATTTAACATTCAACACAATTAAGCAAATACATGTATTTAAAAAGAATTACCTGTAGAATAACTGAAGGTTTTTACTGTTTTTTAATTATATTATTCTCTTTTTAACATTATTTAACATTACATTTAAAGTTTAACAGCAAAAAAACAGAAAGTTGCCTTATTTTCACATACAGTAAAATGATGTATATTCTAGGTGTTTTACATGTAATTTAACATTCAAGACAATTAAGCAATGGAATAATCCTGTAAAAAAAAGATAATTTCTTATTAAATCAATCTACAGATTACAACCTTTATTTAATGGTTAATATTTGTATTAAAGGTTATTTACTGTATTTTTATGGAATTTCCTGTATTTTTATGGGATTTACACTTAAAGTAGAAAAACAAAAGTAATCTGTAAAATAATACATTGAAAGTCCCGTAAAAATACATTTTTTTTTAAGAGTGTAGGTTGTTGTGCAATAAGTAGTAAATTGTTATTAAATATGGGAGAATGACTATGCCATTTATATTGGTTAGTAACATTTTTCTGTGTGTCACGCCATATCCGGATCACATGTGTAATAAGAGGGCCAAATTTCAATTTGCATTGCTTAATTGATAAGTTGGTGTATACTATATCCTATAGTCTATGTGGTGACACTATGTTCTCCTCTAATGGTCTCCACGATACAGCTGCTTGAGAATCAAACCAGGTGATCAGTGGTCTTAAAGAGAACGCTTTAAAATAGTTGTAGAAGTCTGGGAATGCTAAACCTCCGTCGGCTTTATTTCTCTGTGCAGTGGATCTTTTTATTCGTGGAGGTTTGTTGTTCCAAATAAATTTATATGCGGCGGATTGTAATTTTTTCCAGTAACCAACAGGGGGGGATAACGGCAGCATCGAACTGAAGAAGTTGATTCTTGGTAAAACATCCATCTTAACTATTGATGCTCGGAGTTTTTTTGTTTTGACCATCTGTCGAAGTCCTTTCTGATCCTATCTAGGATTCCGGTATAATTAAACTTCACCGTTTGGCATATAGTGGGGAATATTTCGACTCCAAGACATCTAAAGTGTTCTACCATTGGTATATTTTCTGGGAGGGAGGTTGCCTTCGCAATGACATTAAGTGGAAGGAATGCCGATTTTGGCCAGTTTATCTTAAATCCCGATAGATTGCCAAAATCAACTATCAGCTTGAGCAAATGAGGTATTGAGGTGGTAGGGTTTTGTATGAACAATATTACATCGTCCGCATATAAACTAATATGATGCTGTGTGCCCCTAATTGAGATCGGTTCTATAATTTGGGATTGTCTTATATACTGTGCCAAAGGCTCTAGGGAGAGGGCAAATAGTCCGGGACTAAGAGGGCAACTCTGTCTGGACGAACGCGACACAGGGAAGTGTGGGGAGGTGAATTTACCTGTTATAATCATGGCCGAAGGATCTTTGTATAGTACTTTGATCATATTAATGAATCCATCTCCTAACCCCATCCTTCCCAATACTGCCCATAAATAAGACCATTCTAACCTATCAAAGGCCTTCATCGCATCCAAGGATAATACAGCTATAGGAGGCACGGAATCCTTGCTGGAGTCTATCACATGCAGTATCCGTCTAATATTATCCGTGATCAGACGGCCTCTTATGAAGCCTGTCTGATCAGGATGAACTAAAGATGTCATATGCTTTTGAAGTCTGATGGTTAGTACCTTATATATTGATATACTGTGGTTTGTGATAATGTTTTTGAACTGTGCAAAGGTTGGAAGAGTCATATTTAAAGTGTGTTGAAGGATGTTCCATGAGTCAAGTAGCATTAAAGGAAAAGGGAGACTTTCCAAGATCAGAACATTTAGCACAAGCATATTTTAATTTTAGTGAGTTAAATTTGGCCCAGAGTTTCAATCTAGCAACATTGTGACATACAGTAGCTTTGTAAAATAAATGCCAATGTTTATTGCGCCTCTCTTCAAGAGAAGGCCAACCAACTTTATTATAGAGGAATCAATGATCATAGCTATCACCAGTAATGAATCTGAGGGCAGAGTGACAGAGCGAGTCAAGGGGTTTAAGAGTGGAAGCAGCAGCATGTCCATAAATTACATCATCGCTGTAACTCAAAACGGATTATTACTGATTATTTTTTCTCTTCTCCATTTTACTTGCATTAACGTTTTAATGTATACTTTTTTAAATTGTATTTATTATTTGTGACTTTTGACCTCTGACCAATCTGTGTGGTTTCTTTCAGTGGACCATTTCAGAGCTGGCTTGTTACACATACTCCCTCGTTGCAGTTCCAGTTTTTGACACACTAGGCAAAGAGGCCATCGACTACATTATTGACAAAGGTATGTACTTTTTCCGTGTTATCTACAAGGCTGCAGACTGGGCACTGCCTGATCACTGTTAACAATGCACCCTCTTACCTTAGTTCTCAAGGCCACTAGGTTCTTGTCATCTAGAACGGTCTACTTATATACTGTACTTAAATCTAATAAATAAATCTAATAAATATATGGACCATGTGACCACATCTAATTTCATGCCTTGTGTTAGCTGGCATCGCCACGGTGATCTGCGACGTAGCAGACAAAGCCACGTTGATCCTGGACTGTCTCAGCGGTAAAGAGAGCACAGTGAAGACCATCGTCCTCATGGAGGCCTTTGACACCGAGCTGGTGGACAGGGGGCAGAAGAGCGGCATCGAGATCCTGAGCTTAGATGAACTGGAGGTGAGAGGAGCGTAATACTCTGTCACTCTTTATAGCCGTGTTGTTGATCTGAATGAAGCTCTGATCATCAGCATGGAGGATTGTAATACTCTGTCACTCTTTATAGTCGTGTTGTTGATCTGAATGATGGTCTGATCATCAGCATGGAGGATTGTAATACGCATCACTCTTTATAGCAGTAGTGTTGATCTGAATGATGGTCTGATCATCAGCATGGAGGATTGTAATACGCATCACTCTTTATAGCAGTAGTGTTGATCTGAATGATGGTCTGATCATCAGCATGGAGTAGGGATGCCCAGATCACGTTTTTTTGCCACCGATACCGATCACCGATCGTCGTGAGCCATATCGGCCGATACCGATCCGATACCGATCGTTTTTGATTAAAAAGATTTTCTTTTTTAATTTTTTTTATAAAATATATATATTATATAATTAGACTTGTACTTGTATTATCTGCGAGACATCGCCACCACGCAACAAGCTCCACTGTCTGTGTGTACTCGAGTAGCCTCCAGCTACGGCCAGGATTCTCCGGAGCTGCAGCTGGACCCTATACTCGAGTAGCCTCGAGTTACGGCCAGGATTCTCCTGCGCTGCAGCTGGACCCTATTGGTATAACGTTACTGTGCTTTGGTCATATCACATTCAACATGCCCTCAGCTCGAATCAGTGTTATAAGACATTGATATCAGGAGCTATCTGTAGCTACTGCTAGCCGGATATATAACGTTAATATTTAGTATATTTTAGTTCAATGGGACATTTCGTTTTGAACAGTGAACTAACTTGCACTAACGTGAGCTAATAGAGGTATCATACACGTCTCTACTAGACTATTGCTGGAGCATTTGTTGATATCAGGAGCTATCAGTAGCTAGCCGGCTAGATACCGTTCGGTTAGACAATGCCTCATCATGTATTAAACTAAAAGTGAATAGTTGACTGGGTCATTTTGTAACGGTAGCTAACGTTAGCTCAGGGAGACGCCGTCCTCCCGTCCCACTAGACTAGACTAGACCCGTGTTTACATGCGTGCGGGAGGGGCTGGAGGGAGGAGCAGACGCCGTACCATCCGGTGTCTGAGACAGAACTCAGCGAGAGAGATCGGTTTTGACGATGGCGAAAATAAAGCATTATCACCGATCACCGATCGCATATTTATACTGATTATTGGCCGATAACGATCGGTGGCCGATCGATCGGGGCATCCCTAGCATGGAGGATTGTAATACGCATCACTCTTTATAGCAGTAGTGTTGATCTGAATGATAGTCTGATCATCAGCATGGAGTAGGGATGCCCAGATCACGTTTTTTGCCACCGATACCGATCACCGATCGTCGTGAGCCATATCGGCCGATACCGATCGTTTTTGATTAAAAAGATTTAAATTTTTTTTTTATAAAATATATATATTATATAATTAGTAGTGCTGTCAAACGATTAAAATATTTAACTCAATTAATCGCATGATTGTCCATAGTTAACTCGCGATTAATCGCAAATTAATCGCATTTTTTTTAATTTTTTTTTTACCTTAAACAGATCTTTTTCAAGTTCCAAGTTTTAATACTCTTATCAACATGCGAGTCAACAAATGCTTGCTTTGTGCAGCCATTTAACACAAAAGGATGACCCTCATGCATTGCAAATTTGCATCAAATTCAAAACAGAGTGATGCACAAAATAACTTAAAAGAAAATAATAATTTAAAACAATGAATAAAGTGTGCATGAAATAATAGGGGAAAGAAAACGTTAGGAACTTGTTACATTCACACACACAAGGGCTGATTAATCACACACCCCCCTCTCTCCCTCACACACACACTCTCCCAGCTCTTTTTCTCTTTTGCCCCTTCCTCATCTCTCTCACCCCCCTCTCTCTCTATATCTCACACACACACACACACACACACACACACACACACACACACACACACACACACACACACACACACACACACACACACACACACACACACACACACACACACACACACACACACACACACACACACACTTCAGAAACAAACATAGTATCAATGAGAGCATCAATAATACACCTGAGTGAAGTCTAGTAAAAAAAAAAAAAAAAAAAAAAATCTTTTAATCTTGAGTTAAAAAAATTAGTGGCATTAATAGAATCGGGAGTTAACGCGATATTAACGCGATATATTTGACAGCCTTAATAATTAGACTTGTACTTGTATTATCTGCGAGACATCGCCACCACGCAACAAGCTCCACTGTCTGTGTGTACTCGAGTAGCCTCCAGCTACGGCCAGGATTCTCCGGAGCTGCAGCTGGACCCTATACTCGAGTAGCCTCGAGTTACGGCCAGGATTCTCCTGTGCTGCAGCTGGACCCTATTGGTATAACGTTACTGTGCTTTGGTCATATCACATTCAACATGCCCTCAGCTCGAATCAGTGTTATAAGACATTGATATCAGGAGCTATCTGTAGCTACTGCTAGCCGGATATATAACGTTAATATTTAGTATATTTTAGTTCAATGGGACATTTCGTTTTGAACAGTGAACTAACTTGCGCTAACGTGAGCTAATAGAGGTATCATACACGTCTCTACTAGACTATTGCTGGAGCATTTGTTGATATCAGGAGCTATCAGTAGCTAGCCGGCTAGATACCGTTCGGTTAGACAATGCCTCATCATGTATTAAACTAAAAGTGAATAGTTGACTGGGTTATTTTGTAACGGTAGCTAACGTTAGCTCAGGGAGACGCCGTCCTCCCGTCCCACTAGACTAGACTAGACTAGACCCGTGTTTACATGCGTGCGGGAGGGGCTGGAGGAAAGAGCAGACGCCGCACCACCCGGTGTCTGAGACAGAACTCAGCGAGTGAGATCGGTTTTGACGATGGCGAAAATAAAGCATTATCACAGATCACCGATCGCATATTTATACCGATTATTGGCCGATAACAATCGGTGGCCGATCGATCGGGGCATCCCTAGCATGGAGGATTGTAATACGCATCACTCTTTATAGCAGTAGTGTTGATCTGAATGAAGCTCTGATCATCAGCATGGAGGATTGTAATACGCTGTCACTCTTTATAGCCGTGTTGTTGATCTGAATGAAGCTCTGATCATCAGCATGGAGGAACTGGAGGCGAGAGGAGCGTCACACGTTATCACTCTTTATAGCAGGTTGAGTTGGGTTTACTTCGGTCAAGGCACATAGTACTGTATATGTGGGTCATCATCACCAAAATGATAGACCAACGAATACAATGTAGATTTGGCTTAAATGGGTCGTCTCTATCTGCTTACATTGTCATAACTAGCAGCTGAGCAACAGAGAGTTTTACGAGGGCAACTAATGCCGAATGTGAACCTAAACTGAGGACTAAATTTGTTATGGATACAGTGGCTGTTGTTAACGCGATGTCCTTCAGATAACAGGGGAGCTGATGTTGTGTGATACGTGAACAGAATAACCTAATTTCTCATCCCTACAGCATCAGCAATAGGCGAAATTCAAAACATAATGTTTACTGCATATTAATAGATGGAAAAGGTGGTTGACATAATGCCCCCCCCCACCACTAGTTTTGCGGGGGAGCTGTGTATTGAGTATGAAGACTGCATGGATTGTGCTGTGATAGGACTCCATCTTTTGACAACATCATCGATGAATAGGAAATAAAGCTAGGGGTCCAAAATTCTGAATTGACCCTTCAAGATATGAGTTGCCATTAACTTTCAAGATATTTATGTGGGGCGTGGCTGGGTGGCGCAGCGGACTAAGCGCTCATCACCAACGCGAGAGACACTGGTATCGAATCCGGCTGTCAGCGTTGCCTCCGGCTTCGCCGGCTGTCATACTGGCTCAATTGGCAGAGTCAGCGGGAGGGAAGCCGGTGGGGTGGTATTCTGGTCGTTGTAAACAGCGACTCCTACAGGTCGGTCCGGGCGCCTGCACAGCAAGGGAGGGAGATGGCGAGGGTAGTGTGACCTCCCACACGTTACACCTCGCCAATGAGAGTCCGCGCTGGCAGGTGAAAAGATGCTGCTGGCTGTCTCCTATGTCTCGGAGGAAGCATCTGATAGACTTCAGGGCTCCCTAGACCGACCAGTGGGGGGCACATGTGAGCACCGACCAGGAAGGGGAGGGGAGGGGGGGGGGGGGGGGGAAATTGGCATAACGACTAAATTGGGATAGGAGAAAAGCACAGAAAAACAGGAGGAGAAAAAGTGGATACAAAAAAATTATATATCTTTATCTTCCACAAAAATATATATCATTCTAAAATACATGTTTTTCTCCTGATTGATGGTCCAATCATCTCACAGCATGGTATTTCATTGGCCTATCATGTAATTTACTTCTTGGATAGGAGACAGATGTGTCCTATAGATGGGTTTCTCTGCAATGGTATGACAGATGTGTCCTATAGATGGGTTTCTCTGCAATGGTATGACAGATGTGTCCTATAGATGGGTTTCTCTGCAATGGTATGACAGATGTGTCCTATAGATGGGTTTCTCTGCAATGTTATGACAGATGTGTCCTATAGATGGGTTTCTCTGCAATGTTATGACAGATGTGTCCTATAGATGGGTTTCTCTGCAATGGTATGACAGATGTGTCCTATAGATGGGTTTCTCTGCAATGGTATGACAGATGTGTGAGCACAACTGGGAAAAGCTGGACGTTGGGCAAACAAATGAAAAGATGTGTTGTGCAGTAGATTGCACTAATTAATTTGTGGTGTGGAAGAAAAGAGGGTTCTGGTTATTGTCCATAATTTTGGAGAATGAATTATTCAGGCAATTGGCACAGTCTGAGACACTTAATCTTCTAATAGAAAAGAAGTGCACACGTCCAGCAATGTGCACACATTTTCCCACATTATTCATATATTAACATTCTCAAAAAACTAAATATTCGTGAGACCTACAGTATGCACGAAGACAAGGCCAACAAACAGTAGCAATAAACGGTAGCAATAAACATTAGCAATGTAAAGAAGAAACCTGTATATGGCCAGTCCTATAAATACAGGCTTGGACAAACATGTGTTTATCCAATTCACACATAAGATAAGATAAGGTGTTCCTTTATGATTCCCCTTGGGGAAATTCAGCGGCCATAGCAGCATGGGGGGAGGAGGAGGAGGTACAGGCAGGCAGGGTAATAGAAATGATAATAGAAATATATGAAAATAAAAATATAAAGAACAAGATTGTTGAGGTTATGTGTTATATATGATTGCATGTCAGGGCTCTACGCTAACCTTTTTCACTAGGGGCACAGGTGCTCCTAAATGAAAAAATGTAGGAGCACACAAAGAAATTTAGGAGCACCCAAAAATATTTAGGAGCACAGTGAAAATATGTCAAGTAACAGAGTTTTTTTTTTTTTTCAAAAATAAATGTATATTTGTACTGTGCGTGCATGTGCAAACGGGACACATCTGTGCAATAGCACATACCACCAAAGTCACTGGCCCACTGTGTGCGTGTGTGTGTATCATCTGCATGTGCAAACGGGAATGGGACAGACATTTGAACTATTAATTAAGTCATTAATGCCTACTATGGCAAAGTTGTAGCCAACAACTAGGCCTAATAAGAAAGGCAGTGATATTGAACAAAAAGGAGACACTGGCTTTACAACCAGGGCCATCAGTAGAGGGGGGAGCTAGTGTTGCTCTTTTAGAAAAATAATCCTTTCAGGGTTGCCTATTGAAATACTGTACACCTCCAGTACAGTAGTTTGCGTGTCAGGTAGACCATTGATTGACAGTCGATTCTGCCAATTACGACGTCACACCGTTGCACTCTGGCCGTCCGGCGCTGCAGCTGGACCCTATTGCCACACCGCTTGCACTCTGGCCGTCCGGCGCTACAGCTGGACCCATTGCCCACCTCTGCGGTTGATAACGCTAGCCAAGTTAGCTGTACACACATACACAGTGGGCCAGTTGTAGGGGTGTAACAATGCATCGCAATGCATCGATCCTACTTTGCAATATTTACAAAACATGACATTGTTTTCGAACTCTAGCCATGGGGAAATGTTTAGCCAATTCACGTTAAATTTGTATGTCTTCCCTCCGGCTCCAGTGGGTGTAGCTTCGCTAGCTACAGTGGCTACATTGGGTGCTACAGTGGGTGTAGCCTCGCTAGCTTGGCCAACTTCGCTAGCATGCTGGCTAGCGTCAGTATCTTGGTTAACGTTAACGTTAACCATCACCTCTGTAACATGAGCTGCCTCGCCTGACTTCTCATTCTCCGGTATCTTTCGCGCAAAATAAAAATGAATGGGCTTCGACATGGCTGTATTATTGTTTGACTCAGACAGTGACGCAGCCGCTGATCATTACTTTCGGTTTCCAGTCGCGTGACCACAGGAAACTACTGTGATTGGAACGTTTATGCGGCTGTGAACTGTGGGACTTGTAGTTTTTTAACGATTCTCGCAGCGGAGAAAAAAAGGACGAATGAGAGGCTGTACTCTGCACTCGCTGGCCCCACTCGCACGCCGTGCGAGTACTTGATTTTGCATGTTCGCACACACATATTTTTAGGGGCATATGCGAGCAATATGGTCGCACTGTAGAGCCCTGCATGTAACTGCTTAACTGTTTCCACAAGAGGGCGCTATAGGCGCAAGGAGACGCAGCTATTGGAGCTGACGTCAGGTAAGAGGTATTTAAGGGAATGTTCCCTCCCTCTCTGTCTTTTCCTCCGTCGCCTCTCACGAGAGAAGGTCTCATGTGCATAATGATGTGTGAATAATAAACCACGCCAAAGGCTAAAGAGAGGAACCTTGTCGTCATGGCCAAGTTGTTGTTGCTCCACAGGTGACTCTGTCAACAAAGATAAAATATGAATACAAAAATAACGGTGAGGGTCTGGTCAGCCGGACAGGTGAGACATATGTATAATAATAACTATGTATGTACAGGCCCCCCAGTATCATATACAGATTATATCCTGTGAAAATATATATATAGGAAACTAAAGCCAACCCCATGTGAAAATATATATAGCTAACTAAATCCACTCAGTACAATGTGGAATACTCCATACTGAGTCTTAACAGCCCAAACACACCAGCCACGCTCGCAGGCACTCACGGGTTCCGCGCGAGAACGCGTGCGTGGCCGGGCACACAGAGTCTGACTTCAGAGCGGGCGAAAGTGCACGGAGGAGGAAGGCACATTTACATTGGAACAGCTGTAAATGACTAGTCTATATGCGAAGTCAGTCCCCGTTTGAAGATTTTTTAAAGATTTCCAGTTCCAGTGTTCTATTGTCCATTTCGCATGTATATACCAGCCTATCAGTGAGCTGGATGCAATCCTACCTGGAGGGGAGAGAACAGATGGTAGAGGTAAACGGTACTCTATCCCCCCCCCTCACAGTGAGCTGTGGTGTTCCACAAGGAAGCATACTAGGACCGCTACTCTTCCTAATTTATGCAAATGACATGTCATCAGCCTGTGACTGCAACTTGTTCCTGTTTGCGGACGACTCAGCCCTGCTGGTCTCTGACAAGAACAAATTGCAGGTTGAAAAAACCCTCAGCACGGAACTAGGCAAAATCTGCATATGGCTCGCTGATAACAAACTATCATTACACATGGGCAAAACAGAGTCCATTCTCTTCGGTTCAAATAACAAACTCAGCAAGACCGACGGCTTCTCAGTTACAGTGGGTGACAATATTGTCACAAGGAAAGACGAAATTACCTACCTGGGTTCCATCCTAGAGGCAAATCTTTCCTGTGACAAAATGGCATCCAATGTAATAAAAAAAGTCAACCAACGAACTAGATTCTTGTACCGGATCTCCTCTCTGGTAAACAAGAATACCCTGAGGACTCTGGCAGGAGCACTCATTCAAGGGTACTATGACTATGCGTGCACCTCATGGTACCAAAGCACCTCAAAGGCGCTTAAAACAAAATTACAAACATCACAAAACAAACTGGTCAGACTACTACTTGACCTGAACCCCAGAACCCACCTCACCCCTGCCCACTTTGCCAACCTAGGATGGCTTAGAGTAGACGACAGAGTACAGCAACTTGCAATGGGCCTGGTCTACAAGATACACTATACGACCGGGGTGCCCATGTACATGTCAAAATACTTCCCAAAGGTCAGTGAATACCACAACCACTACACCAGAGGAAGCTCAACAAATCATGTTAAACCCAGATTCGGCTCAAACAAGGGACTAAACACGTTTCGCAATTATGCCACAACAATGTGGAACGCCCTACCCAAAGCTGTAAAGGAATGTGAATCCCTGCCCACATTCAAAACCGCCCTTAAAGAGCACCTACGGGAGGCTGCAATTCGAAACTGGCCACCGTAAATGCCCAAAACCCCCACCACCTCCTAATAGACAGTCTCCTCCCCACCGCATGTATATATTCCCTCCCCGCCGTATGTATATTCCCCTCCCACCCACCCACCCCCTCCTAATGTACAGTCCCCTCCCCATCATATGTATATACTCTGTCAGGATCTAGGGGTAACAGTACTGTATATTTGAATACCGCCTATGTCACAAATGTATCAGTACTAAATACCTATATGTCCCTATGCCATAAATGTCATGTATGTTATGTATGTCATAAATGTCTATATGAATTGAAAATGGGGGACCCTGATGGAAACAAGACAAACGTCTTTCTCAGGTCTGCATCCCCTTAACAATTGTATGTATTGAGCCGTACTGTATTGTACCCATTCTGCAATCTGTTAAATAAAGTTTTCATTCATTCATTCATTCATTCATTATATAATTAATTAGAATGTTAGAATTCATTTTAGAATGATGATCAGTGTGACTGCTGTACTCCTGAAAAAGTATAGTAATATGGTTTATTTGTATTGGGAAAGATAGACACATTAGCTGGTTGAACAACATCTATATATAAGTGTGGTAATAATGCAGATATTGAGTGTATTTCTGTGAAAATGCATGTGGCGCACGCCTCGGAATCCAACCAAAGCGAAAATGATCGCTTCCAGCCCGCGAGTCGCGCGCCCGCGTGTGGCCGGTGGGCACAGCTACGTCCGTTAGCATGGGAGCGAAAGTGAAGCGCTGGGCACCCGCCTGCCCGCCTTCGCGCGCGGCTGGTGTGTCTGCGCTGTTAGTCTACCCTGGTATATGTAAACTGGCAGATTATCAATAAATATAAAATGTGCGTATACTAATAAGATCCAAGGTGCTAATGAGTGACGTCAGAGTCCTTGCACGAGAACAGTTCTCAAGTTTTCCAGCCGTTAGTTCTCCAGCTGTTGGCCAAGTCCGTCCTTGGCCCACGGTTGGGTTGTGGAGCCTGATGGCTACTGGCACGAAGGACTGACTGACTGATGCGCTTTGTGGTGTGGTGTGTGTGTGTGTGTGGGGGGGGGGTGTTGTGAGTCTATAGCTGATAGCTAGCTCCTCATAGAGGGGATGGGAGGGCTTCTCCAGATCTATCCAGTCCAGTCTCCAGTCTATCTCATCTTCCTCTCCGCAACCATTGTCTAGTCCGACTCTCACGGAGCAAGCCTTCCTCACCAGTGCAGTTTGTTAGTGTCTCTTGAGTTGATGTTACACCCACACACGCACACACGTACACACACACACACACACACACACACACACGCGTTGAAGGACCTGAGAACTGGTCTTCAGGTCATCCATCCTTTGAACTGCTGCGGTCTGGCAAGCGATACCGGAGTCTCATGGCTATACCGGAGTCGCATTCTATCCCCAGGCCATCAGGATGCTCAACGAACAATAACACTATGTAACAACCATCAAATGCACTCACAGCACACACATCCACACGCACACACTCACTTTAAACAAACAACTCACTGCAGCACCCACTTTAGAACACCTAAACACACTTTATATTTATTGGTAAAGAATTTGCACTACAACCCATACCTCAGTACACCTTACTGTAAATTGTACCTAAATTGTACCTCATCCCATTTCTGCTTTGCACTGTATAGTATATTGTATATTATTATATTGTATAGTATATTGTATGGTAACTCAGTTACTTCTACTCTGCATTGAACATTGTATATATGTACATACTGAACACTTGTGTCTACGTACCTGACTTCTATTTTATACTTGCTATACTTATTTTATACTTATCTATTTTTGTCTAGCACAGTCTCTGGAGCGTAACAGAAAGAAGCATTTTGTATAAAAGTATTCTGTACTTCTGTATGACAACTAATAAAGAAACTTGAACTTGAACTTGAACTTGAACTGAGTCTCCTCACGAACAGCCTGCTCTGACCCTTCCAGTTTATTGCATGTTGTACAACTACATGGGAATTCACCCCACAAATAACAATTGTATTAACAATGGAAGAGCATAAACTGCTTCACAATGTCCTCACTCCAAAATGGTGGAACGAACTTCCCACCACAGTCGGGACAGCTGAAACCTGCCAAATTTTCCGCAGTCGGCTAAAAACACACCTCTTCAATCTTAAAAACGTACTTACTTACTACATGTCTTTTACTATTATGTACCATACCACTATGTACTATGTTACTATCTTATACTACTAGTGACATCTCCTTAGCAAATTAACTCAATACCTTCTATGCGAGGTTTAAGGCGGTGAATAACAACACCAGCCTACAAACCACTGCAATGGAGGGGGGGGGGGCGCTGCTGATGGAGATTCAGTGTTCAGAATAACAGAACATGAGGTGAGGAGGACCTTTAAGAAAGTGAATATCAGGAAGGCAGCAGGACTGGACGGTATCCTCGGCCGCGTCCTAAAAGTCTGTGCCGACCAACTGGCCCCAGTATTCACTGACATATTTAACCTGTCCTTAGAACAGGCTGTCATCCCCACCTGTTTGAAGAAGTCCACCATCATCCCTGTACCCAAAAAATCTACGCCCACTTGCCTCAACGACTACCGCCCTGTAGCTCTCACCTCCATAGCCATGAAGTGCTTTGAGAAGCTAGTGAAGGGCTACATCTGTTCCTCCCTCCCCATCAACCTGGACCCTCTGCAATTTGCATACCGCCCCAACAGGTCCACGGAGGACGCCATAGCCTATGTGCTGCACACAGCAGCATCACACCTGGACAAGAGGCAGGGGAACTATGTGAGAATGCTATTCATCGACTACAGCTCAGCATTCATAGTCCCCTCCAAACTCATAGCCAAGCTCAGGGACCTGGGCTTGAACTATGACCTCTGCCAGTGGGTCTTGGACTTCCTGACGGGCAGACCCCAGGTGGTGAGAGCAGGCAACTGCACCTCCTCATCCATCACCCTCAACATAGGGGCCCCACAGGGCTGTGTTCTGAGTCCCCTCCTCTACTCCCTGTACACACATGACTGTGTGGCTCAGCGGAGCAACAACACAATCATCAAATTCGCTGACTGTTGTGTAAACCTTATACCTTTAGTTCACAGATAATAATAGACGGAGAGATGTGATCACGTTGACTCTTTAATGCTAGGTCAGTCAGGAAATAATGTGCAACATACAAATGTGTCCGTGTCCGTGTAGCTGTGCTCCGGGGTTGGTGACGAACGCAATCTCCGCTACGCCACCTAACCGCCAGAATGTCTGTCATTTCTAATGTCACTGCCACTTTGAGCTGGTTGGTATGGGTGTGTCTCTGAGTTATCTTGTTCCACAGTAGGCTCAGGTATCTCAGGTGTTGTTGCCTGTGGAGCAGGTTGCTGAAGAGTGCGCAGGTGAGCACGATTTCTTCTCAACTGTCCTTCGTCCGTCTGTACGATGTATGACCTGGGCGTTGTCGCCTGCTGTATGACAGTCCCTCCTCTGTTCTCGTTGGGGAGCCACACATTTTGGCCACACTGCAGCGTAGGTAAGGGACGGGCTCCGTGACGTAGATTGTAGTGACGTTGTTGATCCTCTTTTGCCTGCATCTCCGATTTCCTGAAGTCTCTGATGTTTGGCCAGCGAGGGAGTAGAGTCTTTGGGAGTTGTGGTATGTTGGAGTGAATCTGTCTCCCCATGAGGAGCTGTGCAGGGGAATAACCGCTCTCCAGGGGCGTGGCGCGGTATGCCAACAGCGCCTTTGCCTTGTCACCTCCTCCTTTCCACAGCCCCTTCACTGTAGCCACGGCCCACTCAGCCTCTCCGTTTGCCTGCAGATACCGTGGACTGCTAGTCACATGGGTGAAACCATACTCACCCGCAAAGCTCTGGAAGGGAAACCCACTGTATTGGGGCCCATTGTCCGAAACCAGGGTCTGCGGGGTCCCGTGACGGGCGGCTGAACACGTCTTTCAGCGCAGCCACGACTGTCTCCGCCGAAGCTACCTTAAGATGGGCAACTTCTATATATCGCGAGAAAAAGTCCACAATCACCATATAAGTCTTCTTCTCCCAGAAAAACAAGTCAGTAGCGACCCGCTGCCAGGGCCTTTCTTGCACTGGTGTGGGGACCAAGGGCTCTCTGCGTTCTACCCTGTGTTGTGAACATGTGTCACACTTTTCCACCAGATGATTGATGTATACCAACAGTCCGGGCCACCAGACTGACTGGCGTGCTTTTGCTCTGCACTTGACAACTCCTTGATGTCCAGCGTGCAGGTCATTAAGCACCTCCTGTCTGATGCATTGGGGAATCACGATCCTCTGACCACGCAGCAGTAGCTCACCAGCCAGTGTGAGGTTCTCTCTTTCTGGCCAGTATGTCCCCAACTCCGGTGGGAGGTCATGCTTCTCAGGCCAACCTGTCTTACAGTATCTGATGAGCTTTGCACAGACAGGGTCAACACCCTGTTTCTCCTGTATGCTCCTCAGCCTAGCTTCCGTGGCTGGGCTTTTTTTCACAACTGCATCCACGAACACTTTGACTTCTGTTTCCCTGTCCATTTCTTCTTGTGTGAGCGTGTGCTTGACAGGAGCTCTCGACAATGTGTCTGCTGTTATCAAGCACTTACCGGGCACATGTACAATATCGTATGTGAATCTCATCAGTCTCAGCCGAAACCTCAGAACTCTGGGTGGGAGCTCATCTAGTGCTTTGTTACTCAGCAATGGCACTAGTGGTTTATGATCAGTTTCCAGCCTGAATCTGACCCCCAGAAGGTAGGATGACAACCGCTCACATGCCCATGTGGCTGCCAACGCCTCCTTTTCTATCTGGGCATAATTCTTCTCTGGGCTTGACAGGCTCCTAGAGATGAACACGACGGCTTCCATATCCCATCTGTCTGTTGTTGCGTCAGAACGCCTCCGATACCGTAGGACGAGGCATCGGCCTATACGCACGTCTCTGCTGTAGGTGAGTACGGGGCTAACACCCGCGGGGAAATTAACTCCGCTTTCAGTCTCTGAAAAGCTTCTTTTTGTGGGGCCTCCCAGACCCATTCATTCTTCCCGCACAACAGGTCTTTGATTGGGCGAGTGTACGAGGCCAGATGAGGTAAGAACTTGCCTATATATTGGGCCATCCCCATCAGTCTTTTCACTCCTTCGACGTCGGTAGGCTCAGGCATCTCCAAGATTGCTCTGACCTTAGCTGGATCCGGGGCCACCCCGTCTGCTGTGATGCGGTGACCCAGAAACATTATGCTGTTTTTTGCAAACTCACATTTTTCACTGTTCAGTGTCAGGCCTTCTGCCTGCAGTGTCTTTAGGACCCTGTGCAATCTCTCATTATGCTCCTGTATGTCCTGTCCGTACACCAGTATGTCATCAGCATGACACTGGACACCTGTGCAGCCTTCTATCATCTGTGACATACGGCGTTGAAAATGCTCTGGGGCCGATGAAATCCCAAACGGGAGGCGATTGAATGCATACCGCCCGAACGGGGTGATGAAGGTTGTGAGTAGCTTGCTTTCCTCTGCCAGCGGGATTTGCTGATATATATATCTTCGCCCCTTCAAGCATGGCAAGTGTCTCATCCACCGCTGGGAGGATGAGTCTCTCTCTTCTGACATATTTGTTCAAAGGTGTCATATCTACACACAGCCGTATTTTCCCTTTAGTCGGCTTGGGAACCACGACTATGCCTGCGCACCACGGTGTGGGTCGTGTCACTTTGGAAATCACCCCCATCTTCTCCATGCGCTCCAGTTCTGCTCTCACTGTCTCTCGTAGGGGCAAGGGCACACGACATGGAGTTGACAGGGCGTATGGGACAGCATCGGGCTCTAGCTCAATTTTGTAGGGCTCCTTTAGCTTCCCTAAGCCTGAGAATACGTTGGGGTATTGAACCTTGACATCCTCTTGCTGGGCTGCGACTGTGTGCAGCCGCTTTATGAGTCCAAGCGCCTCTATTGCAAGAAGGCCTAGGAGGGGCCTGGTTAGTTCTTCCACAACATAGATTATTTGTGCTGTTGTTCTCTTTCTAATGGTTAGCTCACCACTGAAGCAGCCTTTTGTATTTAACTTGTATTTTCCTGGTCCATACAGTACTTTTTGTGGTGGCTGTAGATTTCCATGTCTTTCAACTGAGTGCATGCTGCTCGGCACCGCTGTGACCTGGGCCCCTGTATCCAGCTTGAATATGGCCTCCTGTCCATTCAGCTCTAACAGTTCCAGCCATTCATCTTCAGGTTCCTCTAGGTTTACTACGTTCAGGAACGCAAAGTCCTCCTCTTCATCTTGAGAAGTCTCTGTGTGTGCCAGTGTGATGTCATGGACCCCTTTTCCTGTTCTGCATGTCTTTGCAAAGTGTCCTTTTTTATGACACACTCTACACGCAGCATCCCGGGCAGGGCATTCTTTCTACATGTGTCTTTTTACATTTCCACATCTGCCACATCCAGGAGACTGTGTGTCAGTTCTGTATTGTTGTGCTTTCTGCCATCTATTTTTTTGTATGGCCTCCACTTGTGCAGCTGCCTGCTGCTCAGTGCCTCTTAAGACAGGCTGTTGTTTCTTTATTGCTGCACTCTGCTTCACTTTAGTCATTGCCTTTTCCAGAGTTAAATTTGCATCCATTTGCAGGTTTTCTGATAGCTTGGCATCTCTTATGCCTACTACAATCCTGTCCCTTATCAAGTCTTCTCTTAGGGTTCCAAATTGACAATGTTCAGCCAGTGTGTGTACAGCAGTGATAATGGATTCAACATTCTCACCCGGTTCTTGGTTCCTTCTGTTGAAACATGCTCTTTCAAATATGACGTTCCTCTTACTGACGCAATGTGCGTTGAACGCATCCGTGACGTCTTTGTATTTCTTTTTTCGTTCCTCTGTGAGCGGCAAAACACTTAATATGTCTTCGGCATCGTCTCCCGTCGCATACATGAAGGCATTTACCTGGAATTCTTCTGACTGTTTATCCAAACCAGACGCTATTCTATAGCGTTCAAACCGCTTCATCCATCTCGGCCATTCATTAATGTTATTGAAGTCGAACCTGCCTGGCGGAGCCAACTGTGGCAGCGACACCAACGGGGCTGCTTCATCTCCCATTCCGTCGTCGTATTTCTCTTTTTTATTTTTATTTTTATTTTGTATAGTTCGTCTTCTTACTAAGTGATCCCACTTCAGACACCATGTTGTGTAAACCTTATACCTTTAGTTCACAGATAATAATAGACGGAGAGATGTGATCACGTTGACTCTTTAATGCTAGGTCAGTCAGGAACTAATGTGCAACATACAAATGTGTCCGTGTAGCAACACGGGCCAAACCCTTACAGGACACTGACGACACAGTAGTGGTGGGCCTGATCTCTGCAAACGACGAGAGGGCCTACCTGGAAGAGCTCAAGGTCCTGGCGGGATGGTGCCAGGAGAACAGACTCTCCCTGAACGTCAGCAAAACAAAGGAGATGATTGTGGACTTTAGGAGGTCGGGGGTCAAGGACTACAGCCCCCTCAGCATCGACGGGGCACCGGTTGAGAGAGTGAACAGTTTTAAGTACCTCGGAGCCCACATATCAGAGGAATTGACATGGACCACACACAATGACAGTGTTGTGAAGAAGGCACGACAACGCCTCTACTTCCTCAGGCGCCTAAGGAAGTTCCAAGTCAGTCAGAAGATCCTTAAGAACTTCTACTCATGTACAATAGAGAGCATCCTGACTGGCAACATCACCTCCTGGTTTGGGAATAGCACTGCACAAGACCGAAGCAGACTACAAAGAGTGACACGTTCAGCGGAACGCACAATTGGAGGGGGGCTTCCCACCCTCCAGAACATTTACAACAAGCGGTGCAGGGGTAAGGCTAAGAGAATCATCAAGGACTCCAGCCACCCGAACAACTGCCTCTTTGAACTGCTGCGGTCAGGAAAGCGATACCGGAGTCTCAAGGCGAGCACAGAAAGACTCAGAAGAAGCTTCTATCCCCAGGCCATCAGGCTGCTCAACGAACAATAAACACTATGCAACAACCATCAAATGCACACAGCACACACATCCACATGCACACACTCACTTTAAACAAACAACACACTGCAGCACCCACTCTCCACACTTTAGATCACCTAAACACACTTTATATTTATTGGTAAAGGATTTGCACTACAACTCGTACACCTTACTGTAAATTGTACCTAAATTGTACCTCATCCCATTTCTGCTTTGCACTATATAGTATTGTATATTAGTATATTGCATATGTAACAGGTGTAAAACTCACTCCCCAGAGGCATCCAAACTGAGCGCTTAGAAGGGAATTCCTTTCTTGGCGCAGCGGTTTGTGATGTCGCCCGCAGTGCGGACGCCTGGGGCTCGACTCCCACTCAAGGCATGGTCGAATTCGTGGCAGGGGCGAGTTGCCTCTGTTACACTGGTGCCGTAGACCCGGATGCCTTGGGTGGTGTGAGTTTAGGGGGGGTGAGTGTAACGGGTGTAAAACTCACTCCCCAGAGGCATCCAAACTGAGCGCTTAGAAGGGAATTCCTTTCTTGGCGCAGCGGTTTGTGATGTTGCCCGCAGTGCGGACGCCTGGGGTTCGACTCCCACTCAAGGCATGGTCGAATTCGTGGCAGGGGCGAGTTGCCTCTGTTACACATAGTATATTGTATATTGTATGGTAACTCAGTTACTTCTAGTCTGCATCGAACATTGTACATATGTCTATACTGAACACTGGGACCTCTATTTTTACTTCTTTTTACATGCTACTTTATTTTATTTCATACTTATCTTGTCTAGCACAGTCTCTGGAGCGTAACAGTAGAAGCATTTTGTATAAAAGTATTCTGTACTTCTGTATGACAACTATTAAAGAAACTTGAAACTTGAACCTGCTAATCGTGCTATCGTGCTAATGTCTATACAACTATGCACTCAACACTATTTGATGAACAATGCCACTTACCCTTAGCCGCCAGAAATGTACGCCTCCTAGGGATAGGTACCGAATTCGGTTCTTTTGAGGTACCGAACCGAAACACATCGGTACTGTTAGATATTTAGTATCCCTTCATTTAAGAACGACTCAGTATTTAAACAATAGTCTTTTATTGTATCTTCTGTTCTCGTGCTTCAGCACGCCGCTTGCTCTCAGTCTGCAAACTCTGGAGTGCACGCGCAGCGTCAGCTCCAATGACGTCACCACGTAACAGCGTGGTACGTCCATACACAACATCCCCTCCTTACTAGGACATAAACTCCAAGGTCCCATACAGAAACGTGTGTGAATTCAATTACTTTCTTTTTTTCACTTACAGGATACCCTTCAATTCTGTTACCTGTTATCAAAAATAAACAAAGGTTCACCATGAACAAAACTCCACCTTTCAATTAGTGAATGCATGTAAATATCATTGAGCATGAATAATAATACATAATACATAACAATATCTGGCACCCACTCTTTTTTTTTTCTTTTTTTTTTTGTGCCAGACAGGCTCATTTCACTTAATGACAAAATCCATCAATCTCTGAGGCATTTTGGTCTGTCTGTGGGGGTCTCTCATACCTAGCCATAGGCGGTGTGGCTTTGGGTGTGGACACCCTAGTGTGAGTCTCTGCTTCGGACTCTGTGTCAGGTGTGTTTTCCTTCTCCTCACCCTCGGTCCATGTTAATCGAGTCTTGCTGGACGATTGTGGAGCAGGATCCTCTGTGTAGTACCTCTTGACGAACGTAGTGTTCCTGGAATAGGTCGCTCCACTTGGTGATTGGACAACCACATTGTTCCCATCTCTACTGATGACCTTGTGTGGTGTCTTGTCAAAGGCTGTTGTAAACTTGTCTGTTTTGTCTTGTTTGAGTAAGACTTGGTCTCCCACTGATACATCAGAGTATTTTGCTCTGTTCTTGTTGTCAGTGTACAGTTTTGACTTTCCTTTTCTCTCGGCGTCAGTGTCTCTGACCTCCAGGTCTCTTTGTGGTGTCATGATGTCCGGGAGCTTTCCTCTGATCTTTCTCTTGGACAGGAGCTCTGCAGGACTTTTCCCTGTTGTGGAGTGATCAATAGACCGGTAGATGGTCACATACTTGCGTAGCTCCTTCTTCCAGTCCAGCCCCTCAGACTGTGCGATGCGAATCCTCTTCATCAGTGAAGCGTTTTGTCTCTCCACCTCCCCATTGGCTTGTGCCCACTTGGGTGTGGTTTTCACATGCTCAATTCCATTCTCCTGGCAGAATGCTTGAAACTGGGCAGACATATACTGTGGTCCACAGTCTGACCGTATGGAAATCGGTAGTCCATGTCTGCTGAAGATATTCTCCAGGCTGTTAATGACCTTTTCAGCAGTGGTCGACTGCAGGATATCATACTCGTAGTACCGGCTGTAGTAGTCTATTACAACTAATATCGAGTGTCCTGTCGGTAATGGACCAAGTAGGTCAGTGGCTAAGTCCTGCCACGGCCCATCTGGAAGTGTTGTAGGTCTCAAGGGTTCAGGCACATCAGGCCTCGACACTATTTGGCATCCGTGACATGACCTCACATACTTCTCAATTGCCTTATCTATACCTGGCCACCACACTTTACTCCTGAGGTGCTGCTTCGTACCAACAATCCCCAAGTGTCCCTCATGAGCCAACTCCAGGGCTCTGTCTCTGAGTGTGTGTGGCAGTACAATGCGTGTCCCTCTCAACACCAACTGTCCAATTATACACAATTCATATGCAATGCGTGCATACACTTGGCATTTGTCAAAACATCCACTTTGTATTGCACTTCTCAGGTCACTGAGTTCCTCATTGGTTGCAGAGGCTTCTTCTACCTCCCTGGTAGTCAGTGCTCGTGGCGTAGCGTGTGTGGCTACGAACCGAACGTATTCCTCCGCTCCGTGCTTGTGGTTCCCGTCTGTCGTGCTTTCTCCCAGTAGTCGCGACAGTGGATCTGCAATGTTGTCCTTTCCAGGTATGTGGATTACTCTGAACTCATATGGTTGGAGCCGCAGCACCCACCTCTCAATACGGGCACATGGCTTAGAGGTCGGACTGTATATGGCCTCCAGCGCCTTGTGGTCTGTTACTAGGTCAAACTTTTTACCATATATGTATGGGTGCAGCCTCTCGCACGCCCAAACTAAGGCGAGAGCTTCTTTTTCAGTTTGTGAATACCTCGTTTCACAATCAGTCAGGCTCCTACTCACATAACATATTGGCACCATTTCCTGTTGCTGTTGTTGTACTAAGACTGCTCCTATTCCTACTGGTCCTGCGTCTGCTATGACTTTAGTAGGCGCATCTTTGTCAAAATATGCTAGAGTGCCGGCCTCAGCTAGCTTTTCTTTCAGCGTTCTAAATGCCTGTTTTTGCTCTGGCCCGAATATGAAAGCTGTGTCTTTCTTGGTAAGCCTCCGCAGTGGCTCTGATATGCTAGCAAACTGTGGTATAAAACGGCTACTATACCCTGCTAGGCCCAGAAAACTACGGGTCTCAGAGGCGTTCTCAGGCTCTCGTGCCTCTGCTATTGCTCTCACCCTTGCTGTGGTGGGGCCTATGCCCTTCTGTGAGAGTAACATGCCCATGAAAATCAACTTGTCCATGTTAAACTGACACTTTTCTTTGTTTAGAGTCAGCCCACAGTCCTCTAGTCTCTTCAGAACTGCATGGAGTCGTTTTTCATGAGTCTCCTGATCTGGGGCATGAACAATTATGTCATCGGATATATTTTCTACCCCCTCAATGCCCACTGTAGCAGTGGCTATCTCATGTTGATACTGTTCACTAGCTGATGACACTCCAAATATGAGTCTCTTGTACCTGTAAGTACCTGTGTGTACTGCAAACGTAGTGATACCCCTGGACTCTGGTGTGAGCTCTAATTGGTGGTATCCCCATTTCAAATCCAGTTTACTGAAAATGACAGACCCGTTCATTCCCTGTAATAGCTCATCCACTGTGGGTATTGGATATCTCCCTCTGATGATAGCTGCATTAGCTCTTCTCATGTCTAGACACATCCTGATGTCGTCCTCATTAGCTTTTGGTGCAATTACAACAGGGTTAACCCACGGTGTAGGTCCCTCAACCTTCTCAATAATGTCCATGTCTAGCAGCTGATTTACTTTCTTCTCTACTGCTTCCCTCAGGTGAAATGGCACCCTCCTCAGGGGTTGTACCACTGGTGTTACACTCTCATCAATATGCAAACTGATTTGCTTTGTGTTCAGTTTACCAACACCTTTAAACAGTTTGGGGTATTGCCTCTGTATTTCAGACTTAGCTTCTGTCACTGCTGCTATGTTTGTGCCCACCCTCAGTACACCTAACTCAATAGCAGTCTTCCTGCCTAGCAGCGGCTCCCCCCGTCCCTGTATTACAGTGAACTCTGCTTCAGTGTCACACTTTCCCACCTTAACATGACATTTGAATATACCCAATACTGGAAGAGGCACCTTGGAAGAGTATGTGTACAGCGGTTTGTTAGCTGCCTTGGTAGAAACACACTTAATATTTTTACTCTTAAGCATTTTCCATGTGTTCTCATCTACAATGTTACTTGATGCACCTGAATCAATTAACATAAGTAAATCTACTCCCCCAACGTCAAATGTGACCCTTTCAGTATTTGAATCATCTTCAACCACAAATGCATAGTCTCTGTTCCCAGTGTTCTGATCCTCAGTTTCAACACATCTCACAGTCTGTCTTTCTTTACCTTTGGATTTACAGACTTTGGCATAATGTCCTTTTCCATTACACTTTCTGCATGTCTGTCCTCTTGCAGGGCATGCAGAATCGTTGGCCAGATGATCCCCGTGTCCACATCTGTAGCACACTTTATCCGATTTGGATTTCTCTTTTCCTTCTCCACGATCTCCACGATCTCCACGAGGCGATGGTCTCCACTTTTGGACTTGGCCCTCTTTCTTGAAGACACGGTTCACCGTCTCTCTCCCCTCAGCGCCGTCACTCATCTTCATCGCCGCCATTTGCAGCTCCACTCTTTCACACTGCGACGCTATTTCCAACGCACGTGGCAGCAAAAGTTGTGGTTCCTCCAGTAACTTTCTCCGTACATAGTCCGACGTGCCCCTGCTCAGCACCGCATCCCTTATTTGGTTGCTAATGTCCGCAGCAAATGCACAGTCTCTAGCAGCCTGACGAAGCCTCGTCACAAACTGCTGTACAGTTTCACCTGGTTTCTGTGATACTTGGTAGAAAGCCTGGCGCGCAAACGCAGTATTTACCTGCGGCACAAAGTAGTCATTTAGCGCCTTAACAGCTTTCTCACTGTGGCGTCCACACCGACAGATAGAATCATCCCTTTTCCGTCAGCGTACAGCTCAAACGCCATTAGCCACCTGGTCCACCTCGGTCCCAGTGTAGCAGGCTCGTTGTAGCATTCAAACTTCGGCACGTTGTCCATGTTCTCTTCTCAACGCCGTGATAACTCTACTCTTCGGAGTTTATCCTCGTCGCCATTGTTAGATATTTAGTATCCCTTCATTTAAGAACGACTCAGTATTTAAACAATAGTCTTTTATTGTATCTTCTGTTCTCGTGCTTCAGCACGCCGCTTGCTCTCAGTCTGCAAACTCTGGAGTGCACGCGCAGCGTCAGCTCCAATGACGTCACCACGTAACAGCGTGGTACGTCCATACACAACAGGTACTACCGAGTATCGCGTAACGTCAGATACCGTTGTCGGTACTTTTATATAAAAAAAATAAAATAAAAAATGTATGATTTTTATTATTATTCTTTAAAAATAATATTCTAAGAAAAAAAATTGTATACACTTTTTTTTATATACGTTAAGTCCGATGACGTCAATGTTTCGTTTATCGCTAAACGAAACCGCACGGCATGTGCGCATTTGCGCTTGCGCACAATACATGTTTACCTAGGATTTGACTATAGGTAAATCAGTCGGGGCAATATGGCAAGTAGAAAACGGTCGCAAGTGTGGTTACACTTTGTGAAAATAGACACTGACAATGCTCTCTGCAACATTTGTAAAGCAACGTGCAAAACAGGGCAGGGTAATACCAGCAACTTGAGGAAACATTTGGTCAAACACGGCATCTATTTGAAAGCTGAAGATTGTAGCATCTTTGATGCAAAGAAAAGTAAGCCAGCATCAGCAGCACCCAGCAAGCCTTCAGCCAGCATTGAAGATACATCCGACACTGATGCATCAACATCGTCAGGTAATTAATTAATTAATTCGCTAGCGTTAGTACTATATATGGATACGTTGATGTTGGAGATAACTTTTTTTTTCACTGTCTTGGTTTTTGTAAAACGTTAGCAAAACTTACTAGCCAAGACTATTAGGAATTTGTGTCACAGTGACATCTGCAGATGTTGTTACACCCTTCACTCTTGCTCAGATGACGGGGTTTCCCCGCCAGAGAGTTGATGACTGCCACAGGGCAGTGACGGAGTTCATCGTTAAAGGGATGTTGCCCTTCTCATTGGTGGATACCCCGTGGTTTAGGTAACATATCACACACACCAGTAAATGAGTGATTATGTTTGTGATCTGATCATGATGAAATAGAGTAAGCTAAATTACTAATGATAGTTACTAATGCATATTTAATTTAGTTTATAATTATATCCCATATAATTTTATTCAACCTCTTTATTTACAGTTACAGGCAGCCCTGGCCTATATTTTATTTCATAATTATATTATATTGTGCTTAACTTAATTCATATTTAATTAGATCTTACTCCACCTTTATTGTATTATTTATCTGTCTGTTAAAGGCCAACTTGCAGGTTAAAGGGGAACTCCACTTTTTTTGGAAATTAGCTTATTTAACATCTTCCCTGGAGTTAGACAAGAAGATGCATACCTTTTTTGTCTCTGTGTGTGCATTTTAGCTTTGGGAATAGACGCTCCGTTAATAGCATAGCTTAGCTTCATCACTGGAAGTGAGGCAGGACAGTAGCCTTACAGTGCCTTACAGTGTATTGCAAGGTCTGACATTGACCAAACTTGATATGCATGACCTTGGTGGGCTCTAGGTCAACTCCTGAAAAGGGGGTCAATGTCAGACCTTGCAATACACTGTAAGGCACTGCAATCCTTGCAATCAAAAGTTAGGGGGCGCACTGAAATTATGGCAAGGGTTATTAGCCCCCTAACTTTTGATTGCAAAGTCTGACATTGACCCCCTTTTCAGGAGTTGACCTAGAGTGTGTATTGAGCTGTACTGTATTGTACCCATTCTGCAATCTGTTAATAAAGTTTTCAATCAATCAATCAGAGCCCACCAAGGTCATGCATATCAAGTTTGGTCAATGTCAGACCTTGCAATACACTGTAAGGCACTGTAAGGCTACTGTCCTGCCTCACTTCCAGTGATGAAGCTAAGCTATGCTAACGGAGCGTCTATTCCCAAAGCTAAAATGCACGCACAGAGACAAAAAAGGTATGCATCTTCTTGTCTAACTCCAGGGAAGATGTTAAATAAGCTAATTTCCAAAAAAAGTGGAGTTCCCCTTTAAACCCTACTCTGCAATTATGGGTAGTTTACATCATTGGTATCTAATTTAATTATTTATTTTTTCCCCCCTCTTCATGAAAGTCACCGTTGGCCTAGTCACATTGTTTATTGAACAAGAATACAACCTGCAAGTGCCAAGTTGGCCTTTAATGTCTGTCCCCTAATGTTGCACCGAAAACGACCAAAGGTCATTCCTCCTTGTTGTATGTGAAAACTACTTGGCAATAATATTTCAACCTTCTCTCCCGCCGTCCTCCCGTTAAAATATTTTCCTGTATTTTTTTATTTATACAAAATGGCTGCAATTCTGATTGTAGTTATTTATAGTATTTTGTCTTGCATAATTCTATTTAGGGAGATGACAAGGACCCTGAACCCAAAATACTCCCCCCCTTCGAGAGACCTTCTCTCCAACACGTTGATACCAGCCTGGTATACTGTTGAGAAGGAGAATGTGAAGGAGGAACTGAGGGCAGTTGACCATGTTGCCGTGACAGCTGATGGTTGGAGCAGTGTGGCACAAGACCACTACCTCACTGCCACTGTACATTATAGGCAGAGCTAAGGGAGAAAGTCCTGCACACCCGTCCAGTGTATGTCTCCCAGACGGGGCCTGCTGTAGCGGAGGAGATTGACACAATTCTCAATGATTTTGGGGTGAAATCCAAAGTGGTTGCGATCACAGTTGACAACGCTGCCAACATGGATGTAGCTGTGAAGAGGCTGAACGTGTTGAAGATGGGCTGTTTTGCCCACACTCTAAATGTAGCAGCACAGAAGCTCTACACTTTGAAGACAGTTGCCGCATGGTCTGCCAGGATACGTCGTGGTGTGGCTTAGGAAAGCCAGCCTCGCCAAGCCTGTCTTAAAGGAAAAGCAGAGACTCCTTGGTAAGTTAACTCTTTCAGTGCCACTCACGAGATTTCTCGTGTTTTTTTATAGGTGGTTGCTAGCCACTCACGAGATTTCTCGGAATTATTATTATTTTTTTTTTTTTTGCGATCTGAAAAATTATTGCATCACCCGAGCCTACCCGAGTATTGCCGAGCTGCGCCGGTGATCACTGTGGAAAAAAGCGCCCCCTGTCGTCTCCCAGATGACATAAGTGATTTTGGAATGGACTCAATGAAAATGAATGGGGAAAAAAATCCGGTACTCCACATTTTCCAGTTCACTGATCCAGCCGGGGTTACTAGAGTTCATTCTGGAGCCTCAGATCCCCGCGGATCATGGAGATCCACTGTGTCGCGTTGGATCCATACACGTATCGATTTTTTCGAATGGTGATCAGGAATTGGAATATACCAGTTGGATACCATCTGATGTCAGGTAAGGACTCTATGTTATCAGTGGTAGGATAATCAGAGTAAGTTTGATGAAGTTATAAGCTGTTTTGTGAAATGTCTTCTTTCGGTTTCAATGTAAAACTCCGAGAGGAAATCAACGAGGCGATTATCCGCGCGCGGCCGTAATGTGCGTGCGTGCACGTATAATATTGATCATCTAGCGTTTATTTGAAAACGATTCATAAAAAGGCCGACGAATATCAACGTTGTGGAATATTCTACTAAAAGACGATTTTCATAGAATGCTCCAGAATGAGCTGTTTTTTATATCAAAACGGGGGCTTTTCTAACTGCTCTGAAACGGCAACGACGCGATAAAAAAACAATCTGCCTTCACAGCACTGTCTGGAAAATAGTCTTTGATAATGCGATGGGCAGATTAGACATAGATTAGGCGATATTAACGTTAACATTGGCGCGGATGGTGGCATTCAAGCGGTAAAATGGAAGACCAGGCGTGGCACTGAAAGAGTTAAAGGTCAAGCTAAGAAAAAATCATTGGATATTTACTTATCCAATTTCTTTTGTTTTTTGTATAATTATTTGTATTGTTTTTAAATTCCAACACAATTCCTCCATATATTCATACTATTTTCTACTGGAGTCAAACCAAATAATGTCTTTAGTTTGCTAATTGCAATGTATTGTTTTTGTCTGTTTTCCTAAAGGCCTTCCAGAACATGCCCTCGTGTTAGATGTGCGGACAAGATGGAACAGCCTCTTCCTGATGATAGAGCGCTTCATTGAGCAATACCCTGCCATCCAGGCAGCTTCCATGGACACACGGCTGAAGAGGGCAATGGACAGAGACAGGTATAGATGATTGACCAAACCGTTCGCTGTGTGTCAGTGTTCCAATGATACGATGCAGGCAGCTCTTCTTGCAAACATTTTATTTATTTTGCTTCACCGTGCAAACTGAATATCTTGGGTTGGGCTCCATAAACAGATCAAGCATACCTCCTACAGTGTACCTGGCGCTTATATAAACAGCGCCACCCCATGGTCACATAAATCCATTACATATTTAATCTGAGACCAATGGACCATATGCATGCATGTTGTACTTGTGCTTTTCTTCTCAGACTGGAGAGAGTGTCAGATGATGACATCAGGAGGTGTGAGGACTTCATGGACACAATGAGGGTCCTTTACAAATGTACACTCTGTGTGTCCTCTGACAAGAGTGCCACTGCCGGGCAGATCCTTCCCATCCTCGACAAACTTAAGGATACGTTTAAGGTGGAGGAAGACGATTCTGCCTTCAAGAGAGCCATTAAAGAGAAGGTCTGGGCAGACCTCTCCCCACGCTACACAGTATGTAGTTCATTTATAATCATTTAGTAGTTATATCACTTGTGTTTGTACTGCCAGCTAACTATTCAAATTTAAAATTAATTACCAAACTTTTAAAAACTTTAGGAAGAAAGAAATTATGACCTTCAACGGTTCCTTGAGGAGGCTACTGCCCTGGATCCTCGATTCAAAGCCAAGGTTCAGGATGAGGCTGTTTGGACCCGCTTGGAGAAGGAAGCTGTCATGCTGGCAACCAGAAACAAGGTTTGTCCATGATCATTAAAGTAGACTTACTTATGTGTTCTATGCTATACTTAGTACATATTGTTTTAATTTGCTATTGTGTATGCTTTATTTAAAGGGTGGGGATGTGATGCAGGAGGAGCAAGAAGAAGACCTGCTGCAGGAGGAGGAGGAGGATGGGTATACAGAAGACGGGGCAGCAGCAGCACCAGATGTAAGATATGGAGAGTGTACTACTTGTTCTGATAATAACATAATAATGCTTGATGAAATGATGAATCATGAAGCCTTTTTCTATTTTCAGCCTGCAGTCCCTGCACTGGGAAAAAAGATAAAGCGTTCAGCTCTGTGTGACATCTTCGAAGAGGAAGACCAGGCCCTGCTGGAGACCGTGATGGTGGACACCAGTGGCCCCTCAGCCGCTGGAAAGGCCAAGAAAGAGATACAGGTGTATCAGAGCTTCCCTACTGTCCTGAGCTCAGTAGACCCTATCCTGTGGTGGTGGCAGAAGAGGGACCAGATGCCAATGCTGGCCAACTTGGCAAAAAAATATCTGTGTGTGCAGGCCTCCTCTACACCCTCAGAGCGGGTCTTCTCCACAGCCGGGGACACAGTGAGTGTGGAGCGCGCTCGGCTCTTACCAGAGAGAGTGGACATGTTGATATTTTTGAAAAAGAACTGCTAGAATACAGCAGCAGACACTTTCATTTGTTATTTAAATATATAGATGTGTATTATTGATCAGCAGAAGAGTTCATTGCTGCTAGAGTGGTTTGTTTACCCTTGTTTTATACTTTGTTTGTAAAATACAATACCTTTATTTCTTTTTTAAGTTAAATATATAGATGTGTATTTATTGATCAGCAGAAGAGTTCATTGCTGCTAGAGTGGTTTGTTTACCCTTGTTTTATACTTTGTTTGTAAAATACAATACCTTTATTTCTTTTTTAAGTTAAATATATAGATGTGTACCTTTAATTGTTAATTTGTTAAACATATTTTTTTAAATAAACATAACATTTATTTAACACTTTGGTTGCCTTGGGTTAAATTAATGATATACCATAGATTGCCAGCGCTATTTGTCTATGGAGAAAGTCCCCTTCTTTGCAGGGCTATAACTTTTTAAATTCTATTGCTACATTGCCATTATTAGGGCCCATTCAAAGTCCTATATGTATTGTTCATTGTGTAGCAACGTTAAACTTTTTCATTCACATATTCATAGTAAAGTATGGTCTAATGTATAAGTATGTTTTCATCTCTTTCTGCAGCTTTCTCCAGAACGTGATATATAGCCCCAAATGCATTATATTGATGATGAAATACAGTTTGATGGCAATCAGCGCGATATAAAAAATTCCAACTAGACGTACTTCTAGAAGTTACTACACGTCATCTGATGTTGACCGGATGGGCGAGGGGGGCGTTTATAATTCCGTGGGCAGCGTTATACCAATCATCTAATGTGGGTCAAATGTTGATAATAGCAGTTAGTATCTAAGACGGTAACGTTACACGCTAAAACTCACCCCAGTCTCCGCGCGCCGTTGGGCGATCATCGTCGAGTAGAAATTTTATCATTATGGGATATATTTTTACCCGGTCCATCTCCAGCTTGTATAATGGTATATACGTCCAAATCATGTTGTTTATCGAGTTATTGCCAATCGATCACCGTGTAGCGTGACGAGCCAGAGTCCCATGAACCATAGCGAGCGCCCGGAAGTACTACGGTCGTCATGACAACCTCTATTCAATATCCTGTGTGGCGATTGCGCCGATCGGCCACCAGATGGCGCTCCTGAACCGCCAGAGAGCTCAGTGGGTCCTGCTGGTGGATCTCAGGCCAGCGGAGGGGGAATATGAATCCGATCGCAGATTTTTGAAATATTGATATAAGGACGCTGTACAGCGTCCCCCGGCAACTTTAGCATGGCCAGCAAAGACGTGAAAAGACGTGTCCCGGCAGTCAAAGTGTTAAAGATACGTGTGTGTTGTGTTGTGTAACTTGTGTTAACTTGTGTGTTCTAAGTAAATAATAATAATAATAACTTTATTTGTATTGCACCTTTCATACAGGGGATTGCAGTTCAAAGTGCTTTACATCAGTAAGATGTAAATAATAATAAAGTAACAAAAATACATTTATTTATTATTAAAAAAAAAAAAAAAAAATGTTTAAAGTACTGAAAAAAGGTACCGTTGGGTACCGGTATCGATTCACAGGTACCGGTACCGGTACCGGTATCGGTTCAAATGTGAAAGGTACCCATCCCGCCTCCTGCTGACTTGTTCACAATTTGTAAGTTGCTTTGATACAAGCATCAGCTAAATTACTAAATGTAGTTCTGTGTTATTTTTTTCTCTGACAAAATGTCTTTGTGGTCAAGTATAAATGTATCCTCACTTTGTTATTCAATTGTGTGTTTCCAGGCTATTGGTAAAGACAATCATCAGACACCGATGGTAAGCAGGAGCAACACACTTCATTTAAACTATTTACAGACGAGCACATCAGCTCATTACAATTTAATAAGGAGCCATTTATCTTGTGACTTGTAAATGCAGCCTGCAATACTGTGTCTCTCATAGGAAAACAATGTGGTGCTCTGGACTGTAAATTACACTCTTACTAGAAATCAACATTACTGGCCGCTACTGGCCGCTATGAAAACCAGAGACAAAAAATTCTCTGAACTTCATAAAAGTCAGACAAAGCTTTCCAAAAGCTCAAACAGTGAACTCCAAGCCCACGTGGTTGAACAAAAAATTCAAAGAAACAGACTAAGAAATGACGTAAACACCATGATCAGAACCGCAAAAAGACATTTCATCAACGACAAAACTGAGGAAAACAAAAACAAACCCCGCGAACTTTGGAAATTACTCAATAATCAACTAGGCTGCAGTAAAAAACTTAAAACCAGATTCTCAAACATAAACATAAAGACGGACAACACGCTCATCACAGACAAGCTGGATGTAGCCAATTACTTAAACATCTTCTTCACAAACATAGCCACAACACTGGTAAACAAACTACCCTCCCACTCAGGGCATTATGGGGTAGAACACATAGTAGAATACTACAAAAACCTAGGGGTCCACAAAGATGACTTCAAACTTGAAATGGTAACAACTGATGAGGTACTAAAAAAATTGAGCGCCCTCCAACCTAACAAGGCCACTGGCCATGACAACATCCCCTCCAAATTCCTCAGAGACGCAGCAGCCGCCATCACCCCAGTCATCACACACATAATAAACCTCTCTATAAAACAGGGACACGTCCCCAAGGACTTCAAAATTGCGAGAGTGACCCCTCTGCACAAAAAGGGCAGCAAATTAGACCCAGGCAACTACCGCCCTGTTTCTATTCTTACCTCCATCTCGAAAGTCATGGAGAAAATAGTCTACGAACAGGTCGAAAAGTACCTGGCGGAAAAAAATCTAATCTACGAATTCCAATCTGGCTTCAGAACGTCCCACTCCACTGACACATGCCTCCTCTATTTGAACGACCACATCAAACAAGAGGTGGACGCGGGCAAATACTGCGGCATGGTCATGCTGGACCTACAAAAGGCCTTCGACACTGTCAATCACTCCATTCTGATGGACAAGCTAAAAGCAATTGGTTTTGATAGCTTATCAGTGAGCTGGATGCAATCCTACCTGGAGGGGAGAGAACAGATGGTAGAGGTAAACGGTACTCTATCCCCCCCCCTCACAGTGAGCTGTGGTGTTCCACAAGGAAGCATACTAGGACCGCTACTCTTCCTAATTTATGCAAATGACATGTCGTCAGCCTGTGACTGCAACCTGTTCGGTTCAAATAACAAACTCAGCAAGACCTACGGCTTCTCAGTTACAGTGGGTGACAATATTGTCACAAGGAAAGACGAAATTACCTACCTGGGTTCCATCCTAGAGGCAAATCTTTTCTGTGACAAAATGGCATCCAATGTAATAAAAAAAGTCAACCAACGAACTAGATTCTTGTACCGGATCTCCTCTCTGGTAAACAAGAATACCCTGAAGACTCTGGCAGGAGCACTCATTCAAGGGTACTACGACTATGCGTGCACCTCATGGTACCAAAGCACCTCAAAGGCGCTTAAAACAAAATTACAAACATCACAAAACAAACTGGTCAGACTACTACTTGACCTGAACCCCAGAACCCACCTCACCCCTGCCCACTTTGACAACCTAGGATGGCTTAGAGTAGACGACAGAGTACAGCAACTTGCAATGGGCCTGGTCTACAAGATACACTATACGACCGGGGTACCCATGTACATGTCAAAATACTTCCCAAAGGTCAGTGAATACCACAACCACTACACCAGAGGAAGTTCAACAAATCATGTAAAACCCAGATTCGGCTCAAACAAGGGACTAAACACGTTTCGCAATTATGCCACAACAATGTGGAACGCCCTACCCAAAGCTGTAAAGGAATGTGAATCACTACCCACATTCAAAACCGCTCTTAAAGAGCACCTACGGGAGGCTGCAATTCGAAACTGGCCACCGTAAATGCCCAAAACCCCCACCACCTCCTAATAGACAGTCTCCTCCCCACCGCATGTATATATTCCCTCCCCGCCGTATGTATATTTCTCTCCCACCCACCCACCCCCTCCTAATATACAGTCCCCTCCCCATCATATGTATATACTCTGTCAGGATCTAGGGGTAACAGTACTGTATATTTGAATACCGTTTATGTCACAAATGTATCAGTACTAAATACCTATATGTCCCTATGCCATAAATGTCATGTATGTTGTGTATGTCATAAATGTCTATATGAATTGAAAATGGGGGACCCTGATGGAAACAAGACAAACGTCTTTCTCAGGTCTGCATCCCCTTAACAATTGTATGTATTGAGCCGTACTGTATTGTACCCATTCTGCAATCTGTTAAATAAAGTTTTCATTCATTCATTCATTCACTCAACCCTAATGCTTTAGTGGTAGCCCTGAAATTACGATACAATCGGTTTAGATCTGTGATTGGTTGTGATCTGTTTACAGCCCCCTAAACCAGAGGACCTTGCTCTCATCTGTTTTACCAGTGGAACCACAGGTAACAGATATTGAAATACTGGTGAAAGTATTTGTATTTGTGACATAGACCTAACGGAATTATATTTTAACTGCCACTTTCTCCCACAGGAACCCCGAAAGGTGCATTGCTTACTCATGGAAATGTGATTGCCAACACTGCCGCCTTCATTAGAATGACAGAGGTAAACAAAGACATAAGACAAACATAGGCTAATAAATCCCAGTAACAGATGAATATATTGTGTCCTCTTTCATATTTAACAACCTTGGCTATAATATGTTGAGTTATTGTCACCAGACCCCAATGGTTGGAAGTGCAAGCGCACAGGTGTACTTTCCAAAGAGCTCAGCTGAACTACCACAACAGATTCCCCAGGACCACAGACAGACAAGGAGAGAATGTTTAGCAAAAACAAGCAATACTTTATTACATAATGGTATTTAAGAAAAACGGGCAATACTTTAATACATAAGATACAAATTCATAACCCTACCTAAACACTATTAGACTAGATTAAAATACCCACGCCTCTTAAGCCTAAGGTAGTTTAAAAGGAGGAAGTGCTCCATGCCCCGTAAACCCACCCCCAGACTGTTACTCCCACCCACGCCACCTATCCCCGCCCCTGAGACACTACACACGTGAAGGAAAAATAGTCTGCCCTGCACACGGGTCTATGACTATCAAACGTCAACTTAGAATCACACTATACCACACGGTTCACTGCAAACAGCCAGAAATAAGTATCGATATCACACTATCCCTCGGGGAGCCACGGCAAATGATTTAGGGAGAATATAGGTAGATAAATACACACTAAGTGTTCACACAGTAAATTAAGGGGGTTTGGATAGGATAGTGGGTGTTGTTCACCGCTAGGGGTTGTGACCAGGCCTAGAATACTCCTCCCATATCCTAACCTAGGTCTGGGGCAGTGGAAGCGCTGAGTTACAAACAATACAAAAAAGGTTAATGATAACCGGGGCCCGAAGCTGAGGGCCGGAAGGACGCCACCTCCTTCCGCTCCCGTAGCCCCTCTCGGCTTCGGGCTAAAAACTGTTCGGTCTGTACTGGGGTGTTTTAGGCACTCCAAGCACCAGGCGTGCAATAATGTCCTTCCGCCTGCAATGAAAGGCACAGTCAGTAAGAGCAAGGTCCCCCCGTTCACGGGTTCGTCAAAATGCACAATGGATTGGATATCCTCCATATGATTTAGAAAAGAGAGAAAGGTAGTTCACAGAGGATGGAGAATCCACAATACTAGTTCCAGTCTTCGACAGTATTACTGGCTTTACTGTATGCCGTTCCGATAATCTTCAGCTTCACGCCACTAATAATATTCCTAATTCAAATGCAGTCACTGTTCGTCTATGTCTTCATTTACCACTCGGGAAATAGTTCGTTTGTTTAGGCACGTATTCTACTGTCTTGCGTTCTTTACTCACGGCGAATACACACAGACACACACATACCCCCACCCGTGACATTATTTCCCCTCTCCTGATCAGAGAGGTACTTGGGTGATGATAATACTGTGCTTCTGACCTGGCATTCTCTCCTGTGTTGTCAGACTTGGGCCGAATATAATTCTAAATCTCAGCTACTTAAAGGCAAGGTTCTGGATTTTTAGAAGCCCGTCCTATTGATCACCAACAATGGCCACTCCTGTGAAAATGGAAATGTTTTGATGTCTAGAGAAATTGCCACCAGCCTCGTGTTCTAATTCGTCAGCAGTACTAGTTCAAGTCAATGGGGCATGAAACAACTTGTCTCCTAATCTCAAATCTACAGTTGCATTAGCTTATTATTATTACATTTTTCGAGAGGTAATGAAGTAAATGAAACGGCTTACATTCTGAGAGAGTTCATACCTTGCTGATTTGCACTAGCATTGTTAATAAATGCTGACAGACGGCGCTAAGCTAGCATTGTTGGTAAACGCTATTAGATGGCACTAAGCTAGCATTGTTAATAAACGCTATTAGATGGCACTAAGCTAGCATTGTTAATAAACGCTATTAGATGGCACTAAGCTAGCATTGTTAATAAATGCTTTCAGATGGCACTAAACTAGCATTGTTAATAAACGCCATTAGATGGCACTAAGCTAGCATTGTTGGTAAACGCCATTAGATGGCACTAAGCTAGCATTGTTAATAAACGCCATTAGATGGCACTAAGCTAGCATTGTTGGTAAACGCCATTAGATGGCACTAAGCTAGCATTGTTAATAAACGCCATTAGATGGCACTAAGCTAGCATTGTTAATAAACGCCATTAGATGGCACTAAGCTAGCATTGTTAATAAATGCTATCAGATGGCTGGTGGCAAATTCTCTGAAATGAGAACACAAGCACCAGAAAACCCTCTTTGGTTGGCCTACAGTATGAGTGGGCTTGTTTGGTGACAAGGAAATCCTACCCCGTCTGATTCAAATTCTACTTGACCTCAGTCTGGTTAATTCTCCTTTTCCTGTCCTGTACTGTCCTCTCCTCTCCGTTGGTACTCCTTTTCTTCTGTGTACGTGATCCAGAGCGTATTGGTGCCCTCTCCTTCAGACATCCTCATCTCCTTCCTACCTCTGGCCCATATGTTTGAGAGGGTGGTAGAGGTATGCCATGTGTGTGACCTGAGCGTGTGCGCATGCGTTTTGTTTTTTCTTCCACAGGTCCACTGCATGCTGAACCTCCATGACATTCACCTGTCCTATCTCCCCCTAGCACACATGTTTGAGAGGGTCGTGCAGGTATGTGCTGAAGTGCCCTGTGGTGAAATATTAGACGGATGCGTATGGGTTTCATGATCAATATTTGCAGGCTTTTAAAGCCACAAGTCCGTATGAATCCATTAATCTAAAAATAAACTGAGGATTCCTTACACGGTTACCGTGGGAACAGTCCAGAATGACCCAGTGTGCAGCACAGTGATGATTTCTATAGTTGAATCTCTCGGACGAAGAACCATATAAATCTTCGGGTGAACTTAACCAAATGTATACAAACCAAATTATCTAAGGTCGGTAAGTCGGGAGTGCTGTGTACATTCATAGATAGATACAGTAGAGGTTGAGTATTTTTGAGTGACACTCCAAACTGATTTGGATTGACTTCACAACTGCAGATACATGGGCTGTGCAAGAGAAAACACTTTAATTATGAAAACAACACTTTCAAATTGACCAGAAGCATATCATAAAAGTAGAAAAATAAAAAGTGGACTAAAATGTAATCATGCCGTTGGAGTGTTTTATGTCTTATGGTGATAAACACACGCACGCACGCACGCACGCACGCACGCACGCACGCACGCACGCACGCACACACACACACACACACACACACACACACACACACACACACACACACACACACACACACACACACACACACACACACACACACACACACACACACACACACACACACACACACATTTCTACTGAAAATCTAAACACCCCTTAGAGTTGTTGCCGTGTGCTGAATCCTCAAAGTCTACTTGTTTACTAAACTATGACAACTAAAATAAAATGATAATACCGCTTCAACTATGTCCTGATTGTTTGTACAACAGTGCCCTCTTGTGACACGTGTACGTTTTGCACCTGTTTTACCAGTAAGTGAGTAACTTTCTCACCCCCACCCCCAAGGGCTTCATCCTGATTCAGGGCGCTCGAATCGGCTACTTCCAGGGTGACATCCGTCTGTTGCCGGATGACCTGAAGACTCTGCAGCCCACAGTCTTCCCTGTTGTCCCACGGCTTCTCAATCGCATGTTCGATAAGGTCAGACAAAAATCCTAAGATTTTATCAAGTTGTTTGTGTTATTGCTCTATACTCATACCCTTATTAATACCATTATTACTTTTATTTAGTTATTTATGCTTTTGGTGAATCCCAAAAATCTTGGGTGTTGCACAAAGGTCTGTCTTGACAACAGAGTCAACCTTAAAGGAAAACATCAACGTTATGGGAAATTTGCTTAACAAGAAGATACTAGTTTCCTCTCTGTAGCTTCAGTAGAAAGCCATCCGGCTACACATTAGCCTAGCTTAGCACAATGAATGGAAGCGGACAGTACCTGTTAGCCTAGGCACCTCTTCCGGAGTTTAAGCTAGGCTATGATGTTGTCCACTTCTATTCATTGTGCTAAGATAGGCTAACGTGCAGCTTTCTACTGAAGGCGCAGAGAAAACTGGTATCTATCTTGGCTCGGGAGGTAGAGCAGCCGTCTGGCAATCCAGAGGTTTTCGGTTCAATTCCCACTCCTCCCGGGCAGCGTGCCGATGTGTCCTTGAGCAAGACACTTAACCCCTAATTGCTCCTGATGAGCAGGTTGGCACCTTGCATGGTTGCCTCCGCCGTCGGTGTGTGAATGTGTGAGTGAATGGGTCAAATGTGAGTAACAAATTGTAAAGCGCTTTATAAAAAAGCAGCCATTTACCATTTATCTTATTGTCTGACTCTGGAGAAGACAGTAAGCGGATTTCCCATAATGTAAGCATGTTCCTTTAATGCTTTTTTTTATAATGGAAAATGGTTGTGATTGTTTTAAGATTATAGTGTGGTTACAGTACATGGTTGGTGGAGCTCTTAACTCTTTCACTACCACACTACAGAAGGTTAACCTTTCACTACCACACTAGTGAAAGGGTTAACCTTCTGTAGTGTGGCAGTGAAAGGGTTAACCCTTTGTCGTGTGGCAGTGAAAGGGTTAACCTTCCGTATTGTCGCCGTGAAAGGGTTAACCCTTTGGTAGTGTGGCAGTGAAAGGGTTGAAAATGCGAGGTGTTCTCTCTTCCCAGATCGTTGGTCAGGCCAACACGCCGCTGAAGAGGTGGCTCTTAGACTTTGCTTCTCGAAGGAAGTTGGCGGAGCTTGAGAGAGGCGTGGTCAGAAACGACAGCTTGTGGGACAAACTCGTCTTCAAAAAAGTACAGGTAGGCGTGACATATTCACCACCTCAACAAGTACAAGTAGGCGTCACATCGGCTACATTCAGACTGCAGGCTAAAGTGGCCCAAATCTGACTTTTTTGCTCATAATGTGACTACCATTTGTTTTTTTCACAACAGTCACATGGAATCTGATCTTTTAAATTCTGATCTGGGTCACTTGATTGGATAAAGTGGGAACGGGATACCAGAACATTTATTTTCTGTTTACTGCATAGCGGAGGGACTGAGAGACCCATGTTATTGACCAAACACTCTATCCAGTAGCGGCTCGTGGATGCTTCGCCACTAGGGGCGCTATACCAAACATTTTGCAAACATGTACAAGGCACGCATTGGCGAATATTATCACCATTGCCATCGATCAATATCACAGTCAGTCAAATGCAACCACGTTTCCAATAGCCCAACACAAACACGCACATCTCTCTCTCTCTCTCTCTCTCTCTCTCTCTCTCTCTCTCTCTCTCTCTCTCTCTCTCTCTCTCTCTCTCTCTCTCTCTCTCTCTCTCTCTCTCGCTCTCTCTCTCTCTCAGATGATGTCAGATCCATTCAATAATAATCACATTTGTATATCTCGTCATTTTAAACCAGTTACCATTCATTGTCTGAGTGGTTATGCCCCACACGCTGCGAAATTAGAGAGAGAGAGAGAGAGAGAGAGAGAGAGAGCGAGAGAGAGAGAGAGAGCGAGAGAGAGAGAGCGAGAGAGAGACCACGGCGGGTGCAGCATAACAGAAGAGAGAGAGAGAGAGAGAGAGAGAGAGAGAGAGAGAGAGAGAGAGAGAGAGAGAGAGAGAGAGAGAGAGCGTTAGTTAAGCATTAGCTGAGTGGCTAACAGCAGCTAAAGTTAGCTGAGTTGGCTAAGAGAGAGAGAGAGAGAGAATTAACTCACTTTGTTTAATTGAAACGTGGTCCAAAAAGTGTATGTCCACTGACTGTCCCCCAGACTGTTGTCGATGTATATCCATTCCACTCACTGCCCACTGTCCAGACTCCAGACTGAATCACAAGTTCACAACACACAGCTTCGAACATGTTGCAAACTGTGGCTAAGGAAAAAACTGGCATCGCCGCGTCGGCCAATCAGAGAGCGTCTCCGCGAAATGCGGCTATGGAAATTCTAGACGGAAATTCTAAACGCTTGACTAGACCGCTTCAAATCGCGCCCGGATTCCAACATAATAGTCATATTTCAACGCACAACGCGTTACGCACTGATTGGCTGTGACGGATACAGCGATCGAACAGTGACGCGCACTCAGAGCGCTATCGCGTCTAGCCCGGGCCGAGAAATACAAACAAATAAAAAAATTTAAAAAAGTTAGTCACTTCCTGTTCCTGAAAACGAGTATTTTTTTATTTTATATAGTAACGTTATATTGTGCATTGGAAACACAAACATACTTAAAATGAGTAAATATTATTCATTTTAAACATGTTTATATTATTTATAGGGCTATAAAACAAAAAACAAAAAGATACTTTTTCTTGTTCTGGCCTGAAGGGGGGGCGGCGCCCGTGCGCCCCTAGTGGCAGAGCCGCCACTGACTCTATCGGTAATGTCTGTCGGAATGTGGAGCTATTATTTTAACATGTAGACCACTTTAACAAAGGAATACCACTTACAGCACCTTTTTAATTATTGTATTGTAGGATTATTTCCTTGATGACTTTGTAAGATTGAAGTAGTGGACTTACTGTAGGCTATATGTGGGGCGACAGTGCGGAGGTAGAGCAGTCGTCTGGTAATCCAGAGGTTCCTGGTTGCGTGTATGCTTTTACCAACGCAGTTGTGTTTCCGGGTTCCCGTTTTGCGTTCTGATTGGCCGCTGACACAGCGTACGCCCCCCTCGCTATGAGTGACGCGCGAACAGCTGTTTCCACGCGCTACACGACTTTCGTCTTGTTTACATCAGGGTGAACCCTGTTGCGTGCCACCACCCACTTCAATGACAGAGCTCTCATATTTGAATGCATAAACTATATCTTAAATTATGGCTATGTGTCTAATATGGCTGTCGCTTATCAATGACTTGTTTGCAGTCAACATTGTCGAAACGGATTGTTTTTTAATCGGTTCATTTTACGGATTGTTTTTTAATCGGTTCATTTCCGTTTTATACCATTTTGAAAAACGCTACACGCGTACAGTACGCGTACAGTACAGCTCAATACATACAATTGTTAAGGGGATGCAGACCAGAGAAAGACTTTCGTCTTGTTTATATCAGGGTCCCCCGTTTTCAATTCATCATAATAAGCATGACTTTATATGTGCGCTAAAGTTTGCGTTTAAAGTGCTTAGAAATGCCGGTAAATGCCGGTTCATTCATGCTTTGAGGCACGCTTCCTGACAGGATTTTATAATATTGTATTTTATAATATTGTAGCTTGACAACGCTCTCAGCTGAGAGTTAAGAAACGACGCTCTCAGCAGTCATCTTATGCAGCATCACTTTTCACATCAAAACAAAAGTAGAACTGTAATGTGGAGTGGACTTAAACATAATATTTACAATTAGCATTTTATAAAGTAGAACTGTAATGTTTACTTTCTCAGTCAGTGCTAAGTGCAGCATCCCTTTTCACATCAAAACATGTAAAATATTTAAACAACCATTAAGCAGTGTTGGGCAAGTTACTCAGGAAGTATAGGAGTTGCGGAAAGCAGGATGAGAGAGCGTAGATTTCAGTGTGTATCATTTAATCATTTATCATTTAACATTTAACATTTGAAAGGCATACACACATTGGGGGATATCTTCGATGACTATGGTCTCTGCAGTCTTCGAGATATATCCAACAAATTTGACCTCACCAGTTCCACTTTTTTCTTCTATTTACAAATAAGAGCAGCTTTGAAGGCTCACAGAGTCCCATGTCACTCATAACGAGGGGGGCGTACGCGTGGAAACAGCGGCCAATCAGAGCGCAAAACGGGAACCCGGAAACACAACTGCGTTGGTAAAAGCATACACGCTTCCTGGTTCGGTTCCCACTCCTCCCGGGCAACGTGTCGAAGTGTCCTTGAGCAAGACACTTCACCCCTAACTGCTCCCGATGAGCAGGTTGGCACCTTGCATGGTTGCCTCCGCCGTCGGTGTGAATGTGTGAGTGTGTCTGTCGGAATGTAATACACTATTATAACACTTATTTTAACACAGAAATACTGCTTACAGCTCCTTTAAACCGATAATACTTAAATGCAGTAGACCAAATAATACTGACATGATTCCATTGTGTTCACCGTCACAGGCTAGTCTGGGTGGCCGCGTGAGGCTCATGGCCACAGGAGCTGCACCAGTTTCACCGACCATCCTGACGTTCCTGCGGACTGCGCTGGGCTGCCAGGTGAGCGTGTCGTGTCCCTGTCACTTCCTGCTGCTGTTAATCACAGACTGTGTCCATATAAATGTAATTAAAAAATAAAACGTCCTCTGTGTCCCACAGTTTTACGAGAGCTATGGTCAAACTGAATGCACAGCCGGGTGCTCCATGTCAATGCCTGGAGACTGGACAGCAGGTAACGGCCAGATTGTCAAATCACTGTTGACATTGTACAGTCCACACACTTTACAACATCGCATACGAAGGATTTTTAACGGACTAGTGGACATTATTACTCTAGGATTTCAGGATCTCCGGTGCTTAATGCTAATTGAGTTGTAAGAAGCTTCACTTGTTATATGGAGTGCCTTTCCTGATTTACTGAAATGTAACCAAGCGCCGTTCTACTCAGGTCACGTTGGGTCCCCGTTGCCCTGCAACCACGTCAAGCTGGTGGACGTGGCTGAGATGAACTACCTGGCAGCCAACGGGGAGGGAGAGGTGAGGAGGGCCAGACACACATGGAGGGGAGGCCTGTTACTGTTCCGCAACCGTTCCTACTTCCGGGGTAGGCCTGATTGGCCGCGACGGCCACGTGACCAGGCGCGGCCACGCCCCGCAGCAAAGGCCGCTGTGTTGACGCTAGGCTGCTGTGTTTCCTGGTTGTCGCGCCGCGGTAGTCAGTTAGTTCTGTGTTCCGTGTTGCAATAAACGTTCAACGATGTCAACAAAACGGTATCTTATTACGGCTTTCCTCCCGACGACAAAGAGAAGAGAAGGTGGCTGAAGCCTGAAGTTGATACAGTAAGTTTGATCGCGGTCTCGTGACCAGAATATAAAACATTACCTGTTGTTATTGTTAAGTCGCTATCTTGTGATAGTAACATGGTCGTTCTTAATGTAGCCTACTGTATATATCCACATGTGTTTGTACATATAACTGCATATAATCCTTTTACATATCTGTAGATACTACGCTATCTATATCTGTACATATCCCTTACCTACTCTTATGCCAACCGGAAATTAACCTTTGAACCGGTAGTGCTCATCCATATGTGGTCCGGGCACTCGCTATCGTTAGAGAGACTCCGTATTGACACAGTGAACATCGATCGGTGCAAATAACTCGAAAAAACAACATGATTTGGACGTATATACTATTATACAACCTGGAAATGGTCCATCCCATAATAGAAAAGATTCTGTTCCACGCTCATCTGCCAGCGGCGCGAGGAAGCCACGGTAAGTATCTTTACAAACTGCTATGATGAACATATGACCCACTCTGGATGAATCATCTAACGCTGCCCACGGAATTATAAACGATCCCCCGCCCATCCGGTCATCATCAGATGATGCGTAGAAACTTCTAGAACCACGTCCAGTTGACATTTTTTATCTCGCACAGATTCCTACCAAACTGTATTTGATCATCAATATAATGCATTTAGGGCTATAAATCACGTTCTGAAGAAATCTGCAGAAAACGATAAAAACATACTTATACTTTAGACCATATTTTAGTATGAATATGTGAATGAAAAAGTTTAACGTTGCTACACCCTGAACAATACATATAGGACATTGAATGGGCCATAATAATGACAATGTAGCAATAGAATTTAAAAAGTTATAGCCCTGCAAAGAAGGGGAACTTCTCCATAGACAAATAGAGCTGGCGAGGGATGGTAAATTATGAATTTAACCCATGGCGATTAAAGTGTTAAAGTGACCATTAGTATGCGCGTGTGCAGAGTGTGTGTGTGTTCATGTTAAAGTGACTGCTAGTGTGTGAGCGTGTACACTGTGTGTGTTGTGTGTGTGCTCATGTGTGCTTGTGTGTGGAGAGTTCAGTGTTCAAGACTCTGATGGCCTGGGGGAAGAAGCTGAGCCGAAGTCTCTCTGTCCTAGTTGCTGGTGTTCACAGGCGTTTGCCTGACCGCAGCAGCTTGAACAGGCTGTTGTTGGGGTGGTGAGGGTCTTTCATTATCCTGCAGGCTCTGGATTTGCACCTCTTGTTATATAGGACCTGCATGGGTGGTAGTGCAATACCTGTAGTACGCTCAGCTGAGCGTACCACTCTCTGTAGGGCCTTGTCCTGTGCCGTGCTGTTTCCATACCAGGCAGTGATGTTTCCAGTCAAGATGCTCTCTATAGCTCCGGAGTAGAAGGACTGGAGTATCTTCCCTGATACTCTGAACTTCCTTAACTGTCTCAGGTGGTAGAGGCGCTGCTTCGCCTTTTTTACGACTGAGTCTATGTGTGTTGTCCATGTCAGATCCTCTGAGATGTGGACCCCCAGGTACTTGAAGCTGCTCACCCTGTCCACGGTAGCCCCGTTTATCCTCAGTGGTGTGTGTGTACCTTTTGTATTTTATTTTTTTATTATTTTTTAAACAAACATATAAACAAACATGACAACACACGATAAGATATACAAGCATTAATTGTCAGGGCACATCCAATGAGATCACATTTTAGTTAGTTGTCTTATATAAGATATACCCCTAATACCTGTTATCTAAAAAACCTACACACATATGCTCCAGCTCGAACCCCCCCCTCCCGGACCCCACCTTGAGAAGTACCTCCACTATCCCTCGCACCTAACCAGACACTACCATTATAAGCTAGCTTTTATTCTCTCCACCACTTCTAACCACATTGACATTTTGGATTAATTGAGACCCAGAATTCTTGCTGTAGATATTTCATGGTAAATTACATCGAGATATGTAAGAAACCAAACTTTACGGCACATTTTTTCCGGTTGAAACCAGCGTGATGCGATCAGCTTTTTGGCTACTGTGATACCCGATAAAACCAATCTCTTTAGCTGTGGATTCACTGCAAACTCAAAAACATCATTCAATAGTAATACCGAGGAGTGTACAGGTATATTCCAAGATACGAGTTTTGATATTTGTTGGGTCACATCTTTCCAGAATGCCTTAACTGGTGAGCAGTCCCAATACATGTGCATAAATGTCCCTTCGTCCCCATTTGAACATTGGGTGCATTTGGAATCTTGTTTAAGCCCCATTCGGCACAGTCTTATAGGAGTCAAGTATGTCCTGTGAATATAGTTAAGGTTGATTTGTTGATGATCCGGGTTCCTTGATGTAAGTCGGACATTTGCCCAGGCTCCTTGCCAATCAAAGTCATTTTCCAGGTCTGGTATATCCCTCCTCCAGACAGAGTCTAGTTGGAGGGTTTCATACGAGGACGTTAGTAATTGATGATAAAATTCTGAAACAAAACCTCTCGATGTCTCTCTTGCGTAGAAGAATTTGTGGTATCTGTGGTGTTCAATTGGTCTGTCTAATGGAACACCGTGAGACTTCAAACATAGCTCTAACTGTTTGTGAAAAAGCCATGTGGACTTGGTGAGATAAAATCTTTTGCGTATTTCTTTATCACTACAAAAACCCTGTTTGTTAAAAACATCCCCTAATGAGTGTATGCCTTGCTCTTCCCATATAGGGAATCTTATAGGTCGTTTTCCAATTAAGAGTGCATTGTTATTGAATAAGGGAGTATGATTGTGCAATTTTTGTGGGTTAGGATTTTTTTTTGTGATTCACGCCATATCCGGATCGCATGAGTAACTATGGGGCCAAATTTTCGTTCACAGTGCTTGATTGGTAGTTTAGTGTATGCTATGTCCTTCAGTCTATGTGGGGCTACTATGTTTTCTTCTATTTTTCTCCAGGATGCTAATGCTTGGGAGTCAAACCATGTTGTCAATGGACTTAATGTGTACGCCTTAAAATATAGGAAAAAATCTGGAAATGTCATGCCACCATCTGCTTTATTTCTCTGTGCGGTGGATCTTTTTATACGTGGTGGTTTGTTATTCCAAATAAATGTGTATGTGGAGGAGTGTAATCTTTTCCAGTAACCCTCTGAAGGGGGTAACGGTAGCATTGAACTGAAGAAGTTGATTTTAGGTAGTACATCCATCTTAACTATTGATATCCGTGCTTGTACTGTGTTTTTAAGTTTTGCCCATCTATCATGGTCGTCTTTGATTTTGTTTTGGATTTTTGTGTAGTTGTGTTTCACCGTTTGTCTTATGGTAGGGAATATTTCCACTCCCAAGCATCTGAAATGTTTTACCATCGGTATCTGTCCTGGGAGGGTTGTATCTTTTTTTGCAGGGGTGTTAAGTGGAAGGAAAGCCGACTTCGGCCAATTTATCTTAAATCCCGATAAATCACCAAAGTCCTCAATCAACTTGAGCAGATGAGGCAATGTGGTGTTGGGGTTTTGCATGAACAATATTACATTGTCCGCATATAAACTAATTTTTTGTTGTGTGCCCTTGATTACGATTGGTTCTATGGATTGGGATTGTCTTATATATTGTGCTAAAGGCTCTAATGATAGATTGAACAGTCCGGGACTAAGAGGACAACCCTGTCTGGCAGAGCGTGATACCGGAAAGATTTTGGAGATGATTGTGCCTGTTGTAATCATGGCCGATGGGTCTTTGTATAATACTTTAATCATATCGATGAATCCTTTTCCTAACCCCATCCTTTCTAGCACTGCCCATAGATACGACCATTCCAGCCTGTCAAAGGCTTTCATAGCATCCAGGGACAGCATCGCCTTAGGTATGGTGTCCTCCTTGTCGGCATCAAGTACGTGCAGTATTCGTCTTATGTTTTCAGTGATCAGGCGGCCTCCTATGAAGCCAGTTTGGTCCGGGTGAACTAAAGACGTCATATGCTTTTGTAATCTGATGGCTAATACCTTAGAGTACAGTTTGATATCTGTTCCGAGGAGGCTTAAAGGTCTATAACTACCGCACTCGTTGGGGTCTTTGTCTTTTTTAAGGAGGACTGTTATGAGTGCAATATTGTCATTCTTATGGAAGTTCCCCTCCTTGACTGAGTATAAGATCATATTTAGTAATAAGGGGCCAATTATGTCCCAACAAGAAAGATACATTTCTGATGGGAAACCGTCTCTTCCAGGAGCCTTACCACTTTTCATTGCGGTTATGGCCTTCTTGAGTTCCTCTAGTGTGATCGGTGTTTCTAACTGTTTAGCGTCATCCTCTGAAAGTTTAGGGAGAATAATTTGATTAAGAAATGTGTCCATTTTGTTTTGATCGAAGGTCGTTTCTGATTTATATAAGTCGGAGTAGAATACTTTGAATGTATCGTTTATTTTTACAGGATCTGTTACAAGTACTTGTTGTGCTCTAATGGTAGTTATATCTGCAAATGTTGCATTAATTCTTAATCGCATGGCTAATAGGTGGCTGGGTTTGGAACCATGGGAGTACTGCTGTTGTCTTGTGCTGCGTATTTGTATTTCCGATTGTTGTCTGTATATGGCATTGATCTCTATTTTTAGTACGTTAACTTGATTTTCTAGTCGAGTTGAGTTGTTGTATTTTAGAGAATTAAATAACGTTGAGTAAAGCGTTTCCAGCTCAGCCAGTTTTGTGCCTTGATTCTTGCGCATTTTGGAGGAAAAGCTATCCGTGAAATCTTTGATCATTCCCTTTACCGACATCCATATTATTCTGGGGTCTTGCACCGAGTTTGCATTCTCCCGTTGGAATACTATAAGAGCTTCTTTGAGTTGTATAATGAATTCCTTGTTATTAAGCAGCAACGAGTTAAATCGCCATCTTGGGGCTCGGGAGGATAGTATACCAAATGTACCTTTAAGGAGTAAATAACAGTGATCTGATAGTGCGTTGGGTATCATTTCCACTTCATAATTATCAAATAGTCTCCGTGATGCAAAGACATAATCTATTCTGGATAGTGTATTATGTCTCGCAGATCGACAAGAGTACTTTCGGGTCGTGGGATTAAGTAACCGCCATAAGTCATTTACACCTGTAATCTTCGACCAATCCTTTAATGCCTTCGATGAATTCTTTTGTTCGCTGGAAAAGGCGAGGTAAGATTTGTCCATCCTTGGGTTCCAGATGGCATTAAAATCCGCTCCTATTATAAATGAGTAATCGGGAATGTCTAACATTGCATTGGTTAGTGTAGTGAAGAAATCTTCTTCGTACAAATTTGGGGCGTATACCGCTATCAACGCTATTTTCCTGTTCTTATGTTCAATCTTAGCTATAGTTATCCGACCTTCTACATCAGACCATACTCCCTTTAGTACAATATTCAACTTACGTTTAACGACTATGGCTACACCCCGAGTTCTCGTACCAATAGAAGAGTGACTGATATTATGGTATGTGTTGTCCGCTAATTTATCTATGTCTTTCCCTAGAATGTGCGTTTCGCTTAGTAGAGCAATGTCCACATGTTCTTTTTTCATCAGTGTGAGCACGCTTTTGCGTTTGAGTTGGTTATTTATTCCCCCGGTGTTCCATATCATTATATTCAAACTAGCCATAGTCTATACATGTTGCATTGTAATTTTTGGTAATGCTTCTAGAGTGCGAGGCAATAATAGATATACATCCCACTAGTGAGGTCCCGTTGAGAGCCGAGCTTAAAAACATACATATATACAAATAAAAATCCCCTACCCTTCCCTCCCACCGAGAGTCGTACAGGATTGTGTTCCATGAACACAACCTTTGCGTATGACTCCCTCCCTTGCACCACCGGATATCCCAGAATGATCCAATTATCCTTAACATTCCTATGTATACCATAGGATCTAACACTCTAAATTCTACCATAAGTAGAATGTCGACTGTGGCTTGGCCACTTTCCCTTAAAAAAATCAAATAAAAATAGAAATTTAAATGAGAGATGGCGCCGCAACGAACGGCTGCCTGTCTGTGCGCTCCGTCGAGACTGTGCTTACTTTTGTTAATATTTATAGTTTTTAGAGTTTTGTTTGTACCAACTGTTGGTGCATTTAATGTGTATGACCGTCAGTCACTCATAGACATTGGATTACGGGAAACTTACCAACTGGATTACTCACTGGACCAGCTTTCCGAACCACAACAATGGCCTGAAGAGATTCTCCGGAGATTAGGACCAGATCCTTTGTTCCTTGATCCCAGGAACAGAGGAACCAGACGGCGTGGGAAGAGAGCTGGGATCCGTAACAGGCTGAGATCCAGACGCCACGAACACTATTGCCCAGTATATTGCTAGCCAATGTACAATCAATTGACAATAAACTGGATGACATCCGAGCAAGGATTCAATACCAAAGAGACGTTAGGGACTGCAACGTTCTCTGCTTCACCGAAACGTGGCTCACACCGGAGGTTCCAGACCACGCAATTCAACCAGCCGATCACTTCTTTATCCATCGCAAGGATTGGACAGCAGAGTCCGGTAAACAACGTGGAGGAGGTATTGCCTTCATGTTTAACAAAAATTGGAGCGATCCAACTAACGTGAAGGAATTATCCAACCACTGCTGCCCAGACCTGGAGTATATAACCATCAAGTGCCGTCCTTTCTTCCTCCCGAGGGAGTTAATCGGCTCCTGATGGAGGCGCAGTGTTCAGGGTAACAGAGCATGAGGTGAGGCGGACCTTTAAAAAAGTGAATATCAGGAAGGCAGCAGGTCCGGACGGCATCCCCGGCCGCGTCCTAAAAGTCTGTGCCGACCAACTGGCCCCAGTATTCACTGACATATTTAACCTGTCCTTAGAACAGGCTGTCATCCCCACCTGCCTGAAGAAGTCCACTATTATCCCTGTACCCAAAAAATCCAAGCCTGCTTGCCTCAACGACTACCGCCCTGTAGCTCTCACCTCCATAGCCATGAAGTGCTTTGAGAAGCTAGTAAAGGGCTACATCTGCTCCTCCCTCCCCATCAACATGGACCCCCTGCAATTTGCATACCGCCCCAACAGGTCCACGGAGGACGCCATAGCCCATGTGCTGCACACAGCAGCATCACACCTGGACAAGAGGCAGGGGAACTATGTGAGAATGCTATTCATCGACTACAGCTCGGCATTCAATACCATAGTCCCCTCCATACTCATAGCCAAGCTCAGGGACCTGGGCTTGAACTATGACCTCTGCCAGTGGGTCTTGGACTTCCTGACTGGCAGACCCCAGGTGGTGAGAGCAGGCAACTGCACCTCCTCATCCATCACCCTCAACATAGGGGCCCCCCAGGGCTGTGTTCTGAGTCCCCTCCTCTACTCCCTGTACACACACGACTGTGTGGCTCAGCGGAGTAGCAATACAATCATCAAATTTGCTGACGACACAGTGGTGGTGGGCCTGATCTCTGCCAACGACGAGAGGGCCTACCTGGAAGAGGTCAAGGTCCTGGCGGGATGGTGCCAGGAAAACAGCCTCTCCCTGAACGTCAGGAAAACAAAGGAGATGATTGTGGACTTCAGGAGGTCGGGGGTCAAGGACTACAGCCCCCTCAGCATCGACGGGGCACCGGTTGAGAGAGTCAACAGCTTTAAGTACCTCGGAGCCTACATATCCGAGGACTTGACATGGACCACACACATTGACAGTGTTGTGAAGAAGGCACGACAACGCCTCTACTTCCTCAGGCGCCTAAGGAAGTTCCAAGTCAGTCAGAAGATCCTTAAGAACTTCTACTCATGTACAATAGAGAGCATCTTGACCGGCAACATCACCTCCTGGTTTGGGAATAGCACTGCACAAGACCGAAGCAGACTACAAAGAGTGACACGTTCAGCCGAACGCACAATTGGAGGGGGGCTCCCCACCCTCCAGAACATTTACAACAAGCGTTGCAAGGGCAAGGCTAAGAGAATCATTAAAGACTCCAGTCACCCGAACAACTGCCTCTTTGAACTGCTGCGGTCAGGCAAGCGATACCGGAGTCTCAAGGCGAGCACAGAAAGACTCAGAAGAAGCTTCTATCCCTAGGCCATCAGGCTGCTAAACGAACAATGAATGAACACTACACAACAACAACCACCAAACGCACATAGCACACACATCCACACGCACACACTCACTTAAACAAACACACTGTAGCACCCACTCCACACACTTTATAGCACACACCCACTTTAAACAAACACACTGTAGCACCCACTCCCCACACTTTATATTTATTGATGAAGGATTGCACTACAACTCGTACACCTTACTGTAAATTGTACCTAAATTGTACCTCATCCCATTTCTGCTTTGCACTAGATAGTACTGTACATTAGTACACTGCATAGTATTGTATATTATATGGTAACTCAGAACATTGTACATATGTCTATACCGAACACTGTGACCTCTTTTTCTTCTTCTAAATTACATGTATACTATGTTTGATACTATCTTGTTTAGCACAGTCTCTGGAGCGTAACAGTAAGAAGCATTTTGTATGAAAGTATTCTGTACTTCTGTATGACAACTATTAAAGAAACTTGAAACTTGAGATAAAACTAAAAATAAAGACCAAAAATAAGCTTCAATTGTCATGCCCTAATCACTTACATTTTATATGAACTTGTGTAATTTATAGTAACCCAGGAATAATATGAAGGTATTGAACTGAAGAGAGAGCCTCAATAAATCAGAGAGAGCGGATGAAAAAAAAACAAGTAAAAGGAAGAGAACATTAACTTAGATCTTAAAAGAGCATTGCTATGCTTAAACATCTAAAGTATAAATTGGAGAAGTAGTGGAAATATTTCCCATTAATAAAAAACAGTTTTTAAATACGTATATGCAGCATTTCCCCTGACCGGGGAGGGCGATGATCGTTGTGTAGAGTGATCTTTCAGCCGGCCGGCTCTGATGGTTCTGTGGTTCTGCATCTAGATAGCTGTTGATTATTCCCCCGAGGGGCTTCTGGTAGAGTGACTGACCACGTATTGCTGATATTCCAGAATGTTCCATATATCAAAGAATGCTTAGATGTTCTAGATTATTCCAATGTGTCTTTTTTACATTGTTTGAATGTTCCAGTATGTTCTGGAGTGTTCCAATCTTGAATCCAATATGTCCGCAATAATATAAACCCGACGGGGACAGATTCAAAAACTCTGAGCACGTAGGTCTCACTGTCCCAAATCCTCGGTTCATTAAAGATTGTACTATATGGTGACCTTGCATAACAGAGATTAAAAGGCCATTTATACACTATTCTGCGTGTTGTGCAGACAAGTATTTGGCTGCATCTTCAGGCGAGTTGAGTAAAACCCTTGCTCCTTGTTTATCGACAACGCCAAGTATTGCAGGGTATATTAGTAGGGGTCTGTATTTCTCCAGGTATAGTTGAGACATCACCGTCTTGAACTTGGCACGCAGTTCCACTACGTCACGACAATAATCTTCAAAGCAGTGTATTGGTACATCCATGTATTTCAGATTGCCTTTCATCCTGCGAGTTTCACGAATAATCATTTCTTTTATTCTGACTTGGCGCAGTATAACCAATATCACTCTGGGCTTAGCGTTATTGCCAATGGAGCGGGTCCCCAATCTGAAGCACTGTTCCACCTCGGGTACTTTAGGAAGGATCGCTGGTCCCAAGATTTTCTGTAATTCTGTGGCAAACTCTTCAGGATTTGCACATCTCACTGACTCGTCCAGCCCGACTATACGAATATTCAGCTTGCGTTTTTGATATTCCATCTCGAATATTTTGGCTTTCTGTTCTTCATTGATTCGCTTAAGCTCCAACGTTATTTCGCTGAGCTCCGTCTTGATTTCTTTGTAGTTTCCCTTCATTTCAGCAGTTAGGTTAACGTTGTTAACCTCTACTTCTTTGTAGATGCGAGAGAAATTGATTTCGTGGGCTTCCATAACTGTTTCCAGAGCCTCGGTGCGTTTAATCTGTGCGTCGGCGTCCGCTCTCAGCGCATCAATTTTGCCTTCAATAGATTCTTTAATAGCATCTACTTTTTGAGTTATTATCTTCTCCATTTCCTCCATTCTCCGGATGATATATTCGGTGTCCGAGGAGGTATTTGAAGGGGTTGAACTTGAAGCGGCCACTGTCAAGTCTATTTTCTGCTCTATTCCGCACTAATCCTGGTTCCTGCGGCGGGACCTCTACGACTGTTTTTGGTCTCGCTGTGTCTTTCCTTGTGTTTGGCATCTCGATTCTTTTGGTCAATATAGTTAGTTGATAGTCTCAGTTGATATATGCGTCAAGTTTTAAACGCATTAATGGTTTATAAATATGTTTTTAAAACGAAAAAAAAATAACGGGTGAGCAGCTGTGTCACATGCGACCTACTCCATTCTAACGCTAAACCGGAAGTGTGTGTGTACCTTGAAGTTGAAGGTATGAACCAGGAGCCAAAATGGGGGGGGGGGGGATTATTGATTGATTGATTGATTGAAAAGTTTTTTAACAGATTGCAGAATGGGTACAGTACAGTACAGCTCAATACATTTGTTATATACAATATAATTCAATTGTTAAGGGGATGCAGACCAGAGAAAGACTTCCATCTTGTTTACATCACGGTCCCCCATTTTCAATTCATCATAACATATATGACACACACGACATACAGATAGACAGTACTGCTACATCTATACATTTATGACATACCAGATTTGCAAATACAGTACTGTTTGTGATACAAAAAGAGTCCAGAAAAAGAGTGTATATAAATTTGTCGTAGAAACTGTACAAATCATTTGGACACCAGTCGGAGCCCTTCTCTGCTCCTATCGCTGGACGCAGAGAAGGCCTTCGATAGGGTTGAATGGAACTTTCTTTTTTCTATGCTTGACAAGCTTAATATGGGACCGAACTTTATCGCTTGGATTAAAGCAATCTATAAAAATCCTAAAGCAGCTGTCATTACCAATGGAGCTTCCTCTGATTTTTTTGCACTAACGAGAGGTACAAGACAAGGATGCCCACTGTCGAGTTCACTCTTCGCGATGGTGATTGAATTGTTGGCGTCATGTGTACGAGACAATATTAACATTAAAGGACTGAAAATGAATAATGAGGAACATAAAATATCCTTATATACGCAGATGACATTATTTTATACATAAAAGACCCAGAACAGTCCTTATCACACTTATATAACGAAATAGAGCAATTTGGAAAATACTCTGGATATAAGTTAAACTTTAATAAATCAAATGCTTGTCTCCTGCATATGACCCCAACAGAAACGATGTATAAAACATATCCTTTTAATTGGTCTCCAGAAGGGTTTAAATATTTGGGAATAAACATTACACCGCAACTAGAGAACTTGTACAGGGAAAACTATTGTCCTCTTATAGAAAAGATAAAAACTGATTTAATTTGTAAATGGTCCACGCTCCCATTATCTCTGCTGGGAAGAATAAATGTAATAAGAATGAACGTCCTTCCAAGACTAAATTTCCTTTTTCAAATGTTACCATGTTACTTATCTACAGAATGTTTCAAATCTATGAATAGACTCATCTCAAAATGTATTTGGTGCAACAAAATGCCTAGGATAAAGTTATTGACACTTATGAAGCCAGAATCCATGGGAGGTCTTGGTCTCCCCAATCTCCAACATTATCTTTGGTCAGCCCAATTAAGAAATGTACTGTCATGGTCGTTGGGAAGACGGGACTCACAGTGGTTTCAGCTAGAAGCTAAATTTGTTGACCCGTTACCATTGGACTCTCTCATATTTATAAAACTATTTAAAAAGATAAGAAACAGAGGTAATTGTTTCACTGTTTTTAACACACTATGTGCTTAGAAGGACTGCTCAAAAAAACTTGGTATCACCAATTGTACCTCCATATACTCTCCTATCTATCACAATCCTGATCTAGATAAACATCTAAGATCAATTATATACTCAAATGGGCTCAGTTGGGGATAAGTCAATTCAAATACCTGTTTCACACAAATATGCAGTTAAAATCATTTATGGATTTAAGAACAGAATATGCCACCCCAAATACTGATTTCTTTAAATATTTACAAATGCGAAACATTATACATATACTGAGAAGAGAACTAGAATTAAAAGACTAGAATTACATGAAATAGAAGAAATACTAATGTCATTGACCACAATTAAAGGTAAAATTAGTGAATTGTATGACATCTTCTCCAAAGAATGTCACTCATCTTTTTTGCCTTTGTTGAGGATCTGGGAGACAGACCTAACCATGAAATTTGAAGAAAATACATGGCTAAATATTTGTGATAGAATACACTTTCCATTTACAAGTAACAAAATCAAAGAAGCTAATTTTAAATGTATCTATAAATTGTATCTAACTCCAATAAAAATGCATAAAATGTCTAGAGATAACTCATTAAACTGTCCTAGATGTAAAACTAACGAAGGAACATTTCTACACATGTTTTGGCACTGTGATAAACTAAAATGATTCTGGAATTGTATTAATTAATTTACAAAATCTGTATTGGAAACGGAATTTGACTTGTCTCCTTGTGCCTACTTACTAAATGAATTACCTGAGATCCAGATGGATCCAAAAAAATATAGACTGCTGATTGTTATAACATACTTTGCCAAGAAATGTATTCTCCTGTTTTGGAAAAATGACTCTTCGCCCACTTTTGAGATGTTTCAAGATCAGATATCCCAGCTTCTTCCATTGGAGAGATTGACCTTGGAGGAACGTGGCCGGGGGCGGATGTTCCGGGACCTTTGGTCTCCGCTGTTTTCTCGATTGAGCAGGGGGGCTGTTGATTGATACGGCTAGTGGCGGTATGTGAATATATCCGCATGCTGTCGCTGTCGCTGGCCGTGTCGATTGGTGGTTTTGCTGTTTGGTTGGGGGAGGGGTGGGGGCCGGGGGTCTTGGGGTGTCTGTCCCCGGTTGTGTATTTTTTGGAGGTGGGTTTCCCTAGTGGAAGAAGTTGTACAACAGACGCGTAAGAGGCCTGTCTGTTGTATAACAATGATATTGTTGTTGTCATTGTTGTTATTATTTATTATTGTTTATTTTAATTGTATTATTGTCCTGTCTTTATTTCGTTTTGTTGGTCGCAGGTGGGGGAAGGGACCAGAGGGTGAGATAATTGCCGTGTGCTGTGGGACATGTATCTGCTGTACACCTGTTATTCAAATAAAAAGAAATTGAAAAAAAAAAAAAAAAAATGTACATTGGGGAGGTTGGGTAGGTGGGGTTGGGTGGGGGGGAATGTACATTGGAGGTGTGGGGGGGGGGGGGGGGGTTGAGTAGGGGGTGGGTGGGGGACACTGTACACTGTACATTGGAATACTGACAAAGCCATACTTGATCATTTACTGTACAACTGGGTTAGGACATTTGTAGGGGCCAGTTTCGAATTGCAGTCTCCCGTAGGTGTTCTTTGAGAGTGTTTTTGAAAGTGGGTAGTGATTCACATTCCTTTACAGTTTTGGGTAGGGCATAATTGCGAAACGTGTTTAGTCCCTTGTTTGAGACGAATCTCATAGATAGATTAGATTTCAACATAATTATTGAAATATTGACTTCTATTTGAGACTGATAAAATGTAAATTATCTATTTTTATGAATAAATAAATAAATGGTTAATCCTGAAGATGGAAAATGTCCCCTGAATCCTCGCCCATATATCCATATACTGTATCACAGTTCCAGAGGGACACTTCCCAGAATACAGGTGGAGACAGACGTTGATACAAAGACCTCACACTCTCCTGCCCACACTAACACATACACACATGGGAGGGGGGGGGGGGGGGGGGGGGGGGGTGTGACATGCAGGTATATGTATTTCGTAAAAAATCTATATACTAGAAACATAATCGGGGGAGGGGGGTCAACAAGAGAAACAAAGGGGGGCGGCTAAGTGGCGCAGTGGGCAAGGCGCTCGCCACTAACGCAGGAGATGCTGGGTTCGAGCCCAGCTCTCGGCGTTGCTACCAGCTTGGCTGGTCGTTCATACTAATACAATTGGCAGTATTAGGGGGTGGGAAGCTGGTGGGTGGGGATCGGAAGTTGTGGACAGCGACTCCTACAGGTCGGTTGGTGCGCCTGTACAGCAGAATCAGGAAGCAACAGGGGCGGCGTGTCCCTCCCATGCAGACCCTCGCCGCTGAGAGATCGCGCTGTGCAGGTGAAAAGATGCGACGGCTGCCTCCTCGTGTGCCGGAGGGGACACGTGATGCAAGGCTTCGTCCACATACGAATACGAATTTGGGGATGGGAGAAAAATAGAAAAATGGGGAGAAAAAGTTGATACAAAAACAAAAAAAACAAGAGAAACAAAGGGAAATAAAATTGCCCTCTATTTTCTTTCTCTTGGTCTTTGTTGGTAGGGAACAGTTTACGAGAAGGGAAAGGCTGGTACTGTAAAAATGGGTCAAAATGTAAGTGCTGTAGCTACATCAGTGGCACTGTCATTCAAATGTAAGCCACATTATTAGAGTGGCACTGAACATAACTGTCACTCCAGTGGAGGCTGCTGACCAAATTTTTAGGTGAAGCACAAATTATTATATTATATATTAAATTATATTTTTTAAACATCCCCAACGTTGCAACACCCCCATTCCTCCCAGGTGTCAGGCTCCTCATTCGCTTCCATTCATTTTGGGGACCATGTTTAAATATCATCCTTCTGAAGTATAAACAAACTATACTGCTGTGATGATTTCAATAAAACAGACCATTCTGAGTCAATGGTATGCAGTGGCGTTGCGCAATATGTCGGGGGCCCCCCGCAGGGCAGACCACTCCCCTAAATCAAACCAAGCAGACCATGTACAGTATACAGTGGCTCGGCGGCCCGATCAAACCAAGCAGACCATGTACAGTATACAGTGGCTCGGCGGCCCCTGATCAAACCAAGCAGACCATGTACAGTATACAGTGGCTCGGCGGCCCGATCAAACCAAGCAGACCATGTACAGTATACAGTGGCTCGGCGGCCCCTGATCAAACCAAGCAGACCATGTACAGTATACAGTGGCTCGGCGGCCCCTGATCAAACCAAGCAGACCATGTACAGTATACAGTGGCTCGGCGGCCCGATCAAACCAAGCAGACCATGTACAGTATACAGTGGCTCGGCGGCCCCTGATCAAACCAAGCAGACCATGTACAGTATACAGTGGCTCGGCGGCCCCTGATCAAACCAAGCAGACCATGTACAGTATACAGTGGCTCGGCGGCCCCTGATCAAACCAAGCAGACCATGTACAGTATACAGTGGCTCGGCGGCCCCTGATCAAACCAAGCAGACCATGTACACACACGGCGGCCACTGTATACACACACACACACACACACACACAGCAGCATCACTTATGAACGGTTATTTGGTTACTCACCATTGTTGCAGCTGATGCGCCTTGCTCCAAATGTGTAGACAATAGACAGACAGTGAAACAAAGTTCTCCTCCAAGTCCTGTGGGTATTGTCTCCTCAACGTTTCTGCAGCTGAGCGAATTGCAGTTCTGCTCAATGAATGAATCCGAGAGGAATCCGAATTTCCCCTCTAACTAGTGCTATATCCTATATGCTTCATTGCGTCATTAATAAAGTTTTCAATCAATCAATCAAACAATGCCGTTTGTTTAGACATTCACAAGACTTGCATAACGTTACAACATAACGTTAGCTAGCAAGCAAGCTAGTCAACAATATCTCCTTCCTCCATTGCAACGCTATCTACAGTACTAGAGAATTCAAAGTGGCCGTGAGGCGATGACGTTGTTGTTGTTGTTGTCACGTTTAGCTTTTATCGCAGGTGTATATATATATCATCAAACGATGCACAATAAGTTCATGAACAATAACAAAACACTCCACCCTGGGCCTGATAGCTGCGGTGGTAGCCCTTTAGCTACGTTAGCTCCAACAAGTTATCTTCTTAAACTGAGATAAAAATTCTTTTGTAAACAAGCTGCAGAGCAGCAGTACGGCAGAAGAGAAACCATTATCTGATTGGATCACAAGGCTGTCAATCATTCTAGCTGCAGAGCCGCAGAGCAGCAAAAAGAACCCATTATCTGATTGGATCACAAGGCTGTCAATCATTCAATCCCCCATTCAATGGCAAGAGTTTAACTGCACAGACCGTGCTTAGATGACGTTAATAGCCTATTTTGATTGGCTATTATTTATTTAATCCTGGGTCAACCTGTGCAGCCATCTGCACGAATATTTACTGCAGTCATTACTGCAATGCAGGCCTGCTCAGAGCTGTCAATTTTGGCCATTTTTGAAGAAGAAAAAATTCACAGAGGAAAACATTTATAATAAAAAATAATAATAATAATAAAAAAAAAATATATATATATATATATGTAAATTAATAATAATTATGAATTATGAGTGAATTTGTGTTTCACGTGTTGTCATAGAGAAACCTCCACTGTGTCACTCTAATGTAAGGGCTGTGGTCACATTATTAGAGTGGCACTGAACATAACTGTCACTCTAATGTAAGGGCTGTGGTCACAATATTAGAGTGGCACTGAACATAACTGTCTCTCTAATGTAAGGGCTGTGGTCACATTATTAGAGTGGCAGTGAACATAACTGTCACTCTAATGTAAGGGCTGTGGTCACATTATTAGAGTGGCAGTGAACATAACTGTCACTCTAATGTAAGGGGTGTGGTCACATTATTAGAGTGGCACTGAACATAACTGTCACTCTAATGTAAGGGCTGTGGTCACATTATTAGAGTGGCAGTGAACATAACTGTCACTCTAATGTAAGGGGTGTGGTCACATTATTAGAGTGGCACTGAACATAACTGTCACTCTAATGTAAGGGCTGTGGTCACATTATTAGAGTGGCACTGAACATAACTGTCACTCTAATGTAAGGGCTGTGGTCACATTATTAGAGTGGCACTGAACATAACTGTCACTCCATTCCTCGCAGGCGACGTGGTGAACAAAGAATCTGTATTTCTCTGTTTCTCAGTTTTTCCTCTCTTTCTAGGTGTGTGTTAAAGGACCAAACGTATTCCAGGGATACCTGAAAGACGCACAGAAAACGGCAGAGGCTATCGACCAGGACGGCTGGCTCCACACCGGAGACGTTGGGAAGTGGTTATCCGTAAGCAACACTATGAGAGCAGTACAGTCCTGGGTGGTATTGACGACTTGAGATCAATAGGTCCACGGCTCTGATATGATTTGCATGGTTTCTTTATGATTGTCGACATATGGTACAACCTGTATCCAATTCATACCTCCTGTTTTATACCTAAGAAAAAAGCATATTTTTTCTTGATCTTTGCAGAATGGCACGTTGAAGATTATCGATCGGAAGAAGCACATCTTTAAGATGGCACAGGGAGAATACATTGCCCCGGAGAAAATTGAGAATATCTACATTCGTAGTGTTCCAGTGGCCCAAATATATGTCCATGGCGACAGCTTACAGGTGAGCGCTTTGTTTTGTAGTGAATGTAACTTAGCATCATCACCCAAAAGTAATGAGAACGTCAACATAAATGTAATTTTATGGTCCACTTGTCTGGGTTGATTCTGCCGTTAATGTAAGTCCATGTCGTTGCTCAGGCATGTCTGGTGGGCATCGTGGTGCCAGATCCTGACATTGTACCTGGCTGGGCCAAAAAGAAAGGCATCGAGGGATCCTACATTGACCTCTGCAACAACAAGGTTAGATTGATCACCGTTATGAATCCCAAAGGTGTAGCGACGCCCCCTTTGCATTCTTAACATTATTTGCGTCTGCTATTTCAGGACCTAAGGACGGCCATTTTGGAGGACATTCTGCTGCTGGGGAAGGAAGGGGGGCTGAAGTCTTTTGAACAGGTAATTCCCACTGTAACTGAGGGGTTACAAAACCCTGACTGTATTAAAGATTGTGATAGATTAAACCACTGCTAGGTATGTACTTTAATTACTGGCCAGACAGTACATCGAATATATGGTAGACACTCATAATAACACGGCACTGACAAAGAAATATCATTTGAGGGTATTTATTATTATGCAGTAATTGGTTACAGATATGAGAATTAGGGTTGCGCTTGTATGGCGAAGAATAGGCATAAAGTCAGTCAGTAGCATAAGTCAATGGGAATAAAGTACTTCCTACGATGGGGTACTAGGCTAACGCCGCCTGGCGTATAATGGCAATTATAGAGGGCAACGCTGGTACCGCTTGGAGACAATGGGTTCCTCCCAGAGTTGTAAGGTCTGGAGGAGAGAGGAATGTTCGGATACTCAGTCTGATCAATTGAAGAAGAAGGGGATTCACGTACAGAAGCCAGTCCTTGTAATCCAAAGCTCAGCATCAAAAGCAATAACTGTAATCCAATTGCCCGATAGCAACGATGATAGCCAGCTAGCCTCGGTCCATGAGGCCAGCCCGAATGTAGATCCTCACGGGGTTAAATCCAAACGACAGTGGAGATTAACGATGCTCTTCTCCGGGTAATACGTTCCACAATCAATATAATCCAACCAATACTGGTTCTGCAATCGCCGCCGTCGGTTCTCCTGTGCACATGTCCAGTAGGTTCTCCGACTAGGCCTCCTCGTGTGCTGGTACCAATGTATTTAGTCCACGCGCACTGGCTAAGGTCCACTAGCTAAACGAACGAACTGCTGGGTAATGCTACACACGAACGACCTGTTGTTGGCACGATACACAATAAATTAACGACTATTTACTTCACATTAAACTAAGTCGAACTTGACGTTACTGCATTAAATCTGACACTTTACTATTCAATTCGCACATGGTTCTCAACGCTCTGTTAGACGCACACTGTTCACTTCACTGTTACCGAACTTGATGAACAGCTACTTAGACGAACTGCTGCTGTTCGCACCTGCGCCGTATATATACTTAAGTGGCTATCTAGTGCCAAACCTCAGTTCTCGTCTCGAATCAATACGCTGTCTCCGGGCATGTTACGACATGCCCGGGCTCGCCTTTGAACCTGACTTTGGGGGCTTGCGGTCTGGCGCCGATGGCGTTATCCAATAAGGAAGGCGAATATTACTATGATTCGAACGCAGGCTTAAAGGGATATACCGTGTATATATAAATAATATACAAAGTATATAAAACAATAAATGTAGATTCTCAGCTTTAATCTGGCCCTTCACAACACCCACCATGTTCTTACATTAGGGCAGCGGTTCCCAAACTTTCTTGGCCGTGCACCCCCTGTCACCTCCCAATGCCCAACATAAAAAAAGCAACACAGTCTATTCCTAGGCGCACTAAAGGCATCAGGTTTAATCCAATAAGAACACATTACATGTCCACGTATAACAGCTTTAAATGTCTCCCATAGGACTGAGTCAGATACATCTTTAGTGTCATATTCTTTGACTATTAGTCAACTATGAAAATATTTTGCATTCGACTAAGAGGTTGGCAGTCGACTACGGCTCCTTTCGATCGATTAGTCGAAACAAATGTGGCACATGCATGTGAATCGAAGCATGACAAAAATAAAGCTTACTGTACACTAATACAAACACACACACACACACTCACTCAACCCTCACATTAAACAATCACTACTCCCACGCTGACTGCCCGCACAAAGTCACATGCAGTTACGGGAAGGAGGATGCGATAGCCTCGGCTGCGTCACAGTCATCCCCTGTTATCTTTTATCCAGGAATGCCTAGACGCGGACAGATTACATTCATCAAAAAGCCAAAGGACAGATTTGCGTCCACGTCGGCCAAGTCTATAGCACATCCTGATAAACACTTTTATTTGGGCCAAGAGGAAGCAATACAAGGCAGCACCCTTTTAAATGAATTAATCCATGAATTAGGGTCTTTCTTGGTCAACTATAAAACTACGGTTTTGGGTTGATTGTTTTTGTTTGTTAATTACAGCTTATAGGGACTGCTAGCTTATCATTGAGTTGTAATTAACACAACACGAGGATTCAATGTCCCAGATGACATCACTGTTATTCAAACTAATTTACCCTCAATAACTGTCAAACTAGATTAATGTGTGCAAATCTGTTTTAGAATTTTCGGATGTGTGTGATATTATGTGCAAAATAAATTAGTGTTGTTTTTTTGGTGAAATACCCCTTTAAATTATATTCTCGAAGCATTTGTTTGTATGCAGGACTGTGTTCCGATGTTGTGTGTGTTTGCACAATGTCGTTCTATTGGATTATTAGATATTACTATTGTATTATACACAAGACCCCCCGCATTTCATTGTATACTTGTATGCCGTGACAAATAAAACTCTTGACTTGACTTGACTATTCGACTAATAGGGGTCAGCCCTAGGAAACACACACACGCTTTCGGAGCATCTCTCCTCTCTCTCCCTCTCTCTATCTGTCTCTCCCTCTCTATCTCTCTCTCTCCCTCTCTCTCGCTCGTTCTCTGCTCTCTCTATCAGCACTCGCGTCACGTCAACCTGTTGCAAAATATCATAGCGCACACTCCCATTGCGTATATCCGATCCGTGCAATAATATTCACGGGGGTATATATGGTCATTTGAAACAAGTTACCAATGCATTGTCCCGTGGGATTATGCCCCCCCCCCCCCCCCCCCCCCCCGCGCGCGAAATTAATTAGTATCCCTCTCTATCGCTCTCTCTGTCTGCCAGTGCAGACTGTGGGTGACTGTCATACAGCACATTGTGGGTATGGGCGGAGCCCAGCCAAAAACAGCTTGGAATCTTGAAGGGTGGAAAATGCTGCTCTACAGAACTTGATTAGAAATACAAAACAATGATTTTTTTTTAACCTTACCATAGACTCACAGGAATTGTGTAAAATTGCCCAAATAGTGAAATAAATAGTAAGATAGTTCCCCTTTAACATCAGTGGACCACCACTGTACTAGAAAGCAGTTTGTGAAGGTTTTAGTGTTGCAATAATATCTCATACATGAATTGAGTATGAAACTTAATTTGATAGATCATCCATTACAACATAATTTTTTATTGCCTTTTTGCATGAGAAAATCTCTCCTGCTTTGATTTTGGGTTGGACTTAAAAAAAGAATAAAAAAGAAAAGAAGATAGAAAAAAAAAGAACTTTGTCATTAAATGTGACATTCTGTCTGTTGGGAAGGATGTGAAAAACTGGAGACTTTCTACTGTAGTCTGTGTACGTCTTACATTAAAGACTGGAGACATTCTACTGTAGTCTGTGTACGTCTTTCATTAAAGACTGGAGACTTTCTACTGTAGTCTGTGTACATCTTACATTAAAGACTGGAGACATTCTACTGTAGTCTGTATGTCTTTCATTAAAGACTGGAGACATTCTACTGTAGTATGTGTACCTATTACATTAAAGACTGGAAACATTCTACTGTAGTCTGTGTACGTCTTTCATTAAAGACTGGAGACATTCTACTGTAGTCTGTATGTCTTTCATTAAAGACTGGAGACATTCTACTGTAGTCTATGTCTTTCATTAAAGACTGGAAACATTCTACTGTAGTCTGTGTACGTCTTTCTTTAAAAACGAGACATTCTGCTGTGATCTGTGCACGTCTTTCATTAAAGATTTGGAAATGGTATTGCAAAAAATAGAACATATTGATATTTTCAGCCAATAATTGTAATTACGGTGCATCTCTGTCAACAATAACTACACCCCCTTTCCTGTGACACGTCTCTCTCCTCTTGATAACTGTTCATATCACATGTTCACACTTTTCTTTTCTCCACATTCTCTCCCGCCTCTTCCCTGTTCGTTCTGTCCGCAGGTGAGAGAGATTATGCTCTCCCCCGAGATGTTCTCCGTGCAGAACGGCCTGCTGACCCCCACCTTCAAGGCGAAGAGGACCGAGCTTCGGAGCTACTTCCGAGAGCAGATCGACGATCTCTACGCCAAGATCAAAATGTGAGGGCCTGTGGAAAGGGAAAGGGGAGGTGACGATCATTCGGAGTCCATAGCCCGACGTGTTCTTTTCGAAGGGGATGAAACCAGTGACACTCTCACCCTCCCTCTTCTCTGCTGGTGATTTGTCGTCGCTTGGGGTTGTATTGCTCTCAAAAGTAGCTGGATAAGTATCTCCCAGCTTGAGCTTTATCCCTGCCATGTCCTCTCGGCCTCGCAGATGTTGTCCCCCCCCCCCCCCCCCCCCCCCCCCCCCCCCTAAATTGTAGATAGTTGTTTTCAGTGTTAATTTTGGCAGCTAATTTCATTTTAGTTTTAGTCTTGAGTTTAGTTAATCTTGAGTTGTGAAGTTACACATGAACTAGATTTCATGCCACGTTCTTTCGGCTTTTCTCTTCTTGGCTACTATGCCCTAAACTAAAGGACATCAACTCACGTCATGCTATTTTTTTTTTTAACCCTTTCACTACCACACTACAGAAGGTTAAACCGTCTGTAGTGTGGTAGTGAACGGGTTCTGTAGTGTGGTAGTGAAAGGGTTAACCCTTTGCCATGTGGCAGTGTTACAGTTACACTGCAAAGCCAAAGTCACTTTCAGACATCACAGTTCCTTGTGAGTACCACCCTGATCATGAGTTTGTTTAGCTTTTTGTTTTAACACGCTTGTTGGTTATTTGTTGGGCATCGTTTAAAAAGTCACATTTTATAAATTATTAAAAAGTTTGATAAACCCCACATTGGATGTTTTGAATCTTAACTCTCAACCCACCCATATATAAGCGGGACCAGTGGTATATGCATTCTGTATGTCTGTGTGTATGTGTCTATAATATGTGTGTGCGCGTACTGTATGTGTAAGTGTGTGTGTGTGTGTGTGTGTGTGTGTGTGTGTGTGTGTGTGTGTGTGTGTGTGCCTCTGTACATTTGTTGCTATGTTACACCATCATGATGTTGAGGTTAGTTCCTCTGGCTGATAACTAAACAAACAGAGTAGTATGGGATGAAAGCTTAACTCTTATTGTTACATTGTCTATAAATCTGTTAAAACCATGGGAACACCATCTAAATGCTCCTGTGGAGAGTGACAGTAAGCTGGCAGATAAAGGCCTAATTAATCCAATGTACTTACACAGCTAAGCCTGCTACCACTACACCGATCCCTGGACATACAAGAACCCTACAATAATTAGGATCATAACCTGTTGAATGACCAGGGGAACGCAGATAAATAAATAAAGTGCACACGGAATAAGATGCTCCCAAGTGAGTTGCATTTAATGGACCAAAATAATCCATTTGGGAGAATTTGGTCCATTGAATCTGTCTAACAGATCCCTGAAGAGGAGAAAAACAGAAAATGCACTCTCTGTACTGTAACATGACATCTTTGAGCGTCAGTTGGTGCTACGGTGCACCTTTCCACATATGCAGTCTCGGGGTCATGTTATACAGGGATTAAGGTCATCGCGGCTCGCATGATGAACAGCTAAACCAGCTTGTGGATTAACGTCATGGAATACAATTTAACGGCAAACACTATATTCCTCATGTTTACACGTGGGATTGTTTAGAGGAACTGAGGGTTTGGCTGCGGAAATCATTACTTTAGTGATGAGGAACAAGGTGAATTTATTGGAATAGAAAATTACTGAATGATGCAGGGTTTTTTTCAATTAGAATTACAGTGGATTCCAATATACCGTAGTTTGTTAGTTGAAAGTGACCCAGGATCAGTAATCTGATAAAGTAGGGGACAATGCTGTGAGGAATAGGGATGCACCGATCCGACTTTTTCAGTCCCGATACTGATACCTGGCTTTGGGTATCGGCCGATACCGAGTACCGATTATTAAATTATAATAATTTAACCCTAACTAACCTTACTGCCATGCACCCTATTCTATACAGTCACTCGAACGCAGAAGACAAACAAAGAATGTAAGAAGGTAATTTCCAAATTCCTTCTGCCTGTGCAGGTATCACATCATAGTGACGGTGCTGGTCTACCTGCTGCCCTAGTGGTGATGGCCATCACCTACACCAGTGGTTCTCAACCTTTTTACACCAAGTACCACTTGAGAGCGTAGCTGGCTCTCCAAGTACCACCATATGACCGACGTTAAAAAAAATACAGTCAACGCTATGCACAGTTCACGCAGGAGGAAAAACTTATTCCTAATAACATTATTTATTGTTAACTTTTGTCAGACAGCCTCAATGTACGAAAGGGGTACTAGAACTAGCAAACTCTTCCACACAATTCTCAAGGGGGCATTGAGAACATAATAACTAACATTCTCACATAGCAAGTGAGAAAATTGTATTTCAGCAAATGTACTTCATTCACACACTCTCTGAATGAACACTCTCCATCTCTCTCACACTCTCCCTCTCTCACACTCTCCCTCTCACACACTCTCACACTCTCTCCCTCTCTCTCTCTCTCTCTCTCTCTCTCTCTCTCTCTCTCTCTCTCTCTCTCTCTCTCTCTCTCTCTCTCTCTCTCACATGCACAAAGTGTAACAGGCAGGGATAATACACTTCAAACAAATAAGTGTCTCTTTCTCTGTCTGTCAGATTCTATCTCCCCCACTGTCTCTCCCTCCATCTCCTTCCATTTCTCTCTCTCTCCTTCTCCCCCTCACTCTGTCACACACACACACACACTAGTTTTGCGCGGGCTGAACCATAGTGGGCGAGTGCCTCCGGTCAACCGCGGTCGCCAGACAAAACAAAAATATTTTGATTATTTGCGGCCGGGTTAGTTAAAATAAACATGTAATTAGCATAATATCGCAGATATCCTGCATCAAATCCTGACTCTTTCCCGAGGGATCTTTCAATCAGCAGTAACAGCATAATGATGAATGAATAGTGATGTGGATGTAAATCAACAAAACACGTGTAGTCCATTTTAGAAGAGACGGAAGGCTTTGAGAAACAAGTGTTCAGTCACTCGGTATATAGTGTGTGGCTACTTACCTGGCACGATACGAGGCTTGACTGTGGTTGTACAGCAGGATTGAATCGTGGACTTACGCTTTATCAGTGCATCACGTTTTCTTGTGAAGAAATCTTCTGGTTAAAAAGATATTCTCCTCCACTATTCTCTTTCAAATATCTCCCGTTTTGAGCAACTTTTGCTACATCCCTCGGCTAGTCATCACTAGCTTGTTGCTTGTAACGTTAGCTACTTGTACGAGCGCCACAGGTACTAATGTCCGTCAGAAACAACGTCAGACTCCGAAACAAACATTTATTTTGTTTCTAAATCTAAAAACAACCAAATAAATGTACAACTTATTTTAAACCCCAATTTCAATTATCTCAAGCTTATTTCCATCATTGTAGTATATTAGTATGTTGATTTAAAAGTTGGTTTCATTTAATTTTTGAAAAACATTGATATAGGGATCCCTCCGAGTACCACCAGCAGGGGGCCCAAGTACCACTAGTGGTACGCGTACCACAGGTTGAGAACCACTGGCCACAGTATGAACAGTGAGTATAAACACTATATACTATAGACCAGGGGAGATGGGGCGGCCCGCAGGGGTGGCATTCCCGTCGCCGTGCATGGCGGTGTGAGTGGCGCGCGGGCTGTTTGTGTTTTCTTTCGGTCATGACGTGCTTTTTTTCGGGGTGTGTGTCTTGGATGGGGATCTGGTAGGGATTGATGTGTGGGGTGTTTGGGGGACTGACTGTTTCGGGGGACATGCCTTCGAGTGACATTGTACTTATTTTATGTCTATTCTTAAGTCTGCACGTTTACATTGCACTACTTTTATTGTCTTTTACATATTCTTATGTCTGCAATTTATGCATCATTTTTTATGTTGTCAATTGTGTGCTGATTTTATGCCTATGTTCATTTTATACTAATTTCTGTGGGCCACTCTGGACTGTGGTCCATGTGTGAAAAAAAGTACTATATAGATAGTTATTAATATTTATTATAGTTATATTGTATAAATTGTCTGTAAAGTCTCGACGACATTGAAAATGAGGGTGACCTCAATTGTCTTTTCGAGAATAAATAAAGGTTTGAATAGTGGTAATAAATGTGAATATAATGTAATAAATGTGAATATTGTAAAATATAATCAGAGGGGAGGAGGTGGAGTCATATAAGTTCCTTGGGGTACACCTGAACAATAAACTGGACTGGTCGGACAACACAGAGGCCCTCTACAGGAAGGGACAGAGCAGGCTGTTCTTCCTGAGGAGACTGAGGTCCATTCTACCAGTCTGTAGTGGCCAGCGTCCTCTTCTATGCTGTGGCATGCTGGAGGGGCTACATCAACTCGAGGGACACCAACAAACTGAACAAGCTGGTGAGGAAGGCTAGCTCCGTGGTGGGAGTTGAGCTGGTCAGACTAGAGGGGATGGCAGAGAGGGGGATGAGAAGGAAGCTGGCTGCTATCCTGGAGAATCCCTCCCACCCCCTCTACAGATTCAGATTCAGACAACTTTATTGATCCCGCGTGGAGCAATTCATATTTGTAGCTTCACCAACGAGCAACAAAGACAAACAAACAACAAAACATCTCAACGACAGCACGGCAAAAAAAAAAAGAGAAACACTCCATGTGATACACAATCCAGCAAAGTAAAAGTAAAAACAGACAACCAAGTGCAAAAGGCTACTTAAAATGACTACTGTCTGTGTTTAAAAGTCTGATAGTCGAGGGGACAAAAGATTTGGCGTAGCGGTTGGTCCTACTTGGTGGGACGTCATAACGGCGGCCAGAAGGCAACAGTGAAAACCGCTGAGACAGAGCATGGAGGGGTTGATTAGTGATGCTCGTCCCCTTCTTGACCACCTGGTCTGTCCAGAGAGAACATAGGTCTCTCTGTTTTACTCCAATTATTTTGGAGCACACTTTCACTATGTACTGTAGGCTGTTCCTATATTTAATAGACAGGCCACTGAACCAGCAGATAAAAGAAAAAGTTAGGAGGCTTTCAATAAAAGAACTATAAAAAGTGCTTAGGATCTTCGCACTAACATTAACATTACGACGAGCTAGTCAAGATGAGAAGCACGTTCAGTCACAGACTCAGGGGCGGACCTTCCTACAGGCGATATAGGCGGTCGCCTAGATTTTTTATTTATTTTTTTCTCTGTGCAGTTTTGGCGCCCCCCTCTATATCTGCAACCATTATTTTTACATAAAAAAAATTCTAACATAAGGGGAAATGAGCCAAAAATCTAAAACAGTCAGTCGGTCTGAGCCTCAGCTTTAGGTGTTCACAGTCAGAACATGCTAGAGCGCTGTGCATTGATGGGTATCGGTCAAGTGTTTATAGAATTGAGCATGGGAGGAAAGAAAGACTAACGTTAGAGAACTACGAAGAGGCAAAAGCCATAAAAAAAAAAAAAAAAAAAAAAATCCTTTTTGGGGGGGGGGGGGGGGGGGGGGGGGGCGGCGCAGTGGTAAATCTCGCCTAGGGCGCCAAATGTGCTAGGTCCGCCCCTGCACAGACTCATACCCCCCCGACACTCAACTAACCGCCCCGGCCAGTCCTTCATACCAGCGGCCACCAGGCTCCACAACAGTGGGCAGGGAGTGCTGCCAGACATCCAACTACAACTACTAGGAACCTAAAAAGGACAATAACACTACCTTATGCATACTGCACCTTATGTGAATACTGTATATTTCAGTGAGTTAGTTAGTTAATTATATTGACTTGTTATATTGTTTACACTGCTTGTTTTTACTACCTGTACCTCCCCTCCCCCTCCCCCATGCTGCTATGATGCCTGCATTTCCCCAAGGGGATCAATAAAGGAATATCTTATCTTAGACAGTGGTATAAATAGAACAAGTGGATAAGACTAACTATGAATTAACAGGTTGGATATATAAGTAATATAATGAAAGTATGGTATAATGGTAGGTATGAATACAGTAGAAGACAGATGTAGGCAGTATGGGCAGTAGATAAATATGGATATGAGTATATGAAATGAGTATGAGATATGAGTCAACAGAGTTCGGTTTCTGGAGTAGGTGAGCGAGGGGCTGTCAGCAAAAATGACTAAATGATGTATGATTGATAATCTTAAAACATTTGGACACCTCTCCCGCTAACGTTGTGCTGATAATCAGTCGTCATTACGACAGGGACACACCGGGAGCTAAAGTGCTGTGAAGTGTCAACTCTGGAGAGAGCAGGAGCCTGGCTGGATGCCAGTAGGCCATTTCTCCACGCCTGCCTTCTCACAGGCACTGCAGCGCAGGGAATGCCAAAATCCTCCAGGATCTTTGTGTTCACGTACCTCGTTCTAGGAACATCCGATTCACAATCAGACAACACTGGGATACGCATGTAGATGGTGGCAAACAGCGTCTTTTCACTAATGGTATAACTGTGTATACCTGGTGGCCAAGTTTTTAAAGGCCTGTGAAAGAAATAGACCAGACGCCGATACTATCAAGCCAGAGACACACCAGACAGCAAAGAGCATCGAAGCACCGGGAAGCACAGCTAGTTTCCTTTCAGAGCCCATGTTAACCAATTGGGCTGCTCATACCGTCCGCGTCGCCATCTTCAGCATTAGCTTTGGTGTCTAGTCTGTTTTCTCCACGAGCCACAAGCACCTCTACGTGTGATTGGGAGCAGAAAAGCAGAGTCTCTCGTTGACCGGCACGGAGGAATGGCTTCCTGTGTGAACAGCCAGGCTCCAGAATTGACACTTCTCTGTGCATTGGCAGGAGCACATGGGCGCTGAAAAGGAAGCTGGCTGGTGCAGCCGGTGCCTTGCAGCACTTCGACGTTCCCCGGTGCGTGAAATGCGACTCTCTGCTATATGATGTAACGTTAACTCACAGTTTTACTAGCGCTACACCCACAAAACCTTAAAAAATAAACACTTTTCATTTTCATTTCATTCATGAAAATTAGGGATGCTCGATATTGGCTTTTTTACCGATACCGATATACCGATATTGTCCAACTCTTAATCGCCGATACCGATATCAACCGATATCAACCGATACTGATATATGCAGGGGTTCCCCCCCCAAAAAACGGAATAATTTCAGGTAATTAACATTACATATCTCTTGTCGTGTAATTAACACAACATTATGCATACTTTGACAATAAATAAAATAATTATTTGTTTTTACTTGCTTGCCTGGGTAAATAAAGGTTAAATAAATGTAAAAAAAATATAAAAATTTAAACCGATACCGATATTTTCCGATATCAAGTTTTTCTACCAATATCGGTAGGCCGATAATATCGGTAGGCCGATAATATCGGACATCCCTAATGAAAATAAACAATATTTTGTAGTATGGAAACAGGAGAGGCTGAATGCTCTGAAAGGTTTACCTGAGCTATTTTGGCCCATTGCCAAGAGGGTGAATAAGCACAAGATGGGGAATTTTCCTGAATGTAGCTGCATGTGTGAAGTCAAGGTCAACTTTATTTATATAGCACATTTAAAACCAACCGAAGTTGCACCAAAGTGCTTTACAATATAAAAACAGAAATACTAAAAAAAATACAAAATAAAAAAAATACAAAATACAAAAACAGTATACACAAAATCAAAAGCTGCAAACAATCACGACACGACCGGAATGTATGGCTTACTAAGCCTCAAAATGCCAAAGAAAATAGATGAGTCTTTAGCTGAGTCCTAAAATTCTCTAGGGTCTGAGCAGACCTAATTTGTAGTGCAAGACTGTTCCACAATTTAGGGGCAGCCACTGCAAAAGCACGGTCGCCTTTTGTTTTTAGCCTTTTACCACAGACCCAATCTGTTTGTCAAGTTTCAGATCACTGTCAAAGGTGACACCAAGGCTTTTTATAAAATTTCGTTTTTTGGCATCGAGGGGCCCTAAAACACCAGCAGAGTTTCCCAAGCGGTCCAGATGCCCAAACACAATTACCTTCATCTTGCCGTCATTAAGATTTAGCACGTTTAGATCCATCCAAATCTTAATCGGCAAGAGCGGCCAGCAGAGGTTCAAGACAGTCCTTGCACTCTACTTTTAGAGGAAGGTAAATTTGGACATTGTCCGCATAGCAATGCAAAGAGACATTATGTTTGCGTAGAATAGAACCTAAGGGCAGGCGGGCAGCATATATAAAGAAAATAACAAGGGACCCAGGATGGAACCTTGGGGAAAACCACAGGTAAGAGGGGCCACATTTGAGGAGAATTCACCCAGATGAACAGAGAAACTCCTATCAGTCAGGTATGACTGAATTAACATAAGGGCAGCACCTCTGATACCAACACACTGTTCTAGGACGGGATAAAGGGGTCTTATGATCCACCGTATCAAAGGCAGCGGTCAAATCCAGTGTTACCATAATAGCATCACACCAGAGTCCACAGTTAAAATAAGGTCATTGAACATTTTTAAAAGAGCAGTCTCAGTATTATGACGAGGTCTAAAATCCGACTGAAACTTCTCATAGATGTCGTTTGTCTCTAGAAAAGATTGCAGCTGGATGGAGATTACTTTCTCCAGCACTTTGGACAGAAAGGGCAGTTTCGAGATGGGCCTAAAATTTGAGAGAACAGAAGGGTCCAAACTTGTTTTTTTTATTAGTGGCTGCACTATAGCATGTTTAAAAGAAGTTGGAAAAATTCCTGAACTAAATCAAATCAAATCAAATAAAATGTATTTGTAAGGCCCGACAACACACGTTAATGTCCCCATGGGCCGGACACGTCTTCTTTAAACAAGTCAAGAAGAAACATAACAATAAGTCAAGAATAAAACAAGAACACCATAAGGTCCAACAAATTTAAAATAAATGCAAATAAATGAATGAATGCAAGCACTCCCAGACATACCCCACGCGAAGGTAAGGAAAAACTCACTAAAACCTAACAATAGGGGAAAATGCACCACAGGCAGTGTGGAGGAGAGAAACCTTAGAAGGGCCATTCAAGGGGGGATCTCCATTCTTAGATGTCATGTCGGTGATAGTAGTGTTGCAGACTAACAGTTGGTAAGCATGCACTCATGTGTGTAGTGAAACACAGATGAGTGCATACAATAGCAACTGAACATTTTGAAAAATTAAAGCTAGAGCTGATAGCGATAGCAACTGAACATTTTGAAAGATTAAAGATAGAGCTGATAGCAAATCTATTTGAGGCACAGGAGCGGCGCAAAGAGGGTCGCGTCCTCCCCGTCTTAATAACGGGACGTTCAACACTCCGGTCATCGCTCCGAGACAGCCGGAGACAGGGAGATAGGGGGCGGCGCAGAGAGGGTCGCAACCTCCCCGACATCATCACGGGACGTCCGACACTCCGGTCAGCACTCCGGGACAGCAACTCACAGGGAGACAGGGAGACGGGACAGGCGTTAGACAGCTCGCGTGATTGTAGTGGGCGGACATAGCAATAGATACAAGTGGTAAGCATATATGTGAATAGAGTAGATACAGTATATGAAGTAAGCATATTATGTGAATAGAATAGAAGTACTTAACCCAGCAATGAAACCACGTTGACAGACCACAGACCATGTTGACAGAAGACGGTAAGGAGCTGATCCGTGGCCTCGGTGGTGCATGTAGAGCAGTCTCTGCAATCTTGGCCAAGACCCCGAGACATCCATCACCTTGGTCAGCACTACGAGACAGCAGGCACTCAGAGAGATGGGGGGGGGGGCAGGGGTTAGAGCAGACCTGGGCATTGTACGGCCCGCGGGATGATTCTGACCGGCCCGCGAAAGATTACATGATAATAAAAAAATTATAATAATCTTTTTTTTTTTTTTTTTTTTTTTTTTAACTTTTTTTTTTCGTGTCAACGTTCACACGCACAATATACGCTTACCTAGGATTTGACTTGATTCAACAACAAAGCAGTCGGGGCAAGCCGAAAACGGTTGAAAGTGTGGTTATTTGAAGTTTGGATTTCTTTTTTCACAACTGAGGTAGGTAGATTACATTTTTTGAGACTAAAGTACAGAAAAAAGGTACCGTTGGGTACCGGTATCGATTCACAGGTACCGGTACCGTATCGGTTCAAATGTGAACGGTACCCATCCCTACTGAACACACAACTGCAGGGCAAGGGCATTTTTGCTCATGAAATGCATAGCCATGTGAAAGCCTTAATGATAAAGTTGCAATTAATTTCAAGGCAACTAGGCAGCAACAATCTCAAACACATGAAAACCCTGAAAGAAGTCAAACCATCAGCTGATCACCGGCACAGGTACTCATCCATGTTGGGAGCACTGCATGATGAATTTTCAAGGCGTTTTCAGGATTTCAAAAAGGTTGAGGATGAAATGCAGCTGGTTTCCTCTCCCTTTACCTGCAGTGTTGATAGTGCACCCACTGATGTTCAGCTTGAACTCATTGACCTGCAGTCTGATTCACTACTGAAAGAGCACTTTAAGTCAGCATCACTGCTAGAGTTCTACTCTGCTCTCAAGGAGGAGAACTTTCCAAACATGAGGAGACATGCTCAGAAGATGTTGGTTCTCTTTGGATCCACCTATATGTGGACAGACATTCTCAGTCATGACGTTTACCAAGTCCAGGTACAGATCCTCTCTCACTGATGAACATCTGGCAGCTGTGCTTCACATCTCCACCTCAGACATGCAACCTGACTTTGATGGACTTGTTAAAGCTCAACAGAGACTGGATTTATCACACTGAATGAAAAAAAGAGCTGAAGAACACTAAAATGTGGAAATATAACAAGTGAAATGGGACACTTGATATTTTTTTTTCTTTTTTTTGCACAGTTCTGAAAACATTAAATGTTTAATATAGGCATGTAAAGTAAAAAAGGCTACTGGGACACTTTTCTTTACACAGTTCAGTGACATGTCTTGTTTATTTTGGCTATAAGATGATGTGATGTCTTTAGAAAGCTAAGAAAATCCTTGTTTCAATAGTATATGAAACTCAAAATAATAACTTTATTTGTATAGCACTTTTTCATACATGCCCTTTGTTATTAATGTTTCACATTTTGGTTATCATTTTGGAAATAAATTCTATTTGATTAAATTATATTTTTGAAAGCTAACTTGTGAGGTTCTCCTCTCCCTGGACCTTTAATTCCTGTTCCCTGTACTTTAATTCCCTGTCTCCTCACTTCACTAGCCCCCACCCTCGCGTTCGTTTGCTCTTCAGCAGCCACACCCTTGGACTACCTGTCATTATGTGTTTGATTGGTCTGGTGCCGAACACACACTTCTAGTTTCAAGTATCAATTACCTTCACGCACCTGACGTGTATTCTAATTAGTTCCCCTTTGGGCTTTAAGTACCTAGCTCTTCCCCTCTGGCCTTGTCGGGTCGTTCCGTATCATATCTCTATCACCAAGACTCCTTCGGGAGGTTCTCTGTCTAAGGGCTCCTACGGGAGTTTCGGTTTCTGTCTGTTATGCTGTTTTCATCTCCGGCGTGAGATGCGCTCAAGCCTTCGCCTCCTGTCGCCGTTTGCCTGGAAGGAGACACTGGACTGCGCTCTCTAAACTTCCACGGGAGGTATTCCAGTGTTCCACTTCAGACCTCCGCGCAGCAGATGTCCAGACGCGCATCCAGACCTCCGCGCAGCAGACGCCCAGACGCGCATCCAGACCTCCGCGCAGCAGACGCGCTCTTCACTCCAGACGCGCATCCAGACGCGCATCCAGACCTCCGCGCAGCAGACGCGCTCTTCACTCCAGACGCGCATCCAGACACGCATCCAGACCTCCGCGCAGCAGACGCGCTCTTCACTCCAGACGCGCATCCAGAGGCGCATCCAGACCTCCGCGCAGCAGACGCGCTCTTCACTCCAGACGCGCATCCAGACCTCCACGCAGCAGACGCGCTCTTCACTCCAGACGCGCATCCAGACGCGCATCCAGACCTCCGCGCAGCAGACGCGCTCTTCACTCCAGACGCGCATCCTGACGCGCATCCAGACCTCCGAGCCAGACGCGCTCTCCGTACCGGCGCGTACTCCAAACAGCCGCGCACCACTCAGTATTCCGCTTGGACAACCCGTTCCCCGTAGCGACGCGCTCGCCCTGTTTGATCCTGCTCTCTTTACGCACAGCGCCTGGGTGAGTTTTGCAAGACTGTCTTTTGACCCTATCATTTTTCGTGTGTGTTAAACACTGAAGAGATCCTGCTTTTGTTCAGACTGTCACTCACCCTGTGCCTGCTTTTTGGATTGTTCATTTGGGATAATATTTGCTTGAACTTTGCTTACTGTGTGTATTCACACCGAAGATATTATCACCTGGATTATTATTGGGACATCGCTTACTGTGTGTATTCACACCGAAGATATTATCACTTGGATTATAATTGGGACTTCGCTCACTGTGTGTATTTGCACCGAAGATTCTATCACGTGGATTGTTGTCGGGACATTACTCACAGTGTGTATTTACACCGAAGATTCAGTCACTTGGATTACTCTGTTTTGGGACAAGTCACTTCTCCTGTCACCTGCTCTGTTCCCAACTGTACTCTGAGCTAACCCGCTCTCTCTCTCCCTCTCTGTCCCGTTACCACCTCGGAGAGCTGCCGAGAGGATTCTGCAGAGCGGCTCTGACGTCACTGTCTGATTCCTCAGACGAACCTTCCCGGGAGAAGCTGCAGAGCAGCAACATTCTTCTAATGCTTGTATCCCAGTCTTTGTCTGTTTTCCATTCTCTAGTCCTCCTAGTCCTCCCTGTCCAGTCCTTCTAGCCCTCCTAGTCCTCCCTGTCCCCAGCCCGCCTCCGCGGGCCTCTGTCCCTGTTTCCCCTCTCTAGTCCTCCCTGTCCAGTCCGTCCAGTCCGTCTAGTCCTCCTAGTCCTCCCTGTCCAGTCCTTCCAGTCCTCCTAGTCATCCTAGTCCTCCCTGTCTAGTCCTTCCAGTCCTCCCTCTCCCCAGCCCGCCTCCGCGAGCCTCTGTCCCTGTTTCCCCTCTCTAGTCCTCCTAGCCCTCCCTGTCCAGTTCCTCCTAGTCCTCCTAGTCATCCCGTCCAGTCCTCCTAGTCCTTCCTTTCCTGCCCTTGTCCCTTGCCCTGGTCCTGTTCCCTTAGCCTTCCCCTTAGCCAGCTCGCCTCCTAAAGGCACTGTGCCTTTTTCCCATTTCTTGTTTTCCAGTAATTTGTGTTCTCCCTTAAAGGGACAGTGCCGTTTTCTGTGTGTTTCAATAAATGCCCAGTTCTTGGCTTACTCTCATACCTGTCTTGTGTTGTGCGATTGGGGTCGGTTACAAACCATAACAGTACGACCCGACCAATCGACGACCCCAGCCAGCACAGACGGTGTATGTTGAGTTTGCCTTTTTTTTTGTTCCCTCTAGTTCCCCTGTTAGTTCCCCTGTTGACTCCCCTGTTTAGCCTGTTAGTCTCCCCTGTTAGCCCTGTTAGCTTCCCTGTTAGCCCTGTTAGCTCCCCTGTTAGCTTGTTAGTCTCCCCTGTTAGCTCCCCTGTTTAGCCTGTTTAGTCCTTCCTGTTAGCCCTGTTAGCTCCCCTGTTAGCCCTGTTTGCTTCCCTGTTAGCCCTGTTAGCTCCCCTGCAGCTTGTTAGGCCTCTACTACCAGCATGGCCCCAGTCTGCTAGCTTTGCCCCGGCTGCTAGCACAGCCTCTATGTTAATGCAGCCCTTGCTGCTGGCATAGGCCCTGTAGCTAGCCATGCCCAGGCAGCTAACCCAGTCCCTCTGCATGGCCCCAGTCTGCTAGCTTAGCCCCGGCTGTTAGCACAGCCTCTATGTTAATGCAGCCCTTGCAGCTAGCATAGGCCCTGTAGCTAGCCATGCCCAGGCAGCTAACCCGGTCCCTCTGCATGGCCTCCACTTTTTGTGCAGTTTTTCCCACTGCTAGGACTGCCCTTTCAGCTAGCAAGGTCAGTTTTCTCCCACTGCTAGGACTGCCCTTTCAGCTAGCAAGGTCAGTTTTCCCACTGCTAGGACTGCCCTTTCAGCTAGCAAGGTCAGTTTTTCCCACTGCTAGGACTGCCCTTTCAGCTAGCAAGGTCAGTTTTCTCCCACTGCTAGGACTGCCCTTTCAGCTAGCAAGGTCAGTTTTCTCCCACTGCTAGGACTGCCCTTTCAGCTAGCAAGGTCAGTTTTTTCCCACTGCTAGGACTGCCCTTTCAGCTAGCAAGGTCAGTTTTTCCCACTGCTAGGACTGCCCTTTCAGCTAGCAAGGTCAGTTTTCTCCCACTGCTAGGACTGCCCTTTCAGCTAGCAAGGTCAGTTTTCCCACTGCTAGGACTGCCCTTTCAGCTAGCAAGGTCAGTTTTTCCCACTGCTAGGACTGCCCTTTCAGCTAGCAAGGTCAGTTTTCTCCCACTGCTAGGACTGCCCTTTCAGCTAGCAAGGTCAGTTTTCCCACTGCTAGGACTGCCCTTTCAGCTAGCAAGGTCAGTTTTCCCACTGCTAGGACTGCCCTTTCAGCTAGCAAGGTCAGTTTTCTCCCACTGCTAGGACTGCCGCTTCAGCTAGCAAGGTCAGTTTGCCCCACTGCTAGGACTGCCCCTTCAGCTAGCAAGGTCAGTTTTCTCTCACTGCTAGGACTGCCCCTTCAGCTAGCAAGGTCAGTTCCCCACAGCTAGGACTGTCCTTCCAGCTAGCTTGTTCTCTCATGCTGGTCCAGCCCTGTCTGCCAGCCTGGCTCCGGCAGCTAGCACAGCCTCTATGTTAATGTAGCAGTACAGCTAGCATAGGCCCTGTAGCTATCAGTGCCCTGGCAGCTACCCTTTCCCTCTGCTAGCCCCTTCCCTGTTCCCCTCTCCAGTGCCCCTGTTCCAGCCCTGTCTGCTAGCCTAGCTCCGGCAGCTAGCGCAGCCTCTATGTTAATGTAGCAGTACAGCTAGCATAGGCCCTGTAGCTATCAGTGCCCTGGCAGCTACCCTTTCCCTCTGCTAGCCCCTTCCCTGTTCCCCTCTCCAGTGCCCCTGTTCCAGCCCTGTCTGCTAGCCTAGCTCCGGCGGCTAGCGCAGCCTCTATGTTATTGTAGCAGTACAGCTAGCATAGGCCCTGTAGCTATCAGTGCCCTGGCTGTTACCCCTCAGCTCCTCTGGTTACCCCTCAGCTCCTCTAGTTACCCCTCAGCTACCATGGTGACCCCTCTGCTCCTCTGGTTACCCCTCAGCTCCTCTAGTTGCCCCTCGGCTTCCCTAGTTACCCCTCAGCTGCCCTGTTCCTTTGCTAGCCCCACTTTTGTTGTAGCTTCCCCTGCTAGCATGGCCCAGTACTTTTTGTTTTGTTGCCTTGTTTTTTCCCCTGCCCCTCTGTCTGTGTTTTTGGGTCGCCCGGTGGCTCCCGTGGAGGGGGGAGTACTGTGAGGTTCTCCTCTCCCTGGACCTTTAATTCCTGTTCCCTGTACTTTAATTCCCTGTCTCCTCACTTCACTAGCCCCCACCCTCGCGTTCGTTTGCTCTTCAGCAGCCACACCCTTGGACTACCTGTCATTATGTGTTTGATTGGTCTGGTGCCGAACACACACTTCTAGTTTCAAGTATCAATTACCTTCACGCACCTGACGTGTATTCTAATTAGTTCCCCTTTGGGCTTTAAGTACCTCGCTCTTCCCCTCTGGCCTTGTCGGGTCGTTCCGTATCATATCTCTATCACCAAGACTCCTTCGGGAGGTTCTCTGTCTAAGGGCTCCTACGGGAGTTTCGGTTTCTGTCTGTTATGCTGTTTTCATCTCCGGCGTGAGATGCGCTCAAGCCTTCGCCTCCTGTCGCCGTTTGCCTGGAAGGAGACACTGGACTGCGCTCTCTAAACTTCCACGGGAGGTATTCCAGTGTTCCACTTCAGACCTCCGCGCAGCAGACGTCCAGACGCGCATCCAGACCTCCGCGCAGCAGACGCCCAGACGCGCATCCAGACCTCCGCGCAGCAGACGCGATCTTCACTCCAGACGCGCATCCAGACGCGCATCCAGACCTCCGCGCAGCAGACGCGCTCTTCACTCCAGACGCGCATCCAGACGCGCATCCAGACCTCCGCGCAGCAGACGCGCTCTTCACTCCAGACGCGCATCCAGACCTCCGCGCAGCAGACGCGCTCTTCACTCCAGACGCGCATCCAGACGCGCATCCAGACCTCCGCGCAGCAGACGCGCTCTTCACTCCAGACGCGCATCCAGACGCGCATCCAGACCTCCGCGCAGCAGACGCGCTCTTCACTCCAGACGCGCATCCTGACGCGCATCCAGACCTCCGAGCCAGACGCGCTCTCCGTACCGGCGCGTACTCCAAACAGCCGCGCACCACTCAGTATTCCGCTTGGACAACCCGTTCCCCGTAGCGACGCGCTCGCCCTGTTTGATCCTGCTCTCTTTACGCACAGCGCCTGGGTGAGTTTTGCAAGACTGTCTTTTGACCCTATCATTTTTCGTGTGTGTTAAACACTGAAGAGATCCTGCTTTTGTTCAGACTGTCACTCACCCTGTGCCTGCTTTTTGGATTGTTCATTTGGGATAATATTTGCTTGAACTTTGCTTACTGTGTGTATTCACACCGAAGATATTATCACCTGGATTATTATTGGGACATCGCTTACTGTGTGTATTCACACCGAAGATATTATCACTTGGATTATAATTGGGACTTCGCTCACTGTGTGTATTTGCACCGAAGATTCTATCACGTGGATTGTTGTCGGGACATTACTCACAGTGTGTATTTACACCGAAGATTCAGTCACTTGGATTACTCTGTTTTGGGACAAGTCACTTCTCCTGTCACCTGCTCTGTTCCCAACTGTACTCTGAGCTAACCCGCTCTCTCTCTCCCTCTCTGTCCCGTTACCACCTCGGAGAGCTGCCGAGAGGATTCTGCAGAGCGGCTCTGACGTCACTGTCTGATTCCTCAGACGAACCTTCCCGGGAGAAGCTGCAGAGCAGCAACATTCTTCTAATGCTTGTATCCCAGTCTTTGTCTGTTTTCCATTCTCTAGTCCTCCTAGTCCTCCCTGTCCAGTCCTTCTAGCCCTCCTAGTCCTCCCTGTCCCCAGCCCGCCTCCGCGGGCCTCTGTCCCTGTTTCCCCTCTCTAGTCCTCCCTGTCCAGTCCGTCCAGTCCGTCTAGTCCTCCTAGTCCTCCCTGTCCAGTCCTTCCAGTCCTCCTAGTCATCCTAGTCCTCCCTGTCTAGTCCTTCCAGTCCTCCCTCTCCCCAGCCCGCCTCCGCGAGCCTCTGTCCCTGTTTCCCCTCTCTAGTCCTCCTAGCCCTCCCTGTCCAGTTCCTCCTAGTCCTCCGTCATCCCGTCCAGTCCTCCTAGTCCTTCCTTTCCTGCCCTTGTCCCTTGCCCTGGTCCTGTTCCCTTAGCCTTCCCCTTAGCCAGCTCGCCTCCTAAAGGCACTGTGCCTTTTTCCCATTTCTTGTTTTCCAGTAATGTGTGTTAAAGGGACAGTGCCGTTTTCTGTGTGTTTCAATAAATGCCCAGTTCTTGGCTTACTCTCATACCTGTCTTGTGTTGTGCGATTGGGGTCGGTTACAAACCATAACAGTACGACCCGACCAATCGACGACCCCAGCCAGCACAGACGGTGTATGTTGAGTTTGCCTTTTTTTTTGTTCCCTCTAGTTCCCCTGTTAGTTCCCCTGTTGACTCCCCTGTTTAGCCTGTTAGTCTCCCCTGTTAGCCCTGTTAGCTTCCCTGTTAGCCCTGTTAGCTCCCCTGTTAGCTTGTTAGTCTCCCCTGTTAGCTCCCCTGTTTAGCCTGTTTAGTCCTTCCTGTTAGCCCTGTTAGCTCCCCTGTTAGCCCTGTTTGCTTCCCTGTTAGCCCTGTTAGCTCCCCTGCAGCTTGTTAGGCCTCTACTACCAGCATGGCCCCAGTCTGCTAGCTTTGCCCCGGCTGCTAGCACAGCCTCTATGTTAATGCAGCCCTTGCTGCTGGCATAGGCCCTGTAGCTAGCCATGCCCAGGCAGCTAACCCAGTCCCTCTGCATGGCCCCAGTCTGCTAGCTTAGCCCCGGCTGTTAGCACAGCCTCTATGTTAATGCAGCCCTTGCAGCTAGCATAGGCCCTGTAGCTAGCCATGCCCAGGCAGCTAACCCGGTCCCTCTGCATGGCCTCCACTTTTTGTGCAGTTTTTCCCACTGCTAGGACTGCCCTTTCAGCTAGCAAGGTCAGTTTTCTCCCACTGCTAGGACTGCCCTTTCAGCTAGCAAGGTCAGTTTTCCCACTGCTAGGACTGCCCTTTCAGCTAGCAAGGTCAGTTTTTCCCACTGCTAGGACTGCCCTTTCAGCTAGCAAGGTCAGTTTTCTCCCACTGCTAGGACTGCCCTTTCAGCTAGCAAGGTCAGTTTTCTCCCACTGCTAGGACTGCCCTTTCAGCTAGCAAGGTCAGTTTTTTCCCACTGCTAGGACTGCCCTTTCAGCTAGCAAGGTCAGTTTTTCCCACTGCTAGGACTGCCCTTTCAGCTAGCAAGGTCAGTTTTCTCCCACTGCTAGGACTGCCCTTTCAGCTAGCAAGGTCAGTTTTCCCACTGCTAGGACTGCCCTTTCAGCTAGCAAGGTCAGTTTTTCCCACTGCTAGGACTGCCCTTTCAGCTAGCAAGGTCAGTTTTCTCCCACTGCTAGGACTGCCCTTTCAGCTAGCAAGGTCAGTTTTCCCACTGCTAGGACTGCCCTTTCAGCTAGCAAGGTCAGTTTTCCCACTGCTAGGACTGCCCTTTCAGCTAGCAAGGTCAGTTTTCTCCCACTGCTAGGACTGCCGCTTCAGCTAGCAAGGTCAGTTTGCCCCACTGCTAGGACTGCCCCTTCAGCTAGCAAGGTCAGTTTTCTCTCACTGCTAGGACTGCCCCTTCAGCTAGCAAGGTCAGTTCCCCACAGCTAGGACTGTCCTTCCAGCTAGCTTGTTCTCTCATGCTGGTCCAGCCCTGTCTGCCAGCCTGGCTCCGGCAGCTAGCACAGCCTCTATGTTAATGTAGCAGTACAGCTAGCATAGGCCCTGTAGCTATCAGTGCCCTGGCAGCTACCCTTTCCCTCTGCTAGCCCCTTCCCTGTTCCCCTCTCCAGTGCCCCTGTTCCAGCCCTGTCTGCTAGCCTAGCTCCGGCAGCTAGCGCAGCCTCTATGTTAATGTAGCAGTACAGCTAGCATAGGCCCTGTAGCTATCAGTGCCCTGGCAGCTACCCTTTCCCTCTGCTAGCCCCTTCCCTGTTCCCCTCTCCAGTGCCCCTGTTCCAGCCCTGTCTGCTAGCCTAGCTCCGGCGGCTAGCGCAGCCTCTATGTTATTGTAGCAGTACAGCTAGCATAGGCCCTGTAGCTATCAGTGCCCTGGCTGTTACCCCTCAGCTCCTCTGGTTACCCCTCAGCTCCTCTAGTTACCCCTCAGCTACCATGGTGACCCCTCTGCTCCTCTGGTTACCCCTCAGCTCCTCTAGTTGCCCCTCGGCTTCCCTAGTTACCCCTCAGCTGCCCTGTTCCTTTGCTAGCCCCACTTTTGTTGTAGCTTCCCCTGCTAGCATGGCCCAGTACTTTTTGTTTTGTTGCCTTGTTTTTTCCCCTGCCCCTCTGTCTGTGTTTTTGGGTCGCCCGGTGGCTCCCGTGGAGGGGGGAGTACTGTGAGGTTCTCCTCTCCCTGGACCTTTAATTCCTGTTCCCTGTACTTTAATTCCCTGTCTCCTCACTTCACTAGCCCCCACCCTCGCGTTCGTTTGCTCTTCAGCAGCCACACCCTTGGACTACCTGTCATTATGTGTTTGATTGGTCTGGTGCCGAACACACACTTCTAGTTTCAAGTATCAATTACCTTCACGCACCTGACGTGTATTCTAATTAGTTCCCCTTTGGGCTTTAAGTACCTCGCTCTTCCCCTCTGGCCTTGTCGGGTCGTTCCGTATCATATCTCTATCACCAAGACTCCTTCGGGAGGTTCTCTGTCTAAGGGCTCCTACGGGAGTTTCGGTTTCTGTCTGTTATGCTGTTTTCATCTCCGGCGTGAGATGCGCTCAAGCCTTCGCCTCCTGTCGCCGTTTGCCTGGAAGGAGACACTGGACTGCGCTCTCTAAACTTCCACGGGAGGTATTCCAGTGTTCCACTTCAGACCTCCGCGCAGCAGACGTCCAGACGCGCATCCAGACCTCCGCGCAGCAGACGCCCAGACGCGCATCCAGACCTCCGCGCAGCAGACGCGATCTTCACTCCAGACGCGCATCCAGACGCGCATCCAGACCTCCGCGCAGCAGACGCGCTCTTCACTCCAGACGCGCATCCAGACGCGCATCCAGACCTCCGCGCAGCAGACGCGCTCTTCACTCCAGACGCGCATCCAGACCTCCGCGCAGCAGACGCGCTCTTCACTCCAGACGCGCATCCAGACGCGCATCCAGACCTCCGCGCAGCAGACGCGCTCTTCACTCCAGACGCGCATCCAGACGCGCATCCAGACCTCCGCGCAGCAGACGCGCTCTTCACTCCAGACGCGCATCCTGACGCGCATCCAGACCTCCGAGCCAGACGCGCTCTCCGTACCGGCGCGTACTCCAAACAGCCGCGCACCACTCAGTATTCCGCTTGGACAACCCGTTCCCCGTAGCGACGCGCTCGCCCTGTTTGATCCTGCTCTCTTTACGCACAGCGCCTGGGTGAGTTTTGCAAGACTGTCTTTTGACCCTATCATTTTTCGTGTGTGTTAAACACTGAAGAGATCCTGCTTTTGTTCAGACTGTCACTCACCCTGTGCCTGCTTTTTGGATTGTTCATTTGGGATAATATTTGCTTGAACTTTGCTCACTGTGTGTATTCACACCGAAGATATTATCACCTGGATTATTATTGGGACATCGCTTACTGTGTGTATTCACACCGAAGATATTATCACTTGGATTATAATTGGGACTTCGCTCACTGTGTGTATTTGCACCAAAGATTCTATCACGTGGATTGTTGTCGGGACATTACTCACAGTGTGTATTTACACCGAAGATTCAGTCACTTGGATTACTCTGTTTTGGGACAAGTCACTTCTCCTGTCACCTGCTCTGTTCCCAACTGTACTCTGAGCTAACCCGCTCTCTCTCTCCCTCTCTGTCCCGTTACCACCTCGGAGAGCTGCCGAGAGGATTCTGCAGAGCGGCTCTGACGTCACTGTCTGATTCCTCAGACGAACCTTCCCGGGAGAAGCTGCAGAGCAGCAACATTCTTCTAATGCTTGTATCCCAGTCTTTGTCTGTTTTCCATTCTCTAGTCCTCCTAGTCCTCCCTGTCCAGTCCTTCTAGCCCTCCTAGTCCTCCCTGTCCCCAGCCCGCCTCCGCGGGCCTCTGTCCCTGTTTCCCCTCTCTAGTCCTCCCTGTCCAGTCCGTCCAGTCCGTCTAGTCCTCCTAGTCCTCCCTGTCCAGTCCTTCCAGTCCTCCTAGTCATCCTAGTCCTCCCTGTCTAGTCCTTCCAGTCCTCCCTCTCCCCAGCCCGCCTCCGCGAGCCTCTGTCCCTGTTTCCCCTCTCTAGTCCTCCTAGCCCTCCCTGTCCAGTTCCTCCTAGTCCTCCGTCATCCCGTCCAGTCCTCCTAGTCCTTCCTTTCCTGCCCTTGTCCCTTGCCCTGGTCCTGTTCCCTTAGCCTTCCCCTTAGCCAGCTCGCCTCCTAAAGGCACTGTGCCTTTTTCCCATTTCTTGTTTTCCAGTAATGTGTGTTAAAGGGACAGTGCCGTTTTCTGTGTGTTTCAATAAATGCCCAGTTCTTGGCTTACTCTCATACCTGTCTTGTGTTGTGCGATTGGGGTCGGTTACAAACCATAACATAACTTCACCTTTTAATTGCCAAATAATAACATACACTCTTACCAGGGGTCAAAACAATGCCATTTACTGCTTTTTATATAGAAATAAAATGTATATTATGCATAATTGAGTTTGGAATTTTGGCCCGGCCCTCCAACATATTTTCAGTTGCTCATTCGGCCCCCCGGGAAAAATAATTGCCCACCCCTGGGTTAGAGAGTTCCCATGTTTGTAGTGCTGCGGAAAAGCAGAGATGGGAGAAAATAGACATCCTAACTAAACTAGACTAGAATGGCGCTGCTCCGACCGGCTGCCTTTCTGTTCGCTCCGTCGAGACTGTGCTTACTTTTGTTAATATTTATAGTTTTAAGAGTTTTGTCTGTACCAACAGTAGGTGCATTTAATGTGTATGACCGTCAGTCACTTATAGACATCGGATTACGGGAAACTTACCGATTGGATTACTCACTGGACCAGCTTTCCGAACCGCAACAATGGCCTGAGGAGATTCTCAGGAAAATGGGACCAGATCCTGATCCCAGGAACAAAGGAACCAGACGGCGTGGGAAGAGAGCTGGGATCCGTAACAGGCTGAGATCCAGACGCCACCGAACGCCATTACCCAGTATATTGCTAGCCAATGTACAATCAATTGACAATAAACTGGACGATATCCGAGCAAGGATTCAATACCAAAGAGACGTCAGAGACTGCAACGTTCTCTGCTTCACCGAGACGTGGCTGGCGCCGGACGTTCCAGACCACGCTATCCAACCGGCCGAACACTTCTTTATCCACCGCAAGGATCGTACAGCAGAGTCCGGCAAACAACGTGGAGGAGGTATCGCCTTCATGTTTAACAACAATTGGAGCGATCCAACTAACGTGAAGGAATTATCCAACCACTGCTGCCAAGACCTGGAATATATAACCATCAAGTGTCGTCCTTTCTTCCTCCCGAGGGAGTTAACGGCGATCGTCCTGATCGGAGTGTATATTCCACCGCAAGCCAGTAACAACGTCGCGCTCTCCAGACTCCACGACGAGGTAAATAGAATACAAGCGGCGAACGTTAACGCCGCCATTTTAGTGCTGGGTGATTTCAATAGCGCCAATCTGAGAAAGGTATTACCTGACTTCTATCAGCATGTGACTTGCAACACCAGAGGCGGTAACATCCTAGATCACTGTTACACGCAATTTAAAGGTGGCTACAAGGCTCATTCTGATAGTGGCTTTGGTAAATCAGATCACGCGTCCATTTTTCTTTCACCAAAGTACAAACAGAGAATCAAAAGTACTCCTGTATTCTCGCGAGAGGTGCAGAAATGGGATTTGACGTCAGAGGAGACGCTCCAGGCTGCGTTTGACTGCACAGACTGGAACGTGTTCCGCGACACAGATAACATTAATGTCTACACGGAGACAGTGCTGGACTATGTTTGTACTTTGGTGGAAGAAACAATCCCCACTACCAAAATGAGAGTTTACCCAAATCAAAAAACCTGGGTAGACAAATCCGTCCGTGAAGCTCTGAGAGAGCGCACCAAAGCATACAACGACGGCCTAGTGGCAGGCAACATGAATGACCACAAGGTGGCGCAATACAACGTAAGGAGGACAGTGACAGAGGCCAAACGGCGCTACAGGGATAAAATTGAACTCCAGTTTGAACAAGCTGACTCTAGAGCTATGTGGCAGGGGCTCAAAACGATGACAGACTACAAAGGCGCCTCCCTCAAACTGAACAGTGACATCTCCTTAGCAAATGACCTCAATACCTTCTATGCGAGGTTTGATGCTGGTAATAACAACACCAGCTCACAAGCCACGGCAATGGGGGGGGGGGTCGGCTGCTGATGGAGACGCAGTGTTCAGGGTAACAGAGCATGAGGTGAGGCGGACCTTTAAAAAAGTGAATATCAGGAAGGCAGCAGGTCCGGACGGCATCCCCGGCCGCGTCCTAAAAGTCTGTGCCGACCAACTGGCCCCAGTATTCACTGACATATTTAACCTGTCCTTAGAACAGGCTGTCATCCCCACCTGCCTGAAGAAGTCTACTATTATCCCTGTACCCAAAAAATCCAAGCCTGCTTGCCTCAACGACTACCGCCCTGTAGCTCTCACCTACATAGCCATGAAGTGCTTTGAGAAGCTAGTAAAGGGCTACATCTGCTCCTCCCTCCCCATCAACATGGACCCCCTGCAATTTGCATACCGCCACAACAGGTCCACGGAGGACGCCATAGCCCATGTGCTGCACACAGCAGCATCACACCTGGACAAGAGGCAGGGGAACTATGTGAGAATGCTATTCATCGACTACAGCTCGGCATTCAATACCATAGTCCCCTCCATACTCATAGCCAAGCTCAGGGACCTGGGCTTGAACTATGACCTCTGCCAGTGGGTCTTGGACTTCCTGACTGGCAGACCCCAGGTGGTGAGAGCAGGCAACTGCACCTCCTCATCCATCACCCTCAACATAGGGGCCCCCCAGGGCTGTGTTCTGAGTCCCCTCCTCTACTCCCTGTACACACACGACTGTGTGGCTCAGCGGAGTAGCAATACAATCATCAAATTTGCTGACGACACAGTGGTGGTGGGCCTGATCTCTGCCAACGACGAGAGGGCCTACCTGGAAGAGGTCAAGGTCCTGGCGGGATGGTGCCAGGAAAACAGCCTCTCCCTGAACGTCAGCAAAACAAAGGAGATGATTGTGGACTTCAGGAGGTCGGGGGTCAAGGACTACAGCCCCCTCAGCATCGACGGGGCACCGGTTGAGAGAGTCAACAGCTTTAAGTACCTCGGAGCCTACATATCCGAGGACTTGACATGGACCACACACATTGACAGTGTTGTGAAGAAGGCACGACAACGCCTCTACTTCCTCAGGCGCCTAAGGAAGTTCCAAGTCAGTCAGAAGATCCTTAAGAACTTCTACTCATGTACAATAGAGAGCATCTTGACTGGCAACATCACCTCCTGGTTTGGGAATAGCACTGCACAAGACCGAAGCAGACTACAAAGAGTGACACGTTCAGCCGAACGCACAATTGGAGGGGGGCTCCCCACCCTCCAGAACATTTACAACAAGCGTTGCAAGGGCATGGCTAAGAGAATCATTAAAGACTCCAGTCACCCGAACAACTGCCTCTTTGAACTGCTGCGGTCAGGCAAGCGATACCGGAGTCTCAAGGCGAGCACAGAAAGACTCAGAAGAAGCTTCTATCCCCAGGCCATCAGGCTGCTAAACGAACAATGAACACTACACAACAACAACCACCAAACGCACATAGCACACACATCCACACGCACACACTCACTTTAAACAAACACACTGTAGCACCCACTCCACACACTTTATAGCACACACCCACTTTAAACAAACACACTGTAGCACCCACTCCCCACACTTTATATTTATTGATGAAGGATTGCACTACAACTCGTACACCTTACTGTAAATTGTACCTAAATTGTACCTCATCCCATTTCTGCTTTGCACTATATAGTACTGTACATTAGTACACTGCATAGTATTGTATATTATATGGTAACTCAGAACATTGTACATATGTCTATACCGAACACTGTGACCTCATTTTCTTCTTCTAAATTACATGCTATACTATGTTATTTGATACTATCTTGTCTAGCACAGTCTCTGGAGCGTAACAGTAAGAAGCATTTTGTATGAAAGTATTCTGTACTTCTGTATGACAACTATTAAAGAAACTTGAAACTTGAAACTAGACAGATTAATCTAAAGGTCAGTCCCCGACCAGGTGAGATCAGGGTAGGTTGAAGGAGAGAGAGAAAAGATGGGTCTTAAGCAGGGATTTAAAAGCTTCGACAGAGCAGGCGCCCCTGACAACGGCAGGTAATTTGTTCCACAGGTAGGGAGCGCGGTAGACAAAGGCTCTGTGGCCGGCGGATTTCTTTTTAACCCTAGGAATCGATAGAAGCCCCGCATTTTGTGAGCGCAGAGCACGAGCGGGCGAGTATCGGGAGATGAGATTGGATAGATAGAGCGGTGCAAGCCCATTAAAAATGTTGTAGGTGAGGAGTAGCACTTTAAAGTCAGATCGGGCTTGAATAGGAAGCCAGTGTAGGGTGGACAAAACTGGTGTGATGTGATCAAATTTTCTAGTTCTAGTTAGTATCCGTGCAGCCGCATTTTACACGAGTTGAAGATTTTTTATGCTTGAATTAGGTAGGCCTGAAAAAAGTGCATTACAGTAGTCCAGACGTGATGAGACAAAAGCATGAATCAGGGTTTCAGCGTCAGCCAGAGTTAAAATGGGGCGAATTTTTGCGATATTACGAAGATGGAAGAAGGCAATTTTGGTGACATTTTTTATATGTGCATTAAATGAGAGGGAGGAATCAAAAATGACTCAGAGGTTTTTTATGGTGGAGCTCTGGGATACATGACAAGTAACAAAGTTGAGGGAGATGTCCTGAAACAGGCCTCTGTGGTTTGGGGGGCCAACCATTAACATCTCAGTTTTATCTGCACTAAAACAAGCATCCACCAAAACAAGAATAAAAAAAGTGTGGTGGCTGAAAGGGTATCCTAGTATTTACCAGGATCTGTGTGAAAGGCAGTGATGCCAGTAACGCGTTACTAAGTACGCTTCGACTAGGTACAGGAGGGTTGATGGTGGCAGAGCAAAAGCTCTTATTTGCCAGATTTACAGTTAATTTACATGTTAAAGAGAGACTGATTGTATGTTTATAGAGAGACATTTATAAAAACAATTTAATAGTTACAGTTGATATAATTGAATAGTTCAGCCTGCATTTGTTAGATGTGATACACTGGTTTTGTAAAACCACTGGCTGGCTGCTCTAATGCTGTGAGCATCATAGACTGTTGCTTTACCATACTTGATGGTACAGAAGCTGAAGCACTAGTTTAACAATTTACGTTATGTGCAGAGAAACAAGTTAAAAACAATTTATGCACTTTCAATAAAGCGTTTAAAAAAAAACTGTTGGGGGAACGACGACGACTTCGTAACCTAGTTACTTTCAAAGTAACTAAGTTACTCTGATAATCAAGTAATCAGTAAAGTAACTTAGATCACTTTTTAAAGGAGTAATCAGTAATCAGTAATCAGATTACTTTTACAAGTAATCTGTGGCATCACTGGTGAAAGGCCTTATGGACAACTTGGTCAAGAAGGTGCAGCAGCGCCTGTACGTCCTCAGACATCTGGATGGCCCCCGAGACACTAAAGAACTAGCACACTGTAGAGAGCCTCCTGTCTAGGAACAGCACTGCCTGGTACGGGAACAGCGCCAACAAGGACCCCAAGGCCCTGCAGAGAGTGGTACGGTTGGCTGCGTGTACAATCACAGAAGATGTGGGGCACCCTAAACTAAAATAGAGATAAAAAATATATATATACTGGAGGCAGAAGGCTAATGTTAGAATAGGAAAGGAGAAATCAAGAGACTTCCCGGTGGAGAAGGGTGTAAGACAAGGATGCATCTTGTCCCCTGTACTCTATGTACAGTGACTCACTGATGAAAAAGGTCTGAGAGGAGGGAAAGGAGTCAAACTTGGCGAAGAGAACATCACCAACATAAGATATGCTGATGACACCACTATAGTCTGTAACTGTGCTGGAGCTTAAAGGACTGTATATAAATGTCACCTTAGGGGGTTGGTCGGATGCCTTAACTGTCAAACTAATTGTACCAAATTACACAACTGAGTAAACTAACTTAAAATTAAGTCACCTAGACTAGAAAGAGCGAGGAAACTGTTGAATCATAATACCATATTTATATAAACAAGGGGGGAAAAACATACATACAAATATTATTATTACTTTATACAATTCCTAATTAAAATACTATAGCTAAATTTAGATGGGCGCCCAAATGGTTCTACTACAGTGTTCTGGCCAACGTTGCCGCGGTTACCATTGCAGCAGAGGAACAATTCCCTCTGCCGGACGAGAGAGGTGGAGAGAGTTAGTAATCCTGGTGGTGAGAACCCAGATGGGTTCTGTAGTGAGGAGTAGTCGACCGCTGCGTGGTAATGAAGGCGGGAAGACGCTGCCCGGTCCGATAGGCGCTACCAGTCTGTCAGGATGGAGGTAGGTGAGTTCCAATTGTTGTAGGCAAGCACAGAGACGGAGAAGGTATACTCTTGAACAGGTTCGACTTTAATAGTAAAGAACACAAAGAGTAATACTAGGATACTATGCCAAGGCAAGGGAAAGAGAGAATAGATAATGGAGCTTAGTGGTGGTCCAGAACTGGAACCGGCCGCGTTATCTCCGAACGCCTATAGTGAAGACCTGACGAATGACAAGCAGAGGAAAGGAATGTTACATACCACCAAATACCAACATTCCACACACCCCCCCGTGACAGCCAATCAGAAGCCAACCCCTAAGTGACAGCACTAAATGACAGGGAAAAACAAGTGACAGCAATCAAGTAACAGATGACAGAGAAGGTGGGTGGTTCCCGACCGTAGTCAAGAACCAGAATCGTAACAGTACCCTCCCCCGACGAACGGCACCAGACGTTCACTTGGGGGCCTCGGGATTCAGCCGCCGGAAATCAACGATCAGGCTGGGATCTAAAATATCCCTTTGAGGCACCCAAGAACGCTCTTCTATCCCGTACCCCTTCCAATCCACCAAGAACTGAAACCCCCTACCCCTCCGCCTACAACCCAGTATCCTCCGCACCGTGTAAATGGGCTGACCACCCATAAACCGAGGCGGAGGAACCGTAGGCAGTGGCGGGGCCAAGGGCGATGAGAGGAACGGCTTCAACAGGGACACATGAAACGTCGGATGAACCCTCATAGAGCTCGGAAGCCGTAGCCTGTAAGCCACAGGATTCACCCGACGTACCACTTTAAAGGGTCCTATAAAGCGAGGAGCCAGCTTCCTGGATTCCACCCGGAGAGGGAGATCCCGGGTGGAAAGCCAAACCCGCTGCCCAGGACGGTAAACCGGAGCCGGACGACGCTTGCGGTTAGCCTGCCGCTGGGTACTAACCGAAACCTTCTGCAGCGCCGCCTGGACCCGCTTCCACGATCTGCGGCAGCGAGCCACATGTGCCTGGGCCGAGGGCACCTCCGCCTCCTGCTCCTGCTCGGGAAACAAAGGAGGTTGAAAACCATACTGACACTGAAAGGGAGACATACCGGTAGAGGAGGAGAGGAGGGTATTATGCGCGTACTCAGCCCATGCCAACCTCCTACTCCACGTTGCCGGGCAACCGGCAACGTAACATCTCAAGACCCCCTCCAGATCCTGGTTGACACGCTCCGTCTGCCCGTTCGACTGCGGATGAAACCCAGACGAAAGGCTGACGGAGGCGCTGAGACCGGCGGCAAACGCCTTCCAGAACCTGGAAGCGAACTGAGGACCCCGGCCCGACACGATATCCACCGGAAGCCCGTGGACCCGAAAGACATGCTGTATCACCAGATCAGCAGTCTCTCGGGCCGATGGAAGCTTGGGGAGAGGAACAAAGTGAGCCGCCTTCGAGAACCGGTCCACCACCACCAAAATGGCGGTGAACCCGTCCGAAAGGGGGAGGCCAGAAATAAAGTCCAGGGATATGTGCGACCAGGGCCGTTTAGGAATAGGAAGTGGCCGGAGGAGACCTGCCGGTGCACGGCGAGAGGTCTTACTGCGCGCGCACATCGGGCAGGCCGCCACAAAGGAACGCGTATCCCCCTCCACTGTCGGCCACCAGAACCTCCTACGGATAAATTCCAGGGTCCTGGTGGCCCCAGGGTGGCTGGTGAGGGATGAGTCATGTGCCCACTGCAGCAAACGTGAGCGTGCCGCCTTGGGCACATACGACCGCCCCGGAGGGCCCCCGCCAGGGTCGGGCTCCCGCGTCAGCGCCGACCTTACCACCTTATCTATGCCCCAAGACACGGGTGCCAAAATCAAGGCCGGTGGAATAATGGGATGGGGCTGCTCCTCCCGGCCAGGAAGATAAAACTGGCGCGATAATGCGTCGGGTTTGATATTCTTGGACCCGGGCCTATAGGAGATGGTAAATCGAAATCGTGTGAAGTATAACGCCCACCTGGCCTGGCGAGCGTTAAGGTGTTTAACCCCTTGGATGTAAGCCAAGTTCTTATGATTGGTCCAAACAATAAAAGGATGTGCCGCCCCCTCCAACCAATGTCTCCATTCCTCCAGTGCCAATTTGATAGCCAACAACTCCCGATAGTTGCGCTCGGCTGGTGACAGACGGCGAGAAAAAAAAGCACACAGGTGCACTTTCCCATCCTCTGAGAGAGCACCCCCCCCACCGCGATGTCAGAGGCATCCAATTCCACAATGAACGGAACCTCCGCATCGTGGCGGATCAATACAGGAGCGGATGTAAACCGACGTTTGAGATCGCAGAAGGCCGACTCTGCCCTAGGCGACCATTCAAAGCCAGGGAGAGAGGCCTTAGTGAGAGCTGTTAACGGATTGGCTAAGGCGCTAAAGTTGTGAATAAAGCGGCTGTAAAAATTTGCAAAGCCCAAAAAACGTTGTAACCCCTTGAGCGACGAAGGCCGTGGCCAGTCCATGCGTAGATCACCCTTCGTCAACACAAAGCCCAGGAAGGAAACGGTATCAGTGTGAAACACACACTTCTCGGCCTTAACGAATAGTTGATGCTTGAGGAGACGGTCTAGCACCTCCCGAACATGCAGTTGGTGTTGCACCATATCGCGAGAAAAAATTAGGATATCATCTAGGTAAACAAACACTGACACCCCAATCAAGTCTCGCAGCACGTCGTTAACCAGGGCTTGGAAGACTGCCGGAGCATTAGCCAAACCAAAGGGCATGACCAAATACTCATAGTGACCATTGGGCGTATTAAATGCAGTTTTCCACTCGTCTCCTTCTCTAATCCTGACCAGATTGTATGCATTACGTAAGTCAAGTTTAGAAAATACCTGTGCCCCCTGTAAGCACTCAAAGGCCGTGTCCATGAGAGGTAAAGGATATCGGTTCTTGAGGGAAACGTCATTCAATCCCCTATAATCAATGCACGGATGCTGATCCCCATCTTTTTTATCAACAAAGAAGAAACCAGCGCCGGCCGGGGATGTGGAAGGACGTATGTGCCCCGCAAGCAATGCCTCCTCAATGTAGGTGTTCATGGCCAAGGTCTCGGGTGAGAGAGAGAACATTCGCCCGCGAGGCGGGGAGGTACCGGGTAGGAGATTAATGGGACAGTCCTATGATCTATGAGGCGGTAGTGCTTTAGCACGCGTCTTGCTAAAAACGTCCGCCAGGTCCCAATAGATCTCAGGAACCCCTATCAAATCGGGATTAGAGGGTGGAACAGAATCTGCGACACTCCCCACCACCCTGGAGAGAGAAGAAGGAGAAAAAAAAGAAGAGGGGAAGGGAGACAAGGGAGTGGACAAACTCTCGCCGACGACCGACTTCACGTCGACCTCCGTTGAGAGCTTGCCCGTGCTCCAATTAATATTCCGTACACATGAAGACAACCAGGGATGACCCAACACCATTACAGAATAGGGGGAGACAATAACAAATAATTGAACCCACTCCCACCCCCCACCCGCCACCCGGATGTGCATAGGAACAGTGCATTGAGTGACGCTCCCACTGCCCAGGGGCTGACCGTCCAGGGTGTAGACCGGAATGGGAACCCCCAACTCTTCTACCGGGATTCCCCATTCTCTCACCAACCCCAAGTGAATGAAATTGCCCGCCACCCCTGAGTCAATGAGAGCCTTCGTTCCCCTAACGTTACCCCCACAGTTAACCGCCACCTCCAGAAATGTACGTGAGTCAGATGGTAGTGCTGGGGTGAGCCCACCTGCTGGCGCCCTCTTGAGGCCCAGCGGAGCACCTCCTCTTCCCGACTGGCGCAGAGTTGAGCCAGCCTGTTCCCGACAGCTGCCGAAACGATGACCGGTGCGGCCGCACCGGAAGCAGCATCGCTCCTCGATGAAGCGCCGCCGCTCGTCGTCTGAGAGCGATAGCGCCCCAAGCTGCATGATTCATCACCCAGTGGCCCACTCGTGTAATGCGGAAGAAATCAACAACGGGAGGAGAAAGGACACGTACCTGGGTAGTATCTTCACGCTCCCTCTCTTTCTCCCGATGTCGGTTGTCCATCCGTATGGCGGTGTTGATGAGCGTTTCCAGCTGCTCAGGGATCTCACACACGGAGAACTCGTCCCTCATCCGTGCAGAGAGTCCCTTGAGGAACAGGACCACACAAGGAATTTCCGGCCAAGCTGCCTCCCGAGCCACGATCCGAAATTCGATGGCGTATTCTGAGACCGTGCGGAGGCCCTGCCGGCAGGCGAGAAGCCGCCCACCGGCCTCGAAGATCGAGAGTACTCGGGAAGTGTCGAATACCCTTCTCAACTCCCCGGTGAAGTCGTCCACACAGTCGCAGATAGACGAACCGCTCTCTAATTCGGCCGTAGCCCAGGAGAGTGCTTGACCGGTGAGGAGGGTGATAATATATGCGACTTGTGCTCTGGAAGAGGGAAATGAGCGTGGCTGCAGCTGGAACACGAGTGAGCACTGGGTGATGAACTCCCTGCATCCCTCCGGTGCTCCCGCGTAGCGGCCTGGTGCGGGTAGCCGTGGCTCCTGGTTCCGATCCTGGTGCCCAAGAGCTCCCCGACTCTCCTCGGTGTTGAACGTTGTGTTGAACGCCGCCTCTCCTGCCGCCGTCTCTCCCACCGTCGTCCTTACCCCCGCCACCTCGACTTGTGCCTGCTGGGCTGAAAGGAGCGCCGACTGCGCCGTCTCCTGCGACGCGCTGACGATCCCGCCCAGCCGAACCAACTCGGCGCTGACCAGATGTTGGTGTTCCTCCATGCGCTCCTGTGCACTCTTCTGTGCCCGGAGCATCTCCATGATTGCCTCCATGGAACTTTGATGGTCAGGTCTTCTGTCAGGATGGAGGTAGGTGAGTTCCAATTGTTGTAGGCAAGCACAGAGACGGAGAAGGTATACTCTTGAACAGGTTCGACTTTAATAGTAAAGAACACAAAGAGTAATACTAGGATACTATGCCAAGGCAAGGGAAAGAGAGACTAGATAATGGAGCTTAGTGGTGGTCCAGAACTGGAACCGGCCGCGTTATCTCCGAACGCCTATAGTGAAGACCTGACTAATGACAAGCAGAGGAAAGGAATGTTACATAGCCACCAAATACCAACATTCCACACACACCCCCGTCACAGCCAATCAGAAGCCAACCCCTAAGTGACAGCAATAAATGACAGGGAAAAACAAGTGACAGCAATCAAGTGACAGATGACAGAGAAGGTGGGTGGTTCCCAACCGTAGTCAAGAACCAGAATCGTAACACCAGTCTGCTCCTGCAGACCAGATGCACCGCTGTGGGGTATCCGAGTGTCTCCTCTGCTCCGTAGTGAGCACGCAGACAGCCAGACTAAAGACACGCTGTCCGCCTCTGTTCAACAGGCTAGTGCTAGCGGCTACTGTGCTAGCAAATGACTGGTTGTGTGCCTCTGTACAGAGTCCCTTCGGCACAGACCCTAGCTAAATGTCCTCCGGTCTGTGCTATATATCGTCTGATATGTCCAGTACAGAGCAACTAGCAACGCATGAGCATTGGGCTACGTTAGATATTAGCTCCGAGCTAGCTAGCTTATGCTAACTGCTAACGATAATGGGAAATACTATAGTTAGCTGTAATCCGCTAATCCCTGACGTTTACTAAACATCTAATTAGCTGATTACTAAAACTCACACTCTCTTGGTGGAATAATGTCCGCGTGGTAAGCAGCTTTACATCCCCTAGTCAAAATATACGTGACCTTAACGTTTGGATGCACTTCTCGTTCTCTCTACAAGTCTGGGCTGTCACGATCGGGGCCCGAGCCTGCTTGATGAGGATCAATCAGCACGGCTGCAAGGGATTACCTCATCAAGCAGGCTCTATATCATCTGGCAGAGCCTGTCATCCGGCGTCGCAGTGTTAAACTGCAAACCCAGGTACGACGTCTCGACCTGAAGCCCTGCTGACCCGCTCTTGTATTATTCCCGGTCCTAACCTCCCTCTCTTGTGCCCAAGGACCTCCGCTCCAGCGTCAACCAGGACCTCCGCTCCAGCGTGCCCGTCTGGACCCCTGGTGCTTGACTACGGAGTTCCTGTTCTCAACCCCGACACAGCCCGTCTGTTATACATTCCTACATGTGATACTTGTCTGTTTGGGGAATACTATTAAAACACCCTAAACCGCTCCATTCTCTCTCCTCCTGTGTTCGCTATTGGGCTCCACAAGAACCCCTTTCCTCACATGGGCAAGTTCAACGTTACAGGAAGTGACGCACGATATTAAAACACTTCCACCTCGGCCCAGTAGATGGCATCACTGTCACATAACATGAGATGCCAACAGTAGGCAGACGGTGTAAACAGTATGTGGTAAATAATAACTGAGCTCCCACATATTAAACAGGTCTAATGAACTTAGAGGGGGAAATCTTAGGTCTATTTCTACCTAATGGCAGACCCTTCAGCACAGCCGCACCCTGATTTGCGGCGCTAATCAGTACTGAGGTCTGCTGAATGTCTAGTAGTCACTCAGGCTGGTCAGAGTCAGAGTACGGGGGTAGTCGGATCAGTCGTGCCACTGGTCTGTGGTAAGTTCTTCCTCCGACATCCACGACAGCCGGGTGGACTCTTCCATCTTGCCCTTTTACCACACTCTTCACCCTTCCGGTGAGCCAGCGGGCTTGGGGGACCGCCTGATCCACAATCATGACTGGGGTTCATGGTTCTAGGTTGCCTCTTTCAGTGATCCACTTGCGGCAGCCTTGCAGCGATGGGAGATACTCGGTGGTGAACCTCTTCCAGAATTGGTCGGCTAAAGCCGGACTATACCTCCATTGTCTTCTGCCGATGATCTTGGTGGAGGCGTAGACCGCAAAGGGAAGGGCCGCGTCTCGCCGGCCCATCAGAAGGCTGTTGGGTGTTATGGGGTCGAGATCGGTTACGTCACTACTGACGTACCCCAGTGGCTTGGAATTCAGAATGGCTTCAATCTTCACCAGCACGGTGTTGAAGACATCTGCCTTAGGAACCTGTCCTCTGAGCGCGGCGCCTAGAGCAGCCTTTACTGACTTGACCTCTCTCTCCCACGTTCCACCGAAGTGGGGTGCATTTGGAGGGTTGTAGGAGAAGGTGACCTGTTGGGAGGCCAGCTCGTCCCTCAACTCCTCACTCATCTTCTTGGGTGCAACTCTTGAGCGTGCAAGAATGAAGGAAACGTGGACTGTGTCTTCGGGCTCTACCGCGCGCAGGTACGCTACTGCACCATATGCCTTCTCAGACGCGTCACAGAATACATGAAGGGAGAGCTGGCTGCCGGTCAGACTGACGCTCGAGGGAAAGTAGCTCATGGGGGAACTCGATCTATTGGAGGGTGGGGAGCTCTTCTTCCCGCTTCTTCCACTTCGCCCAGAGTGTCTCTGGTAGGGGGTCATCCCATCCCTTCGCCTCAGTCCACAGCTCGCTGACCAGAGCCTTGGCACGAGTCGTGTAGGGGTTGATGTAACCCAACGGGTCATATTGACTCGCCAGAGTACTGTAGATCGACCTCCTGGTTACGTAATGGCGAGTTTCGATCTTTTGCCGGTAACACAGGGTGTCAGACTTAAAATGCCAGAGGAGACCCAGAGTCATTTCCTGGGCGTCCTCACTTGACTGGGAGAGCCAGGTCTCGCTGCTGTCAGCCTTCGCTTCGTCTGGGAGGTCTCGGACGACCTCAGGGTCGTTGGTGGCCCACTGGCGGACATCAAAGCCAGCGGTGGCCAGGAAGGTGCGTATATCATGCACCAGCTTGTAGGCCTCTTCCGCGGTCTCCACGCTGTGGAGGCAGTTGTCCACATAAAAACTGTGGTGGACAGCATCGGAGATTCCGGGGGGTGCGGCGCCGTCGTCGACATGAAGCTGCAGGGCGTAGGTGGCGCAACACGGGCTGCAGGTCGTCCCGAAGGGCAGCACTTCCCACTGATCGATGGACGGTTCCGGGTTGTCTGGGTTTTCTCTCCACAAGAACCTCATGAGTGGCTTATCTTCGTCGAGCAAACACACCTGGTGGAACATGCGTTTTATGTCGCCACTGATGGTGGTCTTCTGTCATCGGAAGCGCACCATGACTCCGAGGAGAGGAGGGGTCAGAGTCGGACCGGGCAGGAGATAGCGGTTGAGGTTCTGCTGGCGCACTTGAAAGCTGCAATTAAACACCACTCTGTTCTTTCCGTTTTGCTTAACGTTATGGTGGGGAAGGTACCATGACTCGGTACTCCTTTCGGCCTCCTCAGGCTTCAGCCTCCTGACGAGTCCAGACTCTATGAGCTTGCTCATCTCTGTGGCGTAGGCGGCAGCCGTCTCGGGGTCTCTGCTGAGTCTTCTTTCAGTGCTAAGCAGACACGGCTTCGCTACTCCTGGGGGAACCTTGAAGGTCGGCATGGGTTCTCTTCTCAAGGGCGGTGTGGCATATCTGAGGACACCGCGCACGCAGACATGCTTGGTCTTGGCTTGGAGAAGATCCATCGCAGCCTTATCTTCCTTGGAGCGAGTGTGCATCTTCTCGTTCTTGTATGGAGCAATGTCCAGCTGCCACAACCTCTAAACATTCTCCAGCAGCGCCTCGTCTTCATGCCCCGCTCCAATGAAGAGGCAGTGGGTCTGACGGGCGCTCAGATTTCTCAGACTGATGGGGCCCTGCAGGGTCCAGCCCAGCAGAGTCTCCAGGGCGACGGGACATCCGGGTGGACCCTGGATGATGTGCATGGGTAAAGTGAGGTTCACATTATCGGAGCCGAGCAGGAGGGTGGGCTTCACCTCCATTGCAGCGTTTATCCCCAGATTACAGAGATGTGGGTACCTCTTCATGAGGGACTCCATGGGGTAGCCGTAACTGGAGAGGCACAACCCGGCAGCTGTGAATACGCGGCTCACCTTGAAGACTTCCTTCGGCTGTCCGGCCGGTGTGAGGGTGAGAGCCACACTCTCTCCATGAATAGTGGTGCGCCCTGGTTGTATGGTGAGGAGATCCAGCTCATCTGCGTCGCCCCTGAGTCCAAGGGCGATGGCAGCCTCACGCATCAGCAGCGGGCGCTCCGAGCCATCGTCAATAACTGCGTAGGTCTCCAGCGTTCCGCAGGACCACCGGCACAATCTTCAACAGCACGCGGGGAGTGCTGCCCCTCACGGGGCCCACGTAGTAGTCGCGTATCTCTCTAGAGGGCTCATCACGGGCTTCCGCAACGTCAGGCTTAGCCTTGTCTTCTCTATTGTTGAGGTCGTGGAGGGCCGTGAGGTGGATCCTCCCGCACCCGCTCTGTCTGCAGGGTTCCTTGAGGGTGCAGTCCTTTGCTCTGTGCTCACAGGCGCACTTCCAGCACCGCTTATTCTCTATTATCCACCGTTTCTTTTCTTCTGTAGTCTTCTCCTTGAACACGGGACAGTTGTCTAGCCAGTGGACCTCGGTGCAGTGGACTGGCATGGCGGTGGAGTTTTCTTCTCTCCTTTCTTCTGGGAGGAGAAGCCCCGTTTGCCTTTCGGGGGCCCTTGGTGCTCCTTTGATGTGTTTTCATGTATGGTTGTCAGCACCCTAACGTTCGGTCGGACTTGTCTCGTCCACTGCGTCCACTGCCTCTCGGCTCTTCCCGCTTTGGGAGGCGGATGTGCCTCATCTCCGACTTCAGGAACTCTGAGAGCTCCATCAGGGTAGACAGTGGCTGTTTGGGGTGGAGATGCTTGTGTTCCCGTCGGAACCTCTCTTCCCTTTCCTTTGGAAGCTTCTTGACAAAGTGTTCTATGTTGGAGCCTGCATAGAGCTCTGTGCGGCCGGCGGCTCCTTGAAACGTCAGCAGGCTCACCAGAGCCTGTACCTTCAAGGAGTATGCATCCAGGGCCTGGTCGTCCTTTATGTCTGCCATTTCTCCCAGCTTGTGGATCTCATCCAATATGTGGTCCCACGGGCGTCCCCAGCGCTCGTCCAGGGCCTGGATAGACGAAGTATAGAGGGTGGGGGAGTATGCGTTGGCAGTGCATATGAGCTTGGCCGCAGGCAGCCTACAGTGCATAGACAGCTCGATGAACTTCTGTTGCTCGCTGTGGTTGGCGGCGCCCATGAGGAACTCCAGACACATCCTCATGTCATGGTACTGGCTTCTAGAATTATCTTTGAAGAATGGGATGGCGCTCCCTGGTGGGCGCTGTGGGAGCGGGTCGTACCTAGGGGCCGGTGTAGTTTCCGGCCAACGTTGATGGGATCTGGAGGTTGCTCTGGGTGTGGCGGGTAGCCGCTCACGTTGAGAGGGGGGTGGCACCTCTCCTGGTGCCATATATTCCTTCTGCAGACGAGCCAGTCGCCCTTCCAGGTCTTCGGAGTCAGCCTTGTCCCCTCTTCTGGGTCGGGGATACCTAGCCGGGTGCTTTCAGGCTGGCGGCCCTGGGGTGAGTTATTCCTAGTGGATGCTCTTGATGTTTGCCTGGAGGCAGAGGCCGATTGCAGTTGGGCGGTAGCGAGCTGGGTGTACTCCAAGGCCTGGGCTGCCGCTCTATCGCGCTCCCACTCCAGTGCTGCCGCGGCTCTTCTCTCTCTGTCGACCGCATCTTGGTGGAGCCACTCCTCTCTTGCGAGTGCATCTTGGCGTCGTTGCTCCTCTCTTGCGAGTGCATCTTTGCGCTGTTGTTGCATGCATTGGAACATGAGTTCTGAGCCTGTAATGCTCCCTCTGCTCCGTGATCTGCTGGGGGGCCTACCAGTTCTGTGAGTGTCTAGGAAGAACTCTCCCGGTTGGAAGTGATTGAAGTCCTGCCCGCCGCATGGCTCCACGCTGTCTGGGGAATGATATCCTTGCCAGGTTGCGAGTCGGTTTCAGTGGAGTCACGCTCCTCTTCTTGATCAGACTCATCTTGGTTGGCGGTATTCAGTGGCGGGAAAGTAGTTATGTCTTTACTACACGGGACTGCCACCTCTTGTCTCTTCTTCTCTTCAGGCAGCTGGGGGTGTCAGTTGGGTCTGACTCTGTTCTCATAGTCTGATCTAACTGCAGTGTGGCAGCAGCACCCTCTACTGGCTGGGGTGTGCCTGCCGTCTGGGTTGTAAGGTCCCCTACTGTCCGGTCAGCTGATGTGTTTAGCACATGCTGATTGCTCTCCGAACTAGGCCTACTGGGTGTACCCAAGACACAGTAATCTAGTCGGGAGGGTAATCTACGCTCTCTAGGAGCATGTGACTTCCCTTCAGGGAGGGGGGGGGACGGACGGACTTCTTGAACCTGCCTCGCTCTTTCGGGACATCCTATCTGGTTAGATCCGGCTCGAAGGACCAAATTGTGCTGGAGCTGTATATAAATTTCACCTTAGGGGGTTGGTCCGATGCCTTAACTGCCAAACTAATTGTACCAAATTACACAACTGAGTAAACTAACTTAAAATGGAGTCACCTAGACTAGAAAGAGCGAGGAAACTGTTGAATCATACCATTTTTATATAAACAAGGGGGGAAAAACATACAAATATTATTATTACTTTATACAATTCCTAATTAAAATACTATAGCTAAATTTAGATGGGCGCCCAAATGGTTCTACTACAGTGTTCTGGCCAACGTTGCCGCGGAACAATTCCTTCTGCCGGACGAGAGAGGTGGAGAGAGTTAGTAATCCTGGTGGTGAGAACCCAGATGGGTTCTGTAGCGAGGAGTAGTCGACCGCTGCGTGGTGATGAAGGCGGGAAGACGCTGCCCGGTCCGATAGGCGCTACTAGTCTGCTCCTGCAGACCAGATGCACCGCTGTGGGGTATCCGAGTGTCTCCTCCGCTCGGTAGTGAGCACGTAGACAGCCAGACTAAAGACACGCTGTCGGCCTCTGTTCAACAGGCTAGTGCTAGCGGCTACTGTGCTAGCAAATGACTGGTTGTGTGCCTCTGTACAGAGTCCCTTCGACCCTAGCACAGACCCTAGCTAAATGTCCTCCGGTCTGTGCTATACATCATCTGATATGTCCAGTACAGAGCAGCTAGCAACGCATGAGCATCGGGCTAAGTTAGATATTAGCTCCGAGCTAGCTAGCTTATGCTAACTGCTAACGATAATGGGAAATACTATAGTTAGCTGTAATCCGCTAATCCCTGACGTTTACTAAACATCTAATTAGCTGATTACTAAAACTCACTCTCTTGGTGGAATAATGTCCGCGTGGTAAGCAGCTTTACATCCCTGGTCAAAATATACGTGACCTTAATGTTTGGATGCACTTCTCGTTCTCTCTACAAGTCTGGGCAAGTTCAACGTTACAGGAAGTGACGCACAATATTAAAACACTTCCACCTCGGCCCAGTTGATGGCAGCACTGTCACATAACATGAGATGCCAACAGTAGGCAGACGGTAATAATAAGTGTAATAACTGAGCTCCCACATATTAAACAGGTCTAATGAACTTAGAGGGGGAAATCTTAGGTCTATTTCTACCTAACGGCAGACCCTTCAGCACAGTAACTGTCAAGAAGATCTACAGCAGATGATGAATAATCTGAATGTCAAATGTAAAAACTATGTAATGTCGCTGAACACAAAGAAAACAAAAGTAATGATCATTGAAAAAACACCAGGAACTGTTTGTAAAATACAGGTGGATGGAGAAAAACGTGAACAAGTGAAGGAGTACATGTACCTTGGAAGCTGCAGTGAAGGTGGAAGAGCTAACATGGACATTAAGAGAAGAACCGGAATTGCAAAGAGCGAGTTGATTGATTGATTTTTATTGTGGAGTAAAAGACAGCATCAGGGGGATAAGAGTAATAAACAATGCAGGATATCGGGACCACACACACACACAGTTTCTACAATCACACATTTTGAAGTTCATTGATATTGTAAACTTTAAAACTCTGCAAGTTATGTACAAAGGTACAGAAGGGAAGAAGAGCTTTAATTGCATATTAATAAAAAATAATAATACGTATGATACTGTATTGTACGTTATATCATATTACACTATATAATCATATTATAATTATTGAACTATATTTGCAGTATATACTATTATATTATGGTACTATATTATATATCATGTACTATATATCTCATATCACATTATATATGTGCTGTATTATGTAATATATACTATTATATATGCTATTATATACTGCAGGTATACTATACTGTGTACTGTAATGTGTACTATAATATAGTACACATTACTTACATACATACATTACATATTATGTGTGTACTGTAATGTGTACTATATCTATGTATGTATGTAAATAAAAAAAATAAAAAAAATAAACTAAACGTAAGTCTTCAGGGGTAGGGCCCGACAAGCCTAGTGCTTCTCCCTAGCCCTTTTCGGACAATGCTGCAATAGCAGCTGGTAAAACTTTGGCGATTTATGGAATGACTGTTGTTATGTGTCCAAAGCCCGAAAATAAAAAATAACTGAACGGAACTGAACTAGATCATCATAATAAAAACATAGAGCATCACAATAAAACACGCCCTACCATCTCCTTCCTAGACGTGGCTATTCTATACTTCACTGGCTAGCCATTTATTTGTGGCACGTCTAAAGCTTCCCCCCTCTTCGATGTTTTTCAGGGCCACTGGCAGCTTGTTCCACTCCAATGCCGCAGAATATAAAAAAGTATTTGTGCCCATTAGTGATTTGAATTTTGGCAGAATAAAATCTGTACTGCTCCTTCTAGTGGAATATAAATGATTGTCACGGAATCGATTAAAGTAATTGGATAGATATTTCGGACCTGTATTTGGAACTATCTTGTGTGTAAGACCTAATTTAATGTGAATTACTGACCGGAAGCCAGTTTAGTTGCCTAAAGAAAGTTGGCCCTAGGTGAGTGCATGGAGGTAGCTTAATCACTCTTCCCAAGTTAAGCATGTGTGAGATTAACAAACCTCAGATTCCTTTAATTCTAAAACAACCAGTGTTAATTTTGTCAACTAAAATGATGACGAAAGATGTTCGTCAACGGAGGTTTTTTTCATGACGACAACGAGACGTGACGTCACGTTATTGAAGACCATGTCACGCTAACGAGACTAAATAGTTTATTAAATATCGTTGACCACAACTGAGGACACAAGAATGTAATTTACAAAAACCAGGACGAAATGTCTCTTCATGTATGTTGATATTGTTGACTAAAACAAGACGAGACAAAATAATTATAACTTTTCTTAATGCCATCGTCCCGACAGAGCAGTGTGACGGGGAGCTCTGTTATTAGCATTAGCTGAAGAGCTATTTGAAAAGCTAGTTTTAGCTTTAATGTTACCTTGGCTAAAGTTGGAACTATTCATAATCCAGCTGCAGACCTGCAAGCAAAGTACAGCAAGTTGGCAAAGGAGTATTCCAAGGTAAATCACTTTTTCACCAGTAACGTTACATTCTTTCCATCTAGCTCACGCTAATGTGGCTAACTGATCGACCTCTCGCACACAATTAATGACATGTTGCGGACAGCCATACCGGTGACAATGATAAGAGTCTGAGGCGGAGTCTCAAAAGAGAATGTTGAATATTTATTGTGCATTAAAATTCACAACAGAGCCTGTGCTACTAGCTGACCTAAACAGAGCCTTCTGGAAGCAAGTGCAACAACGTATAATGTCCGTGTGGAACAAATGTGCCAACAACCTTTCCGTGGGTGAAGCATAGTTGTCATTTAATGATACTAATACTAATCTATCTATGTCTTTTTTGCTACAATGATGACAAAAGTGCTTGCTTTCAAAATAATGTTTATTTAAGAAACCGGGAAACACATTTGTGTGTATATGCAGGCTATATAATGCATTATTAACAGGTGTTTCAGGTCTAAATGGCTTAGTACTGTTGACATTACACTGCTTGTAGTAGTAAATCAAATAGCATATTTCTTTAAATAAAATTACAGAAAATTATCACTAAAGTGCTATCTGTTGCAGCTGCACACTTTTCCATAAAAATAGCATAATAAGTGTGACCATTTCTCAAACTGAAAATCATGTATTTTTTTTTAATACAGAAAAGGATCACTAAAGTGCTAGCTGTTGCAGCTGCACTGTTCTCCATAAAAATTGCATATTTTGATAAGTTTGACCATTTCTCAAAAACAGAAAATCATGTTTTTTTTTTTAAATACAGAAAAGGATCACCAAGTTGCCATTTCTCAAAATATAAATAAATACAGAAAATAAGCACTCGTTCACTCAGTGGACATTTCTAGCTCAATGCGAGGTATGCTGCTGCTGGCTAATAATACGGTCAATACATGGGGAGATCTTTGACAAGGCAACACGCATGTCATCCTCAAGGCTCAACTTGGCCCTATATTTTGGCCCTATATTTTGTTTTCAGAGCTGTCATGGATGAAAAGCCAGCTTCACACAGATATGTGCTGCTGAATGGTATCAACACCTTAACTGCTGCATCATGAGATATTTGGTACTCAGCGCCACACTCTGAAACTAGCTCTCCAGGTGGTATCAGATGAGATTTCAATGAGTTCTTCCAAGAGTTTGGATGGAGATGCGTCAGGAAGCTTTGTCTCAATGTTGTCTGTAAAGTTTTTTTTTTATCCAGAGTAACTTGGTGATCGTTTTCTGTGTTTTATTAATAATGATTTTCAGATTTTGAGAAATGGTCAAACTTATCCAAATATGGTATTTTCATGGAAAACAGTGCAGCTGCAACAGATAGCACTTTAGTGAACATTTTCTGTAATCTTAAAAGAATTTCTCTCTTTTTTTTTTTTTTTTTTTTTCAAATCTCAAGGCACCCCTGGCAGCTCTCTGCGGCACCCTACAACCCAAGCGACGACAAATCACCAGCAGAGAAGAGGGAGGGTGAGAGTGTCACTGGTTTCATCCCCTTCGAAAAGAACACGTCGGGCTATGGACTCCGAATGATCGTCACCTCCCCTTTTTCCCTTTCCACGGGCCCTCACATTTTGATCTTGGCGTAGAGATCGTCGATCTGCTCTCGGAAGTAGCTCCGAAGCTCGGTCCTCTTCGCCTTGAAGGTGGGGGTCAGCAGGCCGTTCTGCACGGAGAACATCTCGGGGTAGAGCATAATCTCTCTCACCTGCGGACAGAACGAACAGGGAAGAGGCGGGAGAGAATGTGGAGAAAAGAAAAGTGTGAACATGTGATATGAACAGTTATCAAGAGGAGAGAGACGTGTCACAGGAAAGGGGGTGTAGTTATTGTTGACAGAGATGCACCGTAATTACAATTATTGGCTTAAAATATAAATATGTTCTATTTTTCGCAATACCATTTAAAATTTTTAATGAAAGACGTGCACAGACCACAGCAGAATGTTTCCAGTCTTTAATGTAATACGTACACATACTACAGTAGAATGTCTCCAGTCTTTAATGAAAGACGTACACAGACTACAGTAGGATGTCTCCAGTCTTTAATGAAAGACGTACACAGACTACAGTAGAATGTCTCCAGTCTTTAATGTAATACGTACACAGACTACAGTAGAATGTCTCCAGTCTTTAATGTAAGACGTACACGGACTACAGTAGAAAGTCTCCAGTTTTTCACATCCTTCCCAACAGACAGAATGTCACACAGATGGTGGTCCACTGACGTTAAAGGGGAACTATCTTACTATTTGGGCAATTTCATTGTTTTGTATTTCTAATCAAGTTCTGTAGAGCAGCATTTTCTACCCTTCAAGATTCCACGCTGTTTTTGGCTGGGCTCCGCCCATACCCACAATGTGCTGTATGAGAGATAGAGAGAGGATACTAATTAATTTCGCCGCGGGGGGGGGGGGGGGGGGGGGCATAATCCCACGGGACAATGCATTGTTAACTTGTTTCAAATGACAATATATACCCCGTGAATATTATTGCACGGATCGGAATACGCATGGGAGTGTGCGTGTGCGCTATGATATTTTGCAACAGGTTGACGTGACGCGAGTGCTGATAGAGAGTAGAGAACGAGCGAGAGAGAGGGAGAGAGAGATAGAGAGGGAGAGACAGAGAGAGGGAGAGAGAGGAGAGATGCTCCGAGAGCGCGTGTGTGTTTCCTAGGGCTGACCCCTATTAGTCGAATAGTCGACTAATCGATCGAAAGGAGCCGTAGTCGACTGCCAACCTCTTAGTCGAATGCAAAAAAAAAGTCATAGTTGACTAATAGTCAAAGAATATGACACTAAAGATGTATCTGACTCAGTCCTATGGGAGACATTTAAAGCTGTTGACAATATCATATGAGTCTGCAATAAAAATAAATAGCAGAAAAGAATTATTAGAAATTGAAACTTTGCTCCCTGTTCTTGAGAAGACATATAGAGATGCTATATCCTCTCCTGCTTTAAGTAATATTATGAAACTCAAGTATGAATACAACACTATCCTTTCTAGTCAAATAAGTGTAATGCTATTAAAATTAAAACACAAACTATTTGAGTTAGCAGATAAACCAAGCTCATTATTGGCACGTCAGCTGAGAGGTACCCAGGCCAATAGAGCTATTCATAAGATAAAATCAAGCTCTGGGTCCCTCATTATCAGCCCAGAGGAAATTAACAAATGTTTTAAGGAATTTTATGAGAAGCTCTACACCTCACAGAGCACTGCCAGCCAATCAGACATTAGCAGTTTCCTTCGCTCCCTACCACTCCCAAAACTGAGCGAAACCGCACGTAATACACTGCAGAAATATCATTGCAGGAAGTGTTTACAGCAATCAAAGGCTTCCCTAATGGTAAAGCTGCCGGCCCTGATGGTTTTTCTATAAAGAATATGTTGCAGATGTTGCTCCCTTAATGTTGCGGATGTTTAAACATTCCATACAAACTGAATGCCTACCTGATTCTCTCTACACAGCTAATATATCTTTAATTTTGAAAAAAGGTAAAGAGGAAACTGACCCCTCCTCGTACCGCCCTATTGCCCTCCTTGGAAACGACTTAAAGGTGTTCACCAAAATTCTAGCTAACAGGCCCAATAAATGTATAATGGCCATAATTCATCCTGATCAAACCAGCTTCATTCCCGGGAGGTTTTCTTTTTTCAATGTTCGGCGACTACTGAACATCACATATGGCAAATATGAAAAGGATATAAACACAGCTATCCTGGCCCTTGACACACAAAAAGCTTTCGACCAAGTTGAGTGGAACTATATTCAGTCTGTGATAGAAGAGTTTGGTTTGGGCAGGAACTTTGCTTCGTGGGTTGCAATGCTATACTCTCACCCCACTGCATCAGTCCTGACCAACTGCAATAAATCACCACCCTTTGCCCTTCACCGTAGTACACGCCAAGGCTGCCCATTATCTCCTTTACTCTTTGCCATTGCAATCGAACCCCTCGCCATTAGCATTAGAAACCACCCTTCCATTACATTTGTGAAACTAGGTGGAATTGAGCACTACATTTCTTTATACGCAGACGATGTGATTGTTTACCTGTCACACACAGAAGAATCTCTACCGCCTTTATTAGACCTTGTTGAAAGATTTGGCAGACTCTCTGGATACACTATAAACTGGCAAAAGAGTGAATTTATGCCACTCACTGACTGCCTGAATTCAGGATTCCTCCAGAACCTGCCCTTTAGAATTACAGATAAAATGTACTATCTTGGGGCGCTCCAGTAGCACACCATGTACCGCGCTGCGGCGCGGATCGGCCGACCCGAGTTCGATTCCCGGACCCGCCATTATTTGCCGAATGTCTTCCCCTGCTCTCTCCCGTTTCACCCTCACTGTTTTTGTCGGTCATGTCTGACCAGGAAAAGTGATAAACGCTAAAAAATAAATCGTAAAAAGAAAATATATTGACTATCTTGGAGTTGTTATTCCTAGAAATCACAAACTCCTGTATAAATTAAACTATGAACCAATGTTAGAGAAATTGAAATGTAATGTAGAGAAATGGAGAATTCTCCCATTGTCTATGATAGGCCGTATTAATGCAATAAAAATGGTCACTCTACCCAGATTTCTATATCTGTTCCAGAACCTGCCAATTCTTTTAACAAAAGCATTTTTTAAGTCCCCTGATACTCTTATTATGCCTTTCATTTGGGGATACAAAACACACCGTATTTCCAAAAATCACCTGTGCCTTGCCTTACCCATGTTTCAACACTACTACTGGGCAGCCAATGCAAGAGCTCTGGTCTACTGGCAGGACTCATACTCTGGTGAGACCACCACTACCACCCCTGCATGGATGGCCATAGAACAGAATGCTAGTAGTATCTCTCTCCCAGCACTTCTCTTTGCAACAAAAAGATCCCTTGGGGCCGCTATAAGAGACAACTTTATGATAAAGAACTCGTTGAAAATATGGTACCAGATCAGAGAAGTCTTTAAATTACCAGAGACGTCGGACTACATTTTTTTCAAATGGAAGGAAAAGGGAATAGTCTCTATTGAAAACCTTTACATAGATGGTCATTTTGCCTCATTTTCCCAACTCCAGCATAAATACAGTATGAGCTCCCCCCCACTCATTTCTTTCGATATTTACAAATTAGGAACTATGTTCGCTTAAATATTCCAAAATTTGAAACTTATACACCAATTGCTGTGATATATTCCCTCATGACTACAGAGCCCAATACCAAAGGCCTGATATCCAAGTTTGTAGACTAATTTACAGAACACTATATTCCATCTACACAATGCTTGAGGAGGTCCTGGGAGAGAGATATCCAGGTGGACATTCCAATAGACACCTGGGATGAGGGCCTCCACAGTATCCACTCTTGTTCTATTAATTCCAGACATCAGTTAATTCAATTTAAGGTGATGCATAGACTTCATTATTCTTGTACAAGATTGCACTCAATATACCCCTCAGTCTCGCTGCACTGCATGAAATGATGAAATGCATGTGTGGGGGACTGTGTGTATGTGTAACTAGGAGGGATATGCGAAAAGACCATTTAAATTGTCTTGTGTACATTGACAATAAAAAATTATCTTCTATAGTATGCACCATGCTTTAAAAAGAAGACAAGGCTATGTGAAAGACCTGATTGATTGATTGATTGATTGAAAAGTTTATTAACAGATTGCAGAATGGGTACAGTACAGTACATCTCAATACATACAATTGTTAAGGGGATGCAGACCAGAGAAAGACTTTCGTCTTGTTTCCACCAGGGTCCCCCATTTTCAATTCATCATAACATATATGACATACATGACATACAGATAGACAGTACTGCTACATCTATACATTTATGACATATCAGATTTGCAAATACAGTACTGTTTGTGATACAAAAGTGTCCAGAAAAGGAGTGTATATACATTTGGCGTAGAAACTGTACATTGGAGGAGGTTGGTGGGGTGGGGTTGGGTGGGTTGGGTGAGGGCTGTACATTGGAGGTGTGGGGGGGGGGGGGGGGGGGGTTGGGTAGGGGACATACACACATTTTACACCTCTCCACAGTTAATTTCGATTGCCCTAATGCAGCGGCTCCCAAATTGTGTAAATCATGAAATTCACGAAACTTTTAAAGGGGACATGCATTGCTATTCCTTTCACTATTTGGGCAACTTTACACAATTCCTGTGATTCTATGGAACACATCTGTAAAGTAAAAACAAATAAAAAATTCTAATTCAGCATTTTTCCACTTTGAGCGCTTTGAGTGACAGTCACCCACAGTCTGCACTGGCAGACCGAGAGAGATAGAGGAGGGGGATACAAATTAATTTCGCTGCGGGGGGGCATATTCCCACGGGACAATGCATTGGTAACTTGTTTCAAATGACAATATATACCACTGTGAATATTATTGCATAGATCGGAATACGGGCGCGCGCATGGGAGCGTGTGCAACGATATTTTGACAGTGATATGCGAGTGGACAAGCTCCATCCCGCGCATCCACACACACACACACACACACACACACACACACACACACACACACACACACACACACACACACACACACACACACACACACACACACACACACACACACACACACACACACACACACACACACACACACACACACACACACACACACACAGGGCTGGAGGTTGTGTGTAAATGCTTGTGTCCCTCTCTCTCTCTCTCTCTCTCTCTCTCTCTCTCTCCCTCTCCCTCTCCCTCCCTCCCTTGTTCTCTGCTGTCTCTGTCGGCACCCGCGCACGTCAACCCGTTTGAGGAAGTAATTCCACTCGCTCTGTTGATTGTGGGCGGTGACTACAACCAGTGCCTTACTCACGTCAGCAAAACAGTCAAATCAGAATGGCTTAGTTGAGTGAGTGAGGATCTCGTGAACTCAAGACTAGACTGATGAGTCAAAATGAGAATTAGAGACACAGACCCCATTGATATAAACCCCCATTGCTAGGAAACAATGCTAAACACTGGAAAAGGCCATTTATAAGACACAGGACCTTTAATAAAAATAAAAAAAAGATGTATCCAGAATGCACTTTACTTCCTGCCAAAATACCATAGGCTGACTGGTGTTACCTACATTTTCGTTAATAACTGCTGCTGATTGATAGCTGGTTAATTGTTGTGGACTCGCTAAGGCGATGATGTTTACTTGGTTTCATATTATTCTCCCAATTTTTGTGAACGTGAGAGCTCATAGGCCTACTGCACTTTGATGTGTTCTTATTGGATTAAACCTGATGCCTTTAGTGCGCCTATGAATAGACTGTGTTGCTTTTTTTATGTTGGGCATTGGGAGGTGACAGGGGGTGCACGACCAAGAAAGTTTGGGAACCGCTGCCCTAATGTAAGAACATGGTGGGAATTACCTGTTCAAAAGACTTCAGCCCCCCTTCCTTCCCCAGCAGCAGAATGTCCTCCAGAATGGCCGTCCTTAGGGCCTGAAATAGCAGACGCAAATAATGTTAAGAATGCAAAGGGGGCGTCGCTACACCTTTGGGATTCATAACGGTGATCAATCTAACCTTGTTGTTGCAGAGGTCAATGTAGGATCCCTCGATGCCTTTCTTTTTGGCCCAGCCAGGTACAATGTCAGGATCTGGCACCACGATGCCCACCAGACATGCCTGAGCAACGACATGGACTTACATTAACGGCAGAATCAACCCAGACAAGTGGACCATAAAATTACATTTATGTTGACGTTCGTTACTTTTGGATGATGATGCTAAGTTACATTCACTACAAAACAAAGCGCTTGTGGTATCATTGACTTGATAAAACGGTTCATTTCAACAAATAAGACTGTAACCTTGGGTGACTGCTGAAATGCCAGAAAACAGGTTGGAACAGCAGAAACATGAACTATAGATTGGTTTACATGTCATGCAGCAACTGCTCTCTGTGTAAACAGTACCACATTCCGGGGGTGAGAGTGTCGCATCTGAGTGCGTCTCTATAACAAAGAATATCCTTGTCAAATTAAAAAGGGTATATTTGAATATCATTAGGTGAATATCATTAGAGTCACCATAGGTGATTCTCTCTTCAATATATATTATGTATCTGGTGTAGACTATTGAACATGGTGTTAAACAGGTATTCTTGAGTTACAAGCTCAGTACTTTAGAGTTTAAAGCATACTGTGAATATTAGACAAAGGCTATTCTTAAAACATAATTGAATATAGGTGTGATCTTTCTGTCTCTCTCTAGAATATACATGTAGAATATACATATCTAGAAGTGTTAGATTCTGGGGTATTAACTGTTTCAACTGGTTACCATGTATATCATTACTATACATCAGATCAAGGTAAAGGGTCAAACTATCTGTTAGCATATCAAATGCTTAGTATCCAACTGGAGTTTTAAATATATTGGTTAATATTACATTAGAACCCTTGAAATAGAACTGGTTTAATTCTGAATATAGAGAGAAAACACTAAGAGAAGATGTTATATTGTGTCAAACACTGGAGAGAGAAGTCAAAATGCCACCTCAGCAAGATGACACAGAAGGGGACAGGAGACCCCCTGAGGTGAAGATCCTCACAGGACAACACGCCCATATATATAGACATGAAGGAGAAACCCAGGAGGAAAAGTACAACTCTTGTTTTGTTTGCAAGACACCTCATTGGTAGAGACTATATTTTGGATGTAACTCTGATTGGCTAAATATAGTCAAACCTGTGATGTCATATTGAGTATAAAACCAGATCTAAAGTATTAAATCAGGAGGCCAGACACCCAGTCTGGTCTCCACCGCTACCATCTGAGAGTGTATTTGCAGTGCGTGAGTAACCATGATTCTGAAATGATAACCACTGTTTTATGTTGTCTAGTTTAATGTGAGGTCATTACACTGGACCAGGTTGACCATGTAATGCAGAGTACATTCCTTTCATTTACAAAACATGACTAATATGAGAGTACTATTCTGCTTGGAATGTTTAAAGTCTGTTAGAGGTTACCGGCGAATTGATAACCATGTATTAGTTATTTGTTTAATATGATTAAATCCCTGTATGCCTAACCTGCTTTTCCACCTTGGGCCTCAGACAATAAATATGAGTTGAATTCAAGCTCGGTTGTAAGACTACAAACTTTATTCTCCCTCTGGCTAGTGGAGTCACAGGGGGGAAAACCATTTCACCATTCTTCTTCTCTCCATTTAGCAAGCTGTGTACACTGTGGCTAACCTAGGACAAAATATACGACACGCTCACCTGTAAGCTGTCACCATGGACATATATTTGGGCCACTGGAACACTACGAATGTAGATATTCTCAATTTTCTCCGGGGCAATGTATTCTCCCTGTGCCATCTTAAAGATGTGCTTCTTCCGATCGATAATCTTCAACGTGCCATTCTGCAAAGATCAAGAAAAAATATGCTTTTTTCTTAGGTATAAAACAGGAGGTATGAATTGGATACAGGTCGTACCATATGTCGACAATCATAAAGAAACCATGCAAATCATATCAGAGCCGTGGACCTATTGATCTCAAGTCGTCAATACCACCCAGGACTGTACTGCTCTCATAGTGTTGCTTACGGATAACCACTTCCCAATGTCTCCGGTGTGGAGCCAGCCGTCCTGGTCGATAGCCTCTGCCGTTTTCTGTGCGTCTTTCAGGTATCCCTGGAATACGTTTGGTCCTTTAGCACACACCTAGAAAGAGAGGAAAAACTGAGAAACAGAGAAATACAGATTCTTTGTTCACCACGTCGCCTGTGAGGAATGGAATGAGAGTTATGTTCAGTGCCACTCTAATAATGTGACCACAGCCCTTACATTAGAGCAGGGGTCAGCAACCTTTACTATCAAAAGAGCCACTTTTCCCCCGTCCCACAAAATAAAATGCTCAGGGAGCCGCACAACCTATTTACCCTTAAAATGAAGATAACAGTGTATAACGTTTTATATATCCCCAAGCATACCCCACATTTAGCATAAAACGCCTGACAATTGCATACCCAAAGTCATTTGCGATTTATTATACTTTATACTTATAGCACACAGTTTGTTGCATTAATGGGATTATAAAACAAAAGAAAAGTTCTGACTTTTTAATAGCTGTTTTTACCTGTTATAACAAAGGAAAACCTCAAACTCTTATGAAGAGGAGACAAAACACTGGTGTCTGTAGACCGACTTTGAAATAAAACCCTGAACTATTCAGGTATATTTGAGTCCTGTGGAAGTGAATCAATGAGACGAGCAGACGGGAGTATCGAGTCTCTGAACTTTACTTCCAAACAAATCCAACAGAACCAAGGTACAGCCACACCCTTAAGTCAACTCCCTCCTGTCACTCAATCAGTGTCCATTCTGAAGTGAGACACCTCCATCTAGTGTCCACCACACAGGCCCCCCCCGAACATCCAGAATTGACATTCAGTGCAACACCAAACAAACGGAACTGAACACAACAAACCCCCAAAAACAGTGCACCCAGTGTCTTCAGTCTCTTTTAGGAGGTCTGACCACGCGGCCATAACGACTGTATTTAACAGTCACAGGGAACGTGGAAGGGGAAAGGGTAAGGGTAGGGGCAGGGGGCCGTCCCCGCCGCCGCCGAGGCTTCGTCGGTGGAAAGGTAGGGGTAACAACGGCCGGAGGGCATGGGACAGGGGAAAACTTGGGTGGCCGGCCCCGGCGCCGGGGCTGAGCCAGCTCCACCGGCCCGTTTGGGACCACATGAGCAGGCTTAAGACGATCGACTGAGATCTGCTCCTTATTCCCCCCCATGTCCACCACAAAGTACTTGGGGCCCGGCTCGAGGACGCGGAAGGGCCCGTCATAGGGAGCCTGCAGTGAAGAACGGTGGGCATCATGACGGATGAACACATACCTCGCAGTCATCAGGTCCTTAGGAATGTAGGACTGGGGAAGGCAGTGATGTGTGGGAACTGGGGCAAACACCCTCGCTGCGTCCTGGAAGGCAGATCGGTGAGCTGTAGTGGACCAAGGGGCAGAGGAACCAGGAAGGAACTCCCCTGGGACCCTCAGCGGTTGACTAAAAACCAATTCAGCTGAAGAGGCCTGCAGGTCTTCTTTAGGGGCAGTACGCAGGCCCAACATGACCCATGGAAGACGGTCGACCCAGTTGCCACCTGTGAGCGTGGCCCGGAGAGCGGCCTTCATGGATCTGTGAAAACGCTCACACATGCCGTTGGCCTTTGGGTTGTATGCTGTGGTACGATGGAGTTTCACCCCAAGTCTCTCAGCCACGGTGCTCCACAGCTCAGAAGTGAACTGGGATCCCCTGTCCGAAGTCAGGTCCAATGGCGTGCCAAACCGAGTGACCCAGCCGAAGATAAACGCCCGGGCCACCTCCGCAGCCGTTGTTGATGACAGGGGAACAACCTCCGGCCACCTGGTGGTCCTGTCCACCATAGTGAGGAGGTGTGTGAAACCCTGAGACGGGGGAAGTGGGCCCACCAGGTCCACGTGGACATGGTCAAACCGCCTCTCTGGAATGAGAAAAGGCTCCAGGGGGGCCTTAGTGTGACGATGTACCTTGGCACGCTGGCACGCCACACAGGAGGCCGCCCATACTTTGACGTCCTTCCTAAGGCCCGGCCAGACGAACTTGGCCGCTACCAGCTTGACCGACGCCTTTACCCCAGGGTGTGAAAGGGCATGAATGGTGTCAAATACCCGGTGGCGCCAGTCAGTTGGAACCATGGGGCGGGGCTGGCCAGTGGAGACGTCACAGAGGAGCGAGGCGCCGCAGTCGTGAAACACCACATCCTCAAGTCGAAGTCCTGTCACAGCCGTCCTGAACGCCTGAAGGTCTGAGTCGGTGAGCTGGTCAGCAGCCATGGCTACATAGTCGATGCCCAGGTGCACAGGACTGACGCGCGCCCGGGAGAGGCAGTCCGCCACCTGGTTGTCTTTACCGGCTACATGCTGGATGTCGGTAGTGAACTCCGATATGACGGAAAGTTGGCGCTGCTGCCGCCCCGACCATGGCTCCGTGGTCTTGGCCATGGCAAACGTTAGGGGCTTGTGGTCGACAAAAACTGTGAACTTGCGGCTCTCCAGCAAGAACCTGAAGTGACGTATGGCGAGGAAGAGGGCCAGGAGCTCCCTGTCGAATGTACTATACTTCCTCTCGTTGTCGCGCAGCTTCCTACTGAAGAAGGCCAGAGGCTGCCAGGCGCCAGCCACCCACTGCTCGCACACCGCACCTACTGCATAATCGGAGGCATCGGTGGTGAGGGCTATAGGAGCAGCAGGAGATGGGTGTGCCAGCATGGCAGCGTTGGCAAGGGCAGCCTTAGAGCCCTCAAATGCCTGGACCCGCTCCGGGGACCAGCCCACGTCATCGTTGGCTCTCTTCCCCTTCAACGCCTCGTACAGAGGTCTCATCAGGTGAGCCGCATGGGCTATAAACCTATTGTAAAAATTAACCATCCCCAGGAACTCCTGGAGAGGTTTGATGGTGAGGGGGCGGGGGAAAGCAGCAATTGCCTCCACCTTGGCGGGTAGAGGAACAGCCCCCTGGGAAGAGACATGGTGGCCCAGGAAATCCATGGCCGGCAGGCCAAACTGACATTTGGCCGGGTTCACGATCAGCCCATGCTCGTTGAGCCGCTCGAACAGTTGACGGAGATGTCCCCGATGCTCCTCCACCGATGCACTGGCTACCAGGATGTCGTCCAGATAAATAAACAAAAATGACAGGCCTCGCAGCACAGAGTCCATCAGCCGTTGGAATGTTTGCGCTGCCCCTTTAAGGCCGAATGGCATGCGCAGGAATTCAAACAGTCCAAACGGGGTGATAATGGCAGTCTTGGGCACGTCGAGCGGATGGACCGGTACCTGGTGGTAGCCACGCACCAAATCTATTTTAGAAAAAATAGTGGCGCCCGCCAGGTGGGCAGAGAAATCCTGGATATTTGGCACTGGGTACCGGTCATGAGTGGTGATGTTATTCAGGCGACGGAAATCACCACACGGACGCCACTTCCCGTCCGCCTTGGGGACCATGTGCAGTGGGGAGGCCCAAGGACTGTTGGACCGGCGCACAATGCCGAGCCGTTCCATTGTGGCAAACTCCTCCCTGGCTATTGCCAGTTTAGCAGCATCCAGGCGGCGCGCCCGTGCATAAACTGGCGGGCCCACCGTTGGGATGTAATGTTCCACCCCATGCTTGGCGACAGAGGCAGAGAAAGTGGGGACAGTCAGAGCAGGAAACTCAGCGAGGAGGCGCTGGTACATATCGCCTGTGGCGAGCATATTGGCCAGGGCAGGCGGCCCCGGCCCCCCCAGTGTGCAGGGGTATGTGTCAAAGGACACAGAGCCAATCAGTCTACGGTTCGCAACGTCCACTAACAGTCTGTGAGCACACAAAAAATCCGCGCCCAGTATAGGCACCGACACTGAAGCAATAATAAAATCCCAGCTAAACTGCTGTCCATGTAAACACATTGTCACGTACCTGGTACCGAACGTACGGATGGAAGTCCCATTAGCCGCGTCCAGGGGTGGTCCATGTCCGTTTCCCAAGGCGTCCGTGGCCGACGCAGGCAGGATGCTCCTCTGGGCGCCCGAATCCACCAACAGACGCCTTCCAGACAACGTGTCCTCGATAAACAACAGCTCGTTGATATTGACGCCAGCGCTCATAGCCGCTAACGAGCGCCGGCTCTCGCGTTTCCCTGGTTACCAAAGGTGCATGGTGGAACACAGCTCTTCGCTTTGTTGCCAAAACGGCGATGATAATAACAAAGCCCTCTATCATCCCTCTGTGTCTGATCCCTGCGAGCAGCCACACAGTACTGACGGGAGGCCAGTAGTATTCTGTCCGCCTCCTCTGCCAATCCCCGGTAATCCTTGGTGCGCACGAGAGGCGAGCTGGCCAGAGCCGTGCGCACCGGAGTCGGGAGTTGACGCAGGAACAGCTGCACAAAAATAAATGTAGCGTCACCTGAACCAAGCAGTGCTAGCATGTTCTCCATCAGTTCTGTTGGTTTACTGTCCCCCAATCCGTTGAGGGACAATAGGCGCTCCGCGCGCTCTGCATCTGACAGCTGGAAAATGCGCAACAGCTGTTCTCTGAGCGCGTCGTATTTGCCGGCTGCTGGCGGCTCTCTCAGGCATCCCATCAGCCGGCGTGTAGTGGAGGAATCCAATGCCGCAACAACATGGTAATATTTCGTCTCATCCGACGTTATTCCGCGGAGGTGAAATTGTGCCTCGATGTGCTGAAACCACGGGGCCGGGTCATGCTGCCAAAACTCTGGCAACTTGACTGTAGCTGCATACACTGCGGGAACCACAGCCGGTGGATTCTCGTTATTGCTCATATTTCACACGTTTAGGGTCACCACTGTGGAAGTGAATCAATGAGACGAGCAGACGGGAGTATCGAGTCTCTGAACTTTACTTCCAAACAAATCCAACAGAACCAAGGTACAGCCACACCCTTAAGTCAACTCCCTCCTGTCACTCAATCAGTGTCCATTCTGAAGTGAGACACCTCCATCTAGTGTCCACCACAGTCCTTCCCTTATTTGTGGAACATTTATAAAATAAAAAGTAGTCCACTTTGAAAAAAGACTACCATGTGTAGACCTACAGTACTTTGAAATAAAACACAGACAAGGAGAAAAAACACTGGCATCTGTAGACCTACTTTGAAATAAAACCCTGAACTATGCAGCTCTATTAGAGTCCTTCCCTTATTTGTGGAAAATCTATAAAATAAAAATAAAAATATTTCGTTGTTCGCAAATTTCGCACCACATATCACTAAGTCTTTTGTTGACTAAATATCTTAGTTGATGAAATATTTTTTCATTTCAGTGTCACAGTATGACATCGATCTCCAAAATAAGAGGGGAAAAAAAGCTTTTTTAATTTTTTTTATTTTAGAATTTCTTTCATTTAAATTTTCTTGGGCCAGGGAGCCGCAGCTGATTGGCTAAAGAGCCGCAATTTGGCTAAAGAGTGACAATTATGTTCACTGCCACTCTAATAATGTGACCACAGCCCTGACATTAGAGTGACAGTTATGTTCAGTGCCACTCTAATAATGTGGCCACAGCCCTGACATTAGAGTGACAGTTATGTTCAGTGCCACTCTAATAATGTGGCCACAGCCCTGACATTAGAGTGACAGTTATGTTCAGTGCCACTCTAATAATGTGGCCACAGCCCTGACATTAGAGTGACAGTTATGTTCAGTGCCACTCTAATAATGTGGCCACAGCCCTGACATTAGAGTGCCAGTTATGTTCAGTGCCACTCTAATAATGTGGCTCACATTTGAATGACAGTGCCACTGGTAGCTACAGCACTTACATTTTGACCCATTTTTACAGTACCAGCCTTTCCCTTCTCGTAAACTGTTCCCTACCAACAAAGACCAAGAGAAAGAAAATAGAGGGCAATTTTATTTCCCTTTGTTTCTCTTGTTTTTTTTGTTTTTTTTTTATCTACTTTTTCTCCCCATTTTTCTATTTTTCTCCCATCCCCAATTTCGTATTGTCCAATTCTACCCTCCCCTGTCTCGAACGTTGTTAGGCCATGCCTCCCACTGGTCGGCTGCAATGTGGATGAAGCCTTGCATCACGTGTCCCCTCCGGCACACGAGGAGGCAGCCGTCGCATCTTTTCACCTGCACAGCGCGATCTCTCAGCGGCGAGGGTCTGCATGGGAGGGACACGCCGCCCCCGTTGCTTCCTGATTCTGCTGTACAGGCGCACCAACAGACCTGTAGGAGTCGCTGTCCACAACTTCTGATCCCCACCCACCAGCTTCCCACCCCCTAATACTGCCAATTGTATTAGTATGAACGACCAGCCAAGCTGGTAGCAACGGCGAGAGCTGGGCTCGAACCCAGCATCTCCTGCGTTAGTGGCGAGCGCCTTGCCCACTGCGCCACTTAGCCGCCCCCCTTTGTTTCTCTTGTTGACCCCCCCCCGCCGATTATGTTTCTAGTATATAGATTTTTTACGTAATACATATACCTGCATGTCACCCCCCCCCCCCAATGCCCTCTTCAGTGACCCCTTCAAGCTGTGGTATATCTGATTGATCTGCCTTCAGTCCTAACAGCAACCAGCATTCTTCCTATTCTATCGACAACATAATTTCCAGCCACTGTTTGCATGAATGTGCTTGTGTACATGTATGTGTCCAACAACATGTATGTGTGTATGTATTAGTGTGGGCAGGAGAGTGTGAGGTCTTTGTATCAACGTCTGTCTCCACCTGTATTCTGGGAAGTGTCCCTCTGGAACTGTGATATATGGATATATGGGCGAGGATTCAGGGGACATTTTGCATCTTAATTTATTTATTTATTCTTAAAAATAGATAATTTACATTTTATCAGTCTCAAATAGAAGTCAATATTTCAATAATTATGTTGAAATCTAATCTATACCCCCCCCCCCCCCCCCCCCCCATTTTGGCTCCTGGTTCATACCTTCAACTTCAAGGTACACACACACAGGGCCGCCTCAGGGGGTGTGCGAGCAGTGCAGTCGCACAGGGCCTTGCGAGGCCCCCCTTCCCGCGAGGCCCTTTTTCATCACAGACCTAAAATCTAGTTTTGCTTATATGCTTATATATTTCACATTAGACACGTTTGTAGAATGTGTGTGACTTGTTCCTGGCTCTGCGGCTCTGCAGCAGACACTCACTATTGGAGCTCTGCAGCAGACATACTATTGGTTTCAACGAAGGGAGGGGTTACATCATGTGTACGCCGGCGTGCGTCAGCTGCGTTTGACTATTTCGCGCGTGCAGCTTTGGAGGTTATGCTTAGTTATGCCAGCCAAGAGGAAGAGGACGGTCATTCGGCAGATGGACTGAAGATGAAAGTTGTTGCATGTTAGACAGTTCAGTCAGGCTAGCCATGTCGGCTTAGCTAAAAGCAGGGACAGCTAGTTAGCTTTAGCTACGTTATAATATCGAGTGCTAACGTGTGGTTCAGTCGGGATAGCCATGATGATGTCGGCTAGTAGCTAGCTTAGCTAAAGGCTAACTAGCGTTAGCTAACCTAGAGAGAGCGTGTGCAGCATTGTTATGCCAAGATGAAGAGGACGGTCATTTGGCAGATGAACTTCGTCAACTCCACGCGGTTGTCTCCATCCTCTTGGACGTTTGGTGAGTTTTTACTGCACTCTATTCTATTCCCGCCGTGGATATATCTCTCTCTCTCTCTCGGGAGCCAAACGGGCCGGCTAGCTGTTGTAGCTAATGTTATATTGAGCCAAAGCGGGCCGGCTAGCTAACGTTATATTGAGCCAAACGGGCCGGCTAGCTGTTGTAGTAGCTAACGGTGTGTGGCCTGGTGTCAGTACCTGGCTACTCTATTTGCAGTTAGCCTATTTAGCTGATGTCGGCCATTGGCTCCTTGCTACTTTGTTTTCTCTGGTATAGACCCTCTTCTCTTTGGATTTAAGTGTTGATCTTTGTCCTTTTGGATCTATGTATATTCATGTTGCCTTTGTGAAGTTATCTTTTCCTTCTGTTTTGTTCTTCCATTAAAAGTTTAATATCCTTTAGGGGCTCATCTTTGCTTATCACACTCATACATGCTCTCTCTCTAACACACACACACAGACATGCTCTCTCTCTCTCTAACACACAAGCTCTCTCTCTTTCTAACACACACACAGACATGCTCTATATCTCTCTCTAACACACAAAATGACATGCTCTCTCTCTATATTTCTCTCTCTTTCTAACACACATATCCATGCTCTCTCTCTAACACACACACACAAACAGACATGCTCGCTCTCTATCTTTCTAACACACACACAGACATGCTCTATCTATCTCTCTCCTCAATTCAAATGGGCTTTATTTCACATTCTTGTATTTCTCCCAGTAGGTATGGGAGTTTTGAGTTATTGTCGATGTTTTCAAAGTCTCTTTGGGTGTTTGCAATTTGTGGGAAGTATGTCTTGGTATAGTGGGCAGGTTGTTAAGAAGTGGAGCTCGGTTTCCACCTCATCTTGTGTGCAGTGGGTCTGTCTTCACTTGGGAGCCAAGGTCTGCCTTTCTCGATGGCTAGGCTGTGCTCGCTGAGTCTGTACCTAGTCAAGGATCTTCTTAGTATTGGGTCAGTCACAGTGCTCAGGTATTCTGCCACTGTGTACTCTCTGTTTAGGGCCAAATAGCATTTCAATTTGCTCTGGTTTTGGGTTGTTTCTTTCCAATGTGTCTCTCTCTCTCTCTCTCTCTCTCTGGCCTTGCTCTGGTGGAGGGTCAGGGGCATTGCCGGGTCTGTGCAGCGATAACACTGTATATTGACTGTAGAACGGGAGCTCTCTCTTGCTCTCTCTCTTGCTATATGTTGACTGTATCCAGGGGCGTAGCTGGGGGGGGGGGGGGGGGGGGGTAGCTTAGGATGATTCCAAGGGCCCAGCACTGGGGGGGGGGGGGGGGGGCAAAATAATTATTTTTTTCTTTTTCTTTTTCTTACTAGACATCACTCAGGTGTATTATTGATGCTCTCATTGATACTATGTTTGTTTCTGAAGTGTGTGTGTGTGTGTGGGTAGACTATTGCATTGGTCCATTCATTGAAGATGAACGCAATGCGACATCCTTTACTAGGCTCACCCACCAACAGTGCAGGTGCTGAACTGCTGATCCAAATGTATAGGTAAAAACCATATTATGCGTTTATCAATAAAAAAAATTGCAGAAAAAAAATCCGCTTACGCGCGCTCGCATTCGCTGGGGGCTTACAAATACATTCTTTCATGGGGCCCAGAATCTGGAGCTACACCCCTGACTGTATCATGCCTAGCCTCGGGCAGCGCTATTATTTAAGAATATGTTGACTGTATGAAAAAAAAAAAAAAAAAAAAAAAATATATATATATATATATATATATCTTTATTTTTTACCTTTTAGGGGGGGGGGGGGGCCTCGCGTTTAAATCTCGCACATGGCCTCGCATTTCTCCCAGGCGGCCCTGCACACACACCACTGAGGATAAACGGGGCTACCGAGGACAGGGTGAGCAGCTTCAAGTACCTGGGGGTCCACATCTCAGAGGATCTGACATGAACACACATAGACTCAGTCGTAAAAAAAGGCGAAGCAGCGCCTCTACCACCTGAGACAGTTAAGGAAGTTCAGAGTATCGGGGAAGATACTCCAGTCCTTCTACTCCGGAGCTGTAGAGAGCATCTTGACTGGAAACATCACTGGCTGGTATGGAAACAGCACGGCACAGGACAAGAAGGCCCTACAGAGAGTGGTACGCTCAGTTGAGCGTACTACGGGTATTGCACTACCACCCCTGCAGGTCCTATATAACAAGAGGTGCAAATCCAGAGCCTGCAGAATACTGAAAGACCCTCACCACAGACTTCGGCTCAGCTTCTTCCCCCAGGCCATCAGAGTCTTGAACACTGAACTCTCCACACACAAGCACACATGAGCACACACACAACACACAGTGTACACGCTCACACACTAGCAGTCACTTTAACATGAACACACACACACTCATGCTGCACACGCTCACAGTAATGGTCACTTTACAAAATGAAAGGCCACTTTAAAAATTAGTATAGTATAACTCTTGATTGTATAATTCTCCACTTGCACAACCTGAAAGTAGGCACTTCCGGCTGCGAATGGTACTTCCTGTCCCATCCAAATACATTGGTTTTAGCTACTTTTCTCCCCTTATTTAAACAACTTTGTCGTCACAGAGAGGCAATGAAACGTTTGTATTATTATAGTATAGAATGTAATAAGCAAACGTTTGTCAGCAGGGTTTTTGGGCTGTATTTCATGTAAAAACGTTCACTGTTAGTTTACTTGCTCACGCTAATTAAGGCTAATGCTGGCTAACAGAAGCTAGTGCAAGAAACGACACCACAAAGTATTGTTTATAGTGCATTTCTTGCCACCTTATAGCATTTGTACATTTGTATGACAGTCTATAATGCGCCCGTGAGGTTTTTCCGGACGTTTTGGTAATGATTCACTATAAAATCATATTTCTAAATGACAGGAAGTTGATAAACTGGCCGGAATAGCTTTGAGCTAACGATCTTTGCCGATGCATTCCATTCTAAACGTAACGTTAGTTGTTCAAAACATTACCCGTCTATATAATTTGTTCCTCAACGTTATATAGACAGGTCATGTTTTGTAAACTAACGTTATGTTTAGAATGGAATGAATACATGGGTCGGGAAAGATAGTTAGCTCAAAGCTAATCCGGAAGGGCAGCTAACAGTAGCTACTGTCTGTAACTGTGATGCATTTTCTGTTTGCAGTCCAATGTTCACCAAAACACACACCCACACACGTTATAATTTGTTCCTCAACGTTATATAGACGGGTCATGTTTTGTAAACTAACGTTATGTTTAGAATGGAATGAATACATGGGTCGGGAAAGATAGTTAGCTCAAAGCTAATCCGGAAGGGCAGCTAACAGTAGCTACTGTCTGTAACTGTGATGCATTTTCTGTTTGCAGTCCAATGTTCACCAAAACACACACCCACACACGTTATAATTTGTTCCTCAACGTTATATAGACAGGTCATGTTTTGTAAACTAACGTTATGTTTAGAATGGAATGAATACATGGGTCGGGAAAGATAGTTAGCTCAAAGCTAATCCGGAAGGGCAGCTAACAGTAGCTACTGTCTGTAACTGTGATGCATTTTCTGTTTGCAGTCCAATGTTCACCAAAACACACACCCACACACACGTTATAATTTGTTCCTCAATGTTATATAGACAGGTCATGTTTTGTAAACTAACGTTATGTTTAGAATGGAATGAATACATGGGTCGGGAAAGATAGTTAGCTCAAAGCTAATCCGGAAGGGCAGCTAACAGTAGCTACTGTCTGTAACTGTGATGCATTTTCTGTTTGCAGTCCAATGTTCACCAAAACACACACCCACACACTTATAATTTGTTCCTCAACGTTATATAGACGGGTCATGTTTTGTAAACTAACGTTATGTTTAGAATGGAATGAATACATGGGTCGGGAAAGATAGTTAGCTAAAAAATAATCCGGCCTGTTTAACCACTAGCTTCTGTTAGCTAATGAAGGCTAATGCTGGCTGAGCAAGGAAACTAACAGTAAACGTTTTTACATGAAATACAGCCCAAAAACCCTGCTGACAAACGTTTGCTTATTAAATACATTCTATACTATAATAATACAAACGTTTCATTGCCTCTCTGTGACGACAAAGTTGTTTAAATAAGGGGAGAAAAGTAGCTAAAACCAATGTATTTGGATGGGACAGGAAGTACCATTCACAACCGGAAGTCAGCCGGAAGTGCTATACTTTCAGGTTGTGCAAGTGGAGAATATAGCATTGTATAGCAGTGTACATAATGACCCAGTGCCTCATCCGTAGCTAACAGTGTATTGCACTATCACAGGACCTAGCATGTCTGCTTTGCAAAACTCATGTACATATATATACCTGATATGTCCTACTTTGACTACTTGTATTATTGCACAAATGTCGTATTCTCATCCTTTTGGATTCTTATTATTGTATTATGCACAATCGCTGCGGGCAAGACCCCCCGCATTTCACTGTATACTTGTATGCCGTGACAAATAAAACTCTTGACTTGAATTAACATAGAAGAGTTCGGGTTGACGTCAATTGTTTTTGTGCTTAGTCTATTAATAATATCAATTGCACAAAATATTTATTTTCTATATTAGTAGTCGTATGGTAATAATAGTTTTTTCTTTATTTTGGGTCTGTATATGGGTTCCTGATAACTGTGTTACCTAGCTCTGTTAGAAGTCCTTATAAAAAGCACTAACGGTTTGATATAATTTTTGTTAAGACTCTAAATGTACCCCTAATCTTCGACTGACCCATGTGTGTACCTGTATCTTGCCTCAGTGAAAACGTGAAAGTGAGTGTGTGAGTGTGAATCTAAATGAGTGTGGAAATGTGCATGTGTTTGCCAACTGTCTGTTTGTCCGACTGTTTATTTAGTTTCTCATTGTTTGGGCTTCATCCTCTCAAGTAGGAATGTGTTTTGTTTTATTCAGTGGATTCCCGTTTTAGTTTTCTCTACTGAACAGTGCACTCATTCTCTCACTACTCTGGTGGTCACAAGTGGCTCCCTCCATGTGTGTCTGGCCCTCCTCACCTCTCCCTCCCCGTTGGCTGCCAGGTAGTTCATCTCAGCCACGTCCACCAGCTTGATGTGGTTGCAGGGCAACGGGGCCCCAACGTGACCTGAGTAGAACGGCGCTCGGTTACATTTCAGTAAATCAGGAAAGGCACTCCATATAACAAGTGAAGCTTCTTACAACTCAATTAGCATTAAGCACCGGAGATCTTGAAATCCTAGAGTAATAATGTCCACTAGTCCGTTAAAAATCCTTTGTATGCGCTGTTGTAAAGTGTGTGGACTGTACAATGTCAACAGTGATTTGACAATCTGGCCGTTACCTGCTGTCCAGTCTCCAGGCATTGACATGGAGCACCCGGCTGTGCATTCAGTTTGACCATAGCTCTCGTAAAACTGTGGGACACAGAGGACGTTTTATTTTTAAATTACATTTATATGGACACAGTCTGTGATTAACAGCAGCAGGAAGTGCCAGGGACACGACACGCTCACCTGGCAGCCCAGCGCAGTCCGCAGGAACGTCAGGATGGTCGGTGAAACTGGTGCAGCTCCTGTGGCCATGAGCCTCACGCGGCCACCCAGACTAGCCTGTGACGGTGAACACAATGGAATCATGTCAGTATTATTTGGTCTACTGCATTTAAGTATTATCGGTTTAAAGGAGCTGTAAGCAGTATTTCTGTGTTAAAATAAGTGTTATAATAGCTTATTACATTCCGACAGACACACTCACACATTCACACCGATGGCGGAGGCAACCATGCAAGGTGCCAACCTGCTCATCGGGAGCAGTTAGGGGTGAAGTGTCTTGCTCAAGGACACGTTGCCCGGGAGGAGTGGGAATCGAACCAGGAACCTCCGGATTACCAGACGACTGCTCTACCTCCGCACTGTGGCCCCACATATAGCCTACAGTAAGTCCACTACTTCAATCTTACAAAGTCATCAAGGAAATAATCCTACAATAATTAAAAAGGTGCTGTAAGTGGTATTCTTTTGTTAAAGTGGTCTACATGTTAAAATAATAGCTCCACATTCCGACAGACATCACCGATAGAGTGTTTGGTCAATAACATGGGTCTCTCAGTCCCTCCGCTATGCAGTAAACAGAAAATAAATGTTCTGGTATCCCGTTCCCACTTTATCCAATCAAGTGACCCAAATCAGAATTTAAAAGATCAGATTCCATGTGACTGTTGTGAAAAAAACAAATGTGAGTCACATTATGAGCAAAAAAGTCAGATTTGGGCCTGCAGTCTGAATGTAGCCGATGTGACGCCTACTTGTACTTGTTGAGATGGTGAATATGTCACGCCTACTGTACCTGTACTCTTTTGAAGACGAGTTTGTCCCACAAGCTGTCCCTTCTGACCACGCCTCTCTCAAACTCCGCCAGCTTCCTTCGAGAAGCGAAGTCTAAGAGCCACCGTGTTGGTGCGTTGGCCTGACCAACGATCTGGGAAGAGAGAACACCTTGCATTTTCAACCCTTTCTACCAAAGGGTTAACCCTTTCACTGAGACAATACGGAAGGTTAACCCTTTCACTGCCACACGGCAAAAGGGTCGGCCACACTACAGAAGGTTAACCCTTTCACTCGTGTGGTAGTGAAAGGTTAACCTTCTGTAGTGTGATAGTGAAAGGGTTAAGAGCTCCACCAACCATGTACTGTAACCACCCTATAATCTTAAAACAATCACAACCATTTTCCATTATAGGAACATGCTTACATTATGGGAAATCCGCTTACAGTCTTCTCCAGAGTCAGACAATAAGATAAATGGTAAATGGCTGCTTTTTTATAAAGCGCTTTTATCCAAAGCGCTTTACAATTTGTTAGTCACATTTGACCCATTCACTCACACACCGACGGCGGAGGCAACCATGCAAGGTGCCAACCTGCTCATCAGGAGCAATTAGGGGTTAAGTGTCTTGCTCAAGGACACGCTGCCCGGGAGGAGCGGGAATTGAACCGGAAACCTCCGGATTGCCAGACGACTGCTCTACCTCCCGAGCCAAGATAGATACCAGTTTTCTCTGTGCCTTCAGTAGAAAGCTGCACGTTAGCCTATCTTAGCACAACGAATAGAAGTGGACAACACCAGTAGCCTAGCTTAAACTCCGGAAGAGGTGTTAGTTGGCCAATGCCTAGGCTAACAGGTACTGTCCGCTTCCATTCATTGTGCTAAGCTAGGCTAATGTGTAGCCGGATGGCTTTCTACTGAAGCTACAGAGAGGAAACTAGTATCTTCTTGTTAAGGCGAGACACTGCAGGTGAATAGGCAAATATACTTTTGTTGATTTTGAGATTGTTATATTTTGCTTCCTAAACATGTCTTCTATGAAACTAATGACAATAAAACGTCAATAACACACATTTAATTGTTTATTTTACTTCATTTTGCCTTATTGCATCCATAAATGTGCACATATTTAATGGGGAAGTGCCTCATTTGCATATATAAATATACATTTCAGAAAACTTGCAATATATTTTCTTAGTTTATATGTACATAACAAACTGGAAAAGTTTCATAGTGATATCTATTTAAATATTTTTTGCCTATTAGCGGGTACTACACTGTACTACACTGTTTGTAGCCTGTGTGTAGTTCTGTTCAGTTCAATAACATCATTATTATTATTCAGTTATCAGGCATGTGTTTAGGTTGTCTATTACTAATGGTTTGATTAGATATTGTGTTTGTAAATATCTGTTTCAAATAAAAAGTATGGCATTTTACAATACAGAACTTTGAAGGCGTTTTCCCAAAAATGAGTTTTAAGAGTTTTTCCTCATACTCTGAGCCAGAAATCTCCACTTCAGTAGCACTCACATACACCAAACCTTCCAGTTCTATTCATATCTATGTTCTGAAGGTATTTACAGAAGGGTTTGTTGATATTGCATTCATACCCTGATTTATACCACATTTTATTCCTAAAAACATGGCGAAATATGGAATTTTACCATAAAAATGGACTGAATGGAGTATTTTCTGATTTATGAAGTGATAAAAAGAGATATCCAAAATCCCCTCTGTAATAACCTTTGGCTCTAATATGTCAACAAAATGAAACTATAATTTTGAAAATGGCTTTATCCAATGTTCAGATTTCTGTCCTGGAATTATATGCAAATTAGTTCATATTTAAGTAGATAATGCCTCATTTGCATATTTAAACATACAATTTCAGAAAACTTGTAATACAAAAAAGTCTTGTCTTAATATAAGTAATCAACTGGGGAATTTTCATTGTGATATCTATTAGTTAATTTTTTTACCCTATTCACCTGTAGTGTCTCCCCTTAAGCAAATTTCCCATAACGTTGATGTTTTCCTTTAAGGTTGACTCTGTTGTCAAGACAGACCTTTGTGCAACACCCAAGATTTTTGGGATTCACCAAAAGAATAAATAACAAAATAAAAGTAATAACGGTATTAATAAGGGTATGAGTATAGAGCAATAACACAAACAACTTGATAAAATCTTAGGATTTTTGTCTGACCTTATCGAACATGCGATTGAGAAGCCGTGGGACAACAGGGAAGACTGTGGGCTGCAGAGTCTTCAGGTCATCCGGCAACAGACGGATGTCACCCTGGAAGTAGCCGATTCGAGCGCCCTGAATCAGGATGACGCCCTTGGGGGTGGGGATGAGAAAGTTACTCACTTACTGGTAAAACAGGTGCAAAACTTACACGGGTCACAAGAGGGCACTATTGTACAAACAATTTGATTGATTGATTGATTGATACGTTTATTAACAGATTGCAGAATGGGTACAGTACAGTACAGCTCAATACATACAATTGTTAAGGGGATGCAGACCAGAGAAAGACTTTCGTCTTGTTTGTTTATCAGGACATAGTTGAAGTGGTATTATCATTTTATTTTAGTTTTCATAGTTTAGTAAACAAGTAGACTGTGTGTGTGTGTGTGTGTGTGCATGCATGCGTTTATCACCATAAGACATAAAACACTCCAACGGCATTAGTCCACTTTTTATTTTTCTACTTTTATGATATGCTTCTGGTCAATTTGAAAATGTTGTTTTCATAATTAAAGTGTTTTCTCTTGCACAGCCCATGTATCTGCAGTTGTGAAGTCAATCCAAATCAGTTTGGAGTGTCACTCAAAAATACTCAACCTCTACTGTATTTATCTATGAATGTACACAGCACTCCGACTTACCGACCTTGGATAATTTGGTTTGTATACATTTGGTTAAGTTCACCCGAAAATTTATATGGTTCTTCGTCCGAGAGATTCAACTATAAAAATCATCACTGTGCTGCACACTGGGTCATTCTGGACTGTTCCCACGGTAACCGTGTAAGGAATCCTCAGTTTATTTTTAGATTAATGGATTCATACGGATTGTGGCTTTAAAAGCCTCCAAATATTGATTATGAAACCCATACACATCCGTCTAATATTTCACCACGGGGCACTTCAGCACATACCTGCATGATCCTCTCAAACATGTGTGCTAGGGGGAGATAGGACATGTGAATGTCATGGAGGTTCAGCATGGAGTGGACCTGTGGAAGAAAAAACAAAACGCATGCGCTCACGCTCAGGTCACACACATGGCATACCTCTACCACCCTCTTAAACATATGGGCCAGAGGTAGGAAGGATATGAGGATGTCTGAAGGAGAGGGCACCAATACGCTCTGGATCACGTACACAGAGGAAAAGGAGTACCAACGGAGAGGAGAGGACAGGACAGGAAAAGGAGAATTAGCCAGACTGAGGTCAAGTAGAATTTGAATCAGACGGGGTAGGATTTCCTGAATGTCACCAAACAAGCCCACTCATACTGTAGGCCAACCAAAGAGGGTTTTCTGGTGCTTGTGTTCTCATTTCAGAGAATTTGCCACCAGCCATCCGATAGCATTTATTAACAATGCTAGCTTAGTGCCATCTAATGGCGTTTACCAACAATGCTAGCTTAGTGCCATCTGACAGCATTTATTAACAATGCTAGCTTAGTGCAATAGCGTTTATTAACGATGCTAGCTTAGTGCCATCTAATAGCGTTTACCAACAATGCTAGCTTGGGGCGGCTAGGTGGTGCAGTGGGCAAGGCACTCACCACCAATGCTGGAGACGCTGGGTTCGAGCCCAGCTCTCCACATTGTTTTCAGTTTGGCTGGTCGTCCGTACTAATACAATTGGCAGTATTAGAGGGTGGGAAAGCTGATGTGTGGGTCCTGGGCGTTGTAAACAGAAAAATACTCCTACAGTTCGGTCGGGGCGCCTGCTCAGCGAAGGAAGGATCTGGAAGGAGGTAGTGTGACCTTCCACACGTTACACTCTCCCAGGAGAATCTGCGCTGCCAGGCCGGCTGTGCATGTGTCGGAGGATAGCATGTGATAGTCTCCGGCCTCCCGGACCAATAGTAGGGGGGGTGCGCAACAACCAGGAAGGGAGTCGGGAATTGGCATAACAATTAAACAGTGGGATGGGAGAAAAATCGGAAAAAGAGGAGGGGGAAAAAGATTAAAAAAAAAAAAAAAAAATGCTAGCTTGGCGCCGTCTGACAGCATTTATTAACAATGCTAGCGCCGTCTGACAGCATTTATTAACAATGCTAGCGCCGTCTGACAGCATTTATTAACAATGCTAGTGCAAATCAGCAAGGTATGAACTCTCTCCATTTAATTTACTTCATTACTTCTTGAAACATTTTATAATAAGCTAATGCAACTGTAGATTTGAGATTAGGAGACAAGTTGTTTCATGCTCCATGGACTTGAACTAGTACTGCTGACGAATTAGAACACGAGGCTTCTGGCAATTTCTCTAGACATCAAAACATTTCCATTTTCACAGGAGGGGCCATTGTTGGTGATCAATAGGACAGGCTTCTAAAAATCCAGAACCTTCCCTTTAAGTAGCTGAGATTTCGAATTATATTCTGCCCAAGTCTGACAACACAGGAGAGAATAGAAGCACAGTATTATCATCACCAAGTACCTCTCTGATCAGGAGAGGGGAAATAACTCAACATATTATAGCCAAGGTTGTTAAATATGAAAGAGGACACAATATATGAATTTGTTACTGGGATTTATTAGCCTATGTTTGTCTTATGTCTTTGTTTACCTCTGTCATTTTAATGAAGCCGGCAGTGTTGGCGATCACATTTCCATGAGTAAGCAATGCACCTTTCGGGGTTCCTGTGGGAGAAAGTGGCAGTTAAAATATAATTCCGTTAGGTCTATGTCACAAATACAAATACTTTCACCAGTATTTCAATATCTGTTACCTGTGGTTCCACTGGTAAAACAGATGAGAGCAAGGTCCTCTGGTGTAGGGGGCTGTAAACAGATCACAACCAATCACAGATCTAAACCGATTGTATCGTAATTTCAGGGCTACCACTAAAGCATTAGGGTTGAGTAATGTTGATTAAGAGTGTAATTTACAGTCCAGAGCACCACATTGTTTTCCTATGAGAGACACGGTATTGCAGGCTGCATTTAAAACGCAACCGCCAAGTCACAAGATAAATGGCTCCTTATTAAATTGAAATGAGCTGATGTGCTTGTCTGTAAATAGTTTAAATGAAGTGTGTTGCTCCTGCTTACCATCGGTGTCTGATGATTGTCTTTACCAATAGCCTGGGAACACAGAATTGAATAACAAAGTGAGGATACATTTATACTTGACCACAAAGACATTTTGTCAGAGAAAAAAATAACACAGAACTACATTTAGTAATTTAGCTGATGCTTGTATCAAAGCAATTACAAATTGTGAACAAGTCAGCAGGAGGTGTACATTTCTGGCGGCTAAGGGTAAGTGGCATTGTTCATCAAATAGTGTTGAGTGCATAGTTGTATAGACATATTAGCACGATAGCACGATTAGCAGGTAGTAGTATAAGATAGTAACATAGTACATAGTGGTATCGTACATTATAGTAAAAGACAGTAAGTAAGTACGTTTTTACGATTGAAGAGGTGTGTTTTTAGTCGACTCCAGAAAATTTGGCGGGTTTCAGCTGTCCCGACTGTGGTGGGAAGTTCGTTCCACCATTTTGGAGTGAGGACATTGTGAAGCAGTTTATGAATGAATGAATGAATGAATGAATGAATGAATGAATGAATGAATGAATGAATGAATGAATGAATGAATGAATGAATGAATGAATGAATGAATGAATGAATGAATGAATGATGAATGAATGAAAACTTTATTTAACAGATTGCAGAATGGGTACAATACAGTACGGCTCAATACACACAATTGTTAGGGGATGCAGACCAGAGAAAGACGTTTGTCTGGACATATAGGTATTTAGTACTGATACATTTGTGACATATACGGTATTCAAATATACAGTACTGTTACTCATAGATCCTGACAGAGTATATACATATGATGGGGAGGGGACTGTACATAGGAGGGGGTGGGTGGGTGGGAGAAAAATATACATATACGGCGGGGAGAGAATATATACGTACATGCGGTGGTGAGGAGACTGTCTATTAGGAGGGGGTGGGGGTGGGGGGTTTGGACATTTACGGTGGCCAGTTTCGAATTGCAGCCTCCCGTAGGTGCTCTTTAAGAGCGGCTTTGAATGTGGGTAGGGATTCACATTCCTTTACAGCTTTCGGTAGGGCGTTCCACATTGATGTGGCATAATTGCGAAACGTGTTTAGTCCCTTGTTTGAGCCGAATCTGGGTTTAACATGATTTGTTGAGCTTCCTCTGGTGTTGTGGTCGTGGTATTCACTGACCTTTGGGAAGTATTTTGACATGTACATTAGTCGTATAGTGTATCTTGTAGACCAGGCCCATTGCAAGTTGCTGTACTCTATTGTACTCTAGTTGCTGTTATACTCTTCCATTGTTAATACAATTGTTATTTGTGGGGTGAATTCCCATGTAGTTGTACAACATGCAATAAACTGGAAGGGTCTGATCAGGCTGTTCGTAAGGAGACTCAGGTCCTTCAACGCGCGTGTGTGTGTGTGTGTGTGTGTGTGTGTGTACGTGTGTGCGTGTGTGGGTGTAACATCAACTCAAGAGACACTAACAAACTGCACTGGTGAGGAAGGCTTGCTCCGTGAGAGTCGGACTAGACAATGGTTGCGGAGAGGAAGATGAGATAGACTGGAGACTGGACTGGATAGATCTGGAGAAGCCCTCCCATCCCCTCTATGAGGAGCTAGCTATCAGCTATAGACTCACAACACCCCCCCCCCACACACACACACACACCACACCACAAAGCTCATCAGTCAGTCAGTCCTTCGTGCCAGTAGCCATCAGGCTCCACAACCCAACCGTGGGCCAAGGACGGACTTGGCCAACAGCTGGAGAACTAACGGCTGGAAAACTTGAGAACTGTTCTCGTGCAAGGACTCTGACGTCACTCATTAGCACCTTGGATCTTATTAGTATACGCACATTTTATATTTAACGGACGTAGCTGTGCCCACCGGCCACACGCGGGCGCGCAACTTGCGGGCTGGAAGCGATCGTTTTCGCTTTGGTTGGATTCAGAGGCATGCGCCACATGCATTTTCACAGAAATACACTCAATATCTGCATTATTACCACACATATAGATGTTGTTCAACCAGCTAATGTGTCTATCTTTCCCAATACAAATAAACCATATTACTATACTTTTTCAGGAGTAGTCACACTGATCATCATTCTAAAATTAATTCTAACATTCTAATTAATTATATAATAACTGGTTATACATGCGAAATGGACAATAGAACACTGGAACTGGAAATCTTAAACAAATCTTCAAACGGGGACTGACTTCGCATATAGACTAGTCATTTACAGCTGTTCCAATGTAAATGTGCCTTCCTCCGTGCACTTTCGCCCGCTCTGAAGTCGGACTCTGTGTGCCCGGCCACGCACGCGTTCTCGCACAGAACCCGCAAGTGCCTGCGAGCGTGGCTGGTGTGTCTGGGCTGTTAAGACTCAGTATGGAGTATTCCACATTGTACTGAGTGGATTTAGTTAGCTATATATATTTTTACATGGGGTTGGCTTTAGTTTCCTATATATATTTTCACAGGATATAATCTGTATATGATACTGGGGGGGCTGTACATACATAGTGTTATTATTATACATATGTCTCACCTGTCCGGCTGACCAGACCCTCACCTTTATTTTTGTATTCATATTTTATCTTGTTCTTTATATTTTTATTTTCATATATTTTTATTATCATTTCTATTACCCTGCCTGCCTGTACCTCCTCCTCCTCCTCTCCCCCCCCATGCTGCTATGACCGCTGAATTTCCCCAAAGGGAATCATAAAGGAACACCTTATCTTATCTTATGTGTGAATTGTCCTTATGTTTGTCCAAGCCTGTATTTATAGGACTGGCCATATACAGGTTTCTTCTTTGCTATTGTTTATTGCTACTGTTTACTGTTTATTGGCCTTGTCTTCGTGCATACTGTAGGTCTCACGAATATTTAGTTTTTTGAGAATGTTAATATATGAATAATGTGGGAAAATGTGTGCACATTGCTGGACGTGTGCACTTCTTTTCTATTAGAAGATTAAGTGTCTCAGACTGTGCCAATTGCCTGAATAATTCATTCTCCGAAATTATGGACAATAACCAGAACCCTCTTTTCTTCCACACCACAAATGTATTAGTGCAATCTACTGCACAGCACATCTTTTCATTTGTTTGCCCAACGTCCAGCTTTTCCCGGTTGTGCTCACACATCTGTCATACCATTGCAGAGAAACCCATCTATAGGACACATCTGTCATACCATTGCAGAGAAACCCATCTATAGGACACATCTGTCATAACATTGCAGAGAAACCCATCTATAGGACACATCTGTCATACCATTGCAGAGAAACCCATCTATAGGACACATCTGTCATACCATTGCAGAGAAACCCATCTATAGGACACATCTGTCATACCATTGCAGAGAAACCCATCTATAGGACACATCTGTCATACCATTGCAGAGAAACCCATCTATAGGACACATCTGTCATAACATTGCAGAGAAACCCATCTATAGGACACATCTGTCATACCATTGCAGAGAAACCCATCTATAGGACACATCTGTCATAACATTGCAGAGAAACCCATCTATAGGACACATCTGTCATAACATTGCAGAGAAACCCATCTATAGGACACATCTGTCTCCTATCCAAGAAGTAAATTACATGATATGCCAATGAAATACCATGCTGTGAGATGATTGGACCATCAATCAGGAGAAAAACATGTATTTTAGAATGATATATATTTTTGTGAAGATAAAGATGAACCTTTCCACATAAATATCTATTTTTTTATCCACTTTTTCTGCTCCAGTTTTTCTGTGCTTTTCTCCCATCCCAATTTAGTCGTTATGCCAATTCCCCCCGCTGCGCCACCCAGCCGCGCCCCACATAAATATCTTGAAAGTTAATGGCAACTCATATCTTGAAGGGTCAATTCTGAATTTTGGACCCCTAGCTTTATTTCCTATTCATCGCTGATGTTGTCAAAAGATGGAGTCCTATCACAGCACAATCCATGCAGTCTTCATACTCAATACACAGCTCCCCCGCAAAACTAGTGGGGGGGGGGGGGCATTATGTCAACCACCTTTTCCATCTATTAATATGCAGTAAACATTATCTTTTGAATTTCGCCTATTGCTAATGGTGTAGGGATGAGAAATTAGGTTATTCTGTTCACGTATCACACAACATCAGCTCCCCTGTTATCTGAAGGACATCGCGTTAACAACAGCCACTGTATCCATAACAAATTTAGTCCTCAATTTAGGTTCACATTCTGCATTAGTTGCCGTCGTAAAACTCTCTTTTGCTCAGCTGCTAGTTATGACAATGTAAGCAGATAAAGACGACCCATTTAAGCCAAATCTACATTGTATTCGTTGGTCTATCATTTTGGTGATGATGACCCACATATACAGTACTATGTGCCTTGACCGAAGTAAACCCAACTCAACCTGCTATAAAGAGTGATAACGTGTGACGCTCCTCTCGCCTCCAGTTCCTCCATGCTGATGATCAGAACTTCATTCAGATCAACACTACTGCTATAAAGAGTGATGCGTATTACAATCCTCCATGCTGATGATTAGATCTTCATTTAGATCAACACTACGGCTATAAAGAGTGACACATGTATTACAATCCTCCATGCTGATGATCAGAGCTTCATTCAGATCAACACTACTGCTATAAAGAGTGACACATGTATTACAATCCTCCATGCTGATGATTAGAGCTTCATTCAGATCAACACTACTGCTATAAAGAGTGATGCGTATTACAATCCTCCATGCTGATGATCAGAGCTTCATTCAGATCAACAACACGGCTATAAAGAGTGACAGCGTATTACGCTCCTCTCACCTCCAGTTCATCCAAGCTCAGGATCTCGATGCCGCTCTTCTGCCCCCTGTCCACCAGCTCGGTGTCAAAGGCCTCCATGAGGACGATGGTCTTCACTGTGCTCTCTTTACCGCTGAGACAGTCCAGGATCAACGTGGCTTTGTCTGCTACGTCGCAGATCACCGTGGCGATGCAAGCTAGACACACAAGGCATGAAATTAGATGTGGTCACATGGTGCATATATTTATTAGATTTATTTATTAGATTTAAGTACAGTATATAAGTAGACCGTTCTAGATGACAAGAACCTAGTGGCCTTGAGAACTAAGGTAAGAGGGTGCATTGTTAACAGTGATCAGGCAGTGCCCAGTCTGCAGCCTTGTAGATAACACGGAAAAGGTACGTACCTTTGTCAATAATGTAGTCGATGGCCTCTTTGCCTAGTGTGTCATACAGTGGAACCGCAACGAGGGAGTATGTGTAACAAGCCAGCTCTGAAATGGTCCACTGAAAGAAACCACACAGATTGGTCAGAGGTCAAAAGTCACAAATAATAAATACAATTTTAAAAAGTATACATTAAAACGTTAATGCAAGTAAAATGGAGAAGAGAAAAAAGCAACAAATACAAGTATGTAATAATCAGTTTTGAGTTACGGCGATGATGTCATTTATGGACATGCTGCTGCTTCCACTCTTAAACCCCTTGACTCGCTCTGTCACTCTGCCCTCAGATTCATTACTGGTGATATCTATGATCATTGATTCCTCTATAATAAAGTTGGTTGGCCTTCTCTTGAAGAGAGGCGCAATAAACATTGGCATTTATTTAAGAAAGCGACTGTATGTCACAATGTTGCTAGATTGGAACTCTGGGCCAAATTTAACTCACTAAAATTAAAATATGCTTGTGCTAAATGTTCTGATCTTGGAAAGTCTGCCTTTTCCTTTAATGCTACTTGACTCATGGAACATCCTTCAACACACTTTAAATATGACTCTTCCAACCTTTGCACAGTTCAAAAACATTATCACAAACCACAGTATATCAATATGCAACTGTTTTAGCCGGTTTTCTTTATTTCTATCTTTGTTTTTATCTAATTGTGTTACTACTTTTTGTTTTGTCTTATTTATGTCTGTTTACACAACATCATTGTAAATGAGAGCAACCTCAATGGTCTTCAGAGTTATTTTTTAATAAAGGTTTGATGATGGTGATGATGATGAATGTAATGTATGAATAATAGAGAATAAGGAAGGTAAAAATGCAACATTGCATAATAGATTTGTTCCTGGTGTTATCTTACCTCTGGCCTGTTCTGAGCAAAGATTCCAATATACTTGTCTCCAGTTACGGCGTGTCCTCTATGGAGAAGAGCAGAGCCAACGTACTCCGCTTTATCCACCACCTACAAACAAACACAACAGTACATTTGAGTTACAATGAAGCAGCTAAGAGTTTGGTTTGGACGTGTTTCTTCCAGTGTTTACAGTTTACCCCGCTCACAGTATACTGCATATTGACTTAAGGAACACGCCAACATTATGGGAAATGCGCTTACAGGGTCAGACTAGAAGATAGAGAGGGCGGTCAGGTGGCGTAGCGGAGATTGCGCTCGTCACCAATGCAAGAGGCTGCGGTCTCGACTCCCGGAGTCAGCATTGCTTGAGGCTTGGGCTGATCGTCATACTAACTCGTTTGGCTGGGTTAGGGGGAGGGCAAGTCGTGGGTGGTAATCTGGCGTTGTGGACAGCGACGCCTACAGGTCAGGTCTGGGCGCCTGCTCAGCGAAAAGGCAGGACTTGATGAAGGCAGCGTGACCTCCCACGCGTTACACTTCACCAATGAGAGTCCTCACTGCCAGGTGAAAAAAGAGTCACTGGCTGTCGCCGCGTGTGTCGGAGGAAGCGTGCGGATGACTTCAGGGTTCCCTTGCACTGACCAGTAGGAGAACATGCGCACAACAACCAGGTAGGGGAGGGGGGAATTGGCACAACGACTAAATTGGGACGGGGAGAAAAAAAGAAAAAAATCAGAGAAACAGAGCATAAAAAAAGGAAAAAAAAAGACTAGGAGATAGAAACCAATTTCCTCTCTGTGTGTTCAGTGGAAAGCTATCCAGCTGCAAGTTAGCCTAGCTTAGCACAAATTAATGGAAGCCGATAAGGACCACCTCTCCGGGAGATTTAAGCTAGGCTAGCTGGTCCGTATCCGCTTCCATTAATTTGTGCTAAGCTAGGCTAGCTTGCAGCTGGATAGCTTTCTACTGAACCGGACACAGAGAGGAAATTGTCATCCATCTTCTTGTCCGACTCTGGAGAAGATGGTAAGCGCATTTCCCATAATGTTGGCGTGTTCCTTTAATGGACATTTTATTTTGACACATCTCCCATCTCCCATCTCTTACCGCTTTATAAGACAGCCACTCGTAAGGCTGGTCAGGTTTCCTAGATCCTAGACAAGGTCCATCATCTATGAAGGAAAAACAAAAGCATCATAAAATGACACTCACTCTTCTAACGCTGCCCCATCTTAGTCAAGTAGCCGGTTGGTTTGGTGTCAAGACGACGTTTTGCATGCCTTTTATTTATAGCTATTTCCTGTAAAATGATAAGCACATCTCTGGTAAGAGACCTCGATATAAAGTGTTCACTCTGCATGAAGGAAACACATTTATTTATATATCTTTTTACATATGACTAATGAGTAAACTCAGAACTTACTTGACACCCTTAGCCCTCGTAGGAGGACCTCATAGATGGTTTTTGCGTCGCTGTAATAGTATGTCATGTGTTCGTCGTTGACATTCAGAACAGATCTCCGTGCGTATTCTCCACCCTGCAAGAGATGAGGAGGACAATTACATATTGTTTTGCTGAACCCATCAAATTATTTTGGCCTGCCAAACCATCTTTTTTCTTTTTTATATTATTATTATTATTATTATTATTATTATTATTATTATTATTATTATTATTATTATTATTATTATTATTATTATTATTATTATTATTATTAATATTATTATTATTATTATTATTATTATTATTATTATTATTATTATTATTATTATTATTATTATTATTATTATTATTATTATTATTATTATTATTATTATTATTATTATTAATATTATTATTATTATTATTATTATTATTATTATTATTAATATTATTATTATTATTTTATAAAAAACATTATGCAGCTTAAAGCTGCTGGTGCCTCTGGCAGTCTGTGGAAAACCTGTGTTGCCACGGTGCAAGGCTTGAAAAGCGACGGCAGAGCCAGCTCTATCTCTACTGCTCCATTTCTGCTATAGTAAATTACGTAATCATAACAGATTATGATGTCCTAAACAGTAGAATTGCCTTACAGGCTAATATGACTCCATGGTACATTTGACCAACTGTTCAGAACAGAACCTGATCAGTAACAGCTGTGTTTAGAAACGGCCGCCTTGTAACAAATGGAGGTCAGGAGGCGTCTATACTTTCCGTAGCCGCATTTCTGGCAGACGCTCTCTGATTGGCCACTGTTGCCCAATCGCGTGACAAGCTGTGTCTTTGCCCATTTCCGCGTCGAACAGCCTGCAAACTACCTGCCGTTCTATCGCCATGCTCTAAGACAAACTTTAACCTTAACCAACTTCGAAAGAGTGCCTAAGCTTAACCGTCGAAAGAACTTGCCGTCACGCTCTAAGACAAACTCTAACCTTAAAGGGGAACTATCTTATAAATGGCCTTTTTGAGTGTTTAGCATTGTTTCCTAGCTATGTTCAAGTTTCAAGTTTCAAGTTTCTTTAATAGTTGTCATACAGAAGTACAGAATACTTTCATACAAAATGCTTCTTACTGTTACGCTCCAGAGACTGTGCTAGACAAGATAGTATCAAATAACATAGTATAGCATGTAATTTAGAAGTAGAAAATGAGGTCACAGTGTTCAGTATAGACATATGTACAATGTTCGATGCAGAATAGACGTAACTGAGTTACCATATAATATACAATACTATGCAGTATACTAATGTACAGTACTATATAGTGCAAAGCAGAAATGGGATGAGGTACAATTTAGGTACAATTTACAGTAAGGTGTACGAGTTGTAGTGCAATCCTTCATCAATAAATATAAAGTGTGGGGAGTGGGTGCTACAGTGTGTTTGTTTAAAGTGGGTGTGTGCTATAAAGTGTGTGGAGTGGGTGCTACAGTGTGTTTGTTTAAAGTGAGTGTGTGCGTGTGGATGTGTGTGCTATGTGCGTTTGATGGTTGTTGTTGTGTAGTGTTCATTGTTCGTTTAGCAGCCTGATGGCCTGGGGATAGAAGCTTCTTCTGAGTCTTTCTGTGATCGCCTTGAGACTCCGGTATCGCTTGCCTGACCGCAGCAGTTCAAAGAGGCAGTTGTTCGGGTGACTGGAGTCTTTAATGATTCTCTTAGCCTTGCCCCTGCAACGCTTGTTGTAAATGTTCTGGAGGGTGGGGAGCCCCCCTCCAATTGTGCGTTCGGCTGAACGTGTCACTCTTTGTAGTCTGCTTCGGTCTTGTGCAGTGCTATTCCCAAACCAGGAGGTGATGTTGCCAGTCAAGATGCTCTCTATTGTACATGAGTAGAAGTTCTTAAGGATCTTCTGACTGACTTGGAACTTCCTTAGTCGCCTGAGGAAGTAGAGGCGTTGTCGTGCCTTCTTCACAACACTGTCAATGTGTGTGGTCCATGTCAAGTCCTCGGATATGTAGGCTCCGAGGTATTTAAAGCTGTTGACTCTCTCAACCGGTGCCCCGTCTATGCTGAGGGGGCTGTAGTCCTTGACCCCCGACCTCCTGAAGTCCACAATCATCTCCTTTGTTTTGCTGACGTTCAGGGAGAGGCTGTTTTCCTGGCACCATCCCGCCAGGACCTTGACCTCTTCCAGGTAGGCCCTCTCATCGTTGGCAGAGATCAGGCCCACCACCACTGTGTCGTCAGCAAATTTGATGATTGTATTGCTACTCCGCTGAGCCACACAGTCGTGTGTGTACAGGGAGTAGAGGAGGGGACTCAGAACACAGCCCTGGGGGGCCCCTATGTTGAGGGTGATGGATGAGGAGGTGCAGTTGCCTGCTCTCACCACCTGGGGTCTGCCCGTCAGGAAGTCCAAGACCCACTGGCAGAGGTCATAGTTCAAGCCCAGGTCCCTGAGCTTGGCTATGAGTATGGAGGGGACTATGGTATTGAATGCCGAGCTGTAGTCGATGAATAGCATTCTCACATAGTTCCCCTGCCTCTTGTCCAGGTGTGATGCTGCTGTGTGCAGCACATGGGCTATGGCGTCCTCCGTGGACCTGTTGGGGCGGTATGCAAATTGCAGGGGGTCCATGTTGATGGGGAGGGAGGAGCAGATGTAGCCCTTTACTAGCTTCTCAAAGCACTTCATGGCTATGGAAGTGAGAGCTACAGGGCGGTAGTCGTTGAGGCAAGCAGGCTTGGATTTTTTGTGTACAGGGATAATAGTGGACTTCTTCAGGCAGGTGGGGATGACAGCCTGTTCTAAGGACAGGTTAAATATGTCAGTGAATACCGGGGCCAGTTGGTCGGCACAGACTTTTAGGACGCGGCCGGGGATGCCGTCCGGACCTGCTGCCTTCCTGATATTCACTTTTTTAAAGGTCCGCCTCACCTCATGCTCTGTTACCCTGAACACTGAGTCTCCATCAGCAGCAGACCCCCCCCCCCCCCCCCATTGCCGTGGCTTGTGGGCTGGTGTTGTTATAATAAATAATAACTTTATTTGTATATAGCACTTTTCATACAGAGGTTGCAGTTCAAAGTGCTTCACAACAGTAAAAAATACAGGCATAAGCGAGCATAAAAAGATAGATAGGTAGAATCACAGTGTTTCACATTAGGATCTAGCATCTCAATAGGCTCTCCGCTTACAGTTTTCAGTAACACAAATAGTAAAAATAGTTTAAAATGATTCAGTTTAAGAATAGTAAAATAAAAATAAAATAAAATAAAATAAAAATTATAAAATAGAACGGACATAAAAAATACAGGCATGAGCGAGCATAGTAAGATATGGCAAGTGACAACAATGCATAAAGTTTACAGACAATCCATGCTGATTGATCTGCCATAAGCAAGTGAAAGTTTACAGACAATCCATGCTGATTGATCTGCCATAAGCAAGTGAAGATTACAGTCTGTTCTAACAAACCAAACTGCCATGTATTAAAGTTTACAGACAATCCATGCTGATTGATCTGCCATAAGCATAAGATTACAGTCATAGTGTTTCTACTACAGCCAGGACACAGTTAACCTGGTTCTACAATGCTACAGCCAGGACACAGTTAACCTGGTTCTACTAACAGCCAGGACACAGTTAACCTGGTTCTACTACAGCCAGGACACAGTTAACCTGGTTCTACTACAGCCAGGACACAGTTAACCCGGTTCTACTAACAGCCAGGACACAGTTAATCTGGTTCTACAATGCTACTAACAGCCAGGACACAGTTAACCTGGTTCTACAGCCAGGACACAGTTAACCTGGTTCTACTACAGCCAGGACACAGTTAACCTGGTTCTACACATTAGGATCTAGCATCCTAATAGGCTCTCTATTCAGTAATTAAAAAGTGCAATAACCAACGGACATAAAAAATACAGGCATGAGCGAGCATAGCAAATAATAAGAATAGTTTAAAATGATTCAGTTTAAAAATAGTCATCAGTAAGAAGTAAAAAGTGCAATAACCGACACATGCATTTGATAGGCAGTGTAAAAGAGTAGGCAGGGTAAGAATAAATACAAGTTGTGTCAGGATATCCCTGATGTTTCCTCTTGCCACTAGGTGGTAGCAGATATCTATCAGTGAAATGCCTGAGCAAAGAGATAGGTTTTAAGCTGTCTTTTAAAGATGTCTAGCGAGTTGGCTTCCCTGATGTTTTGGGGTCGTTTGTTCCATAGTTTCAAATAAAATAAAATAAAATAAAAATTATAAAATAGAACGGACATAAAAAATACAGGCATGAGCGAGCATAGTAAGATATGGCAAGTGACAACAATGCATAAAGTTTACAGACAATCCATGCTGATTGATCTGCCATAAGCAAGTGAAAGTTTACAGACAATCCATGCTGATTGATCTGCCATAAGCAAGTGAAGATTACAGTCTGTTCTAACAAACCAAACTGCCATGTATTAAAGTTTACAGACAATCCATGCTGATTGATCTGCCATAAGCATAAGATTACAGTCATAGTGTTTCTACTACAGCCAGGACACAGTTAACCTGGTTCTACAATGCTACAGCCAGGACACAGTTAACCTGGTTCTACTAACAGCCAGGACACAGTTAACCTGGTTCTACTACAGCCAGGACACAGTTAACCTGGTTCTACTACAGCCAGGACACAGTTAACCCGGTTCTACTAACAGCCAGGACACAGTTAACCTGGTTCTACAATGCTACTAACAGCCAGGACACAGTTAACCTGGTTCTACAGCCAGGACACAGTTAACCTGGTTCTACTACAGCCAGGACACAGTTAACCTGGTTCTACACATTAGGATCTAGCATCCTAATAGGCTCTCTATTCAGTAATTAAAAAGTGCAATAACCAACGGACATAAAAAATACAGGCATGAGCGAGCATAGCAAATAATAAGAATAGTTTAAAATGATTCAGTTTAAAAATAGTCATCAGTAAGAAGTAAAAAGTGCAATAACCGACACATGCATTTGATAGGCAGTGTAAAAGAGTAGGCAGGGTAAGAATAAATACAAGTTGTGTCAGGATATCCCTGATGTTTCCTCTTGCCACTAGGTGGTAGCAGATATCTATCAGTGAAATGCCTGAGCAAAGAGATAGGTTTTAAGCTGTCTTTTAAAGATGTCTAGCGAGTTGGCTTCCCTGATGTTTTGGGGTCGTTTGTTCCATAGTTTCAAATAAAATAAAATAAAATAAAAATTATAAAATAGAACGGACATAAAAAATACAGGCATGAGCGAGCATAGTAAGATATGGCAAGTGACAACAATGCATAAAGTTTACAGACAATCCATGCTGATTGATCTGCCATAAGCAAGTGAAAGTTTACAGACAATCCATGCTGATTGATCTGCCATAAGCAAGTGAAGATTACAGTCTGTTCTAACAAACCAAACTGCCATGTATTAAAGTTTACAGACAATCCATGCTGATTGATCTGCCATAAGCATAAGATTACAGTCATAGTGTTTCTACTACAGCCAGGACACAGTTAACCTGGTTCTACAATGCTACAGCCAGGACACAGTTAACCTGGTTCTACTAACAGCCAGGACACAGTTAACCTGGTTCTACTACAGCCAGGACACAGTTAACCTGGTTCTACTACAGCCAGGACACAGTTAACCCGGTTCTACTAACAGCCAGGACACAGTTAACCTGGTTCTACAATGCTACTAACAGCCAGGACACAGTTAACCTGGTTCTACAGCCAGGACACAGTTAACCTGGTTCTACTACAGCCAGGACACAGTTAACCTGGTTCTACACATTAGGATCTAGCATCCTAATAGGCTCTCTATTCAGTAATTAAAAAGTGCAATAACCAACGGACATAAAAAATACAGGCATGAGCGAGCATAGCAAATAATAAGAATAGTTTAAAATGATTCAGTTTAAAAATAGTCATCAGTAAGAAGTAAAAAGTGCAATAACCGACACATGAATTTGATAGGCAGTGTAAAAGAGTAGGCAGGGTAAGAATAAATACAAGTTGTGTCAGGATATCCCTGATGTTTCCTCTTGCCACTAGGTGGTAGCAGATATCTATCAGTGAAATGCCTGAGCAAAGAGATAGGTTTTAAGCTGTCTTTTAAAGATGTCTAGCGAGTTGGCTTCCCTGATGTTTTGGGGTAGTTTGTTCCATAGTTTTGGGGCATAGTTGATAAAGGCTGCATTACCGATCCTCTTTTGACTGCTTCTGGGAGCCTCTAGTAGTCCAGCAGCTGATGATGTTATTACCAGCATCAAACCTTGCATAGAAGGTATTGAGGTCATTTGCTAAGGAGATGTCACTGTTCAGTTTGAGGGAGGCGCCTTTGTAGTCTGTCATCGTTTTGAGCCCCTGCCACATAGCTCTAGAGTCAGCCTGTTCAAACTGGAGTTCAATTTTATCCTTGTAGCGCCGTTTGGCCTCTGTCACTGTCCTCCTTACGTTGTATCGCGCCACCTTGTGGTCATTCATGTTGCCTGCCACTAGGCCGTCGTTGTATTCTTTGGTGCGCGCTCTCAGAGCTTCACGGACGGATTTGTCTACCCAGGGTTTTTGATTTGGGTAAACTCTCATTGTGGTAGTGGGGATTGTTTCTTCCACCAAAGTACGAACATAGTCCAGCACTGTCTCCGTGTAGACATGAATGTTATCTGTGTCGTGGAACACGCTCCAGTCTGTGCAGTCAAACGCAGCCTGGAGCGTCTCCTCTGACGTCAAATCCCATTTCTGCACCTCTCGCGAGACTACGGGAGTGCTTTTGATTCTCTGTTTGTACTTTGGTGAAAGGAAAATGGACGCGTGATCTGACTTACCAAAGCCACTAGCAGAATGAGCCTTGTATCCACCCTTGAATTGCGTGTAACAGTGATCTAGGATGTTACCGCCTCTGGTGTTACAAGTCACATGCTGATAGAAGTCAGGTAATACCTTTCTCAGATTGGCGCTATTGAAATCACCCACCACTATGATGGCGGCGTTAACGTTCGCTGCCTGGAGTTTGTTTACCTCGTCGTGGAGCCTGGAGAGCGCGGCACTATTGCTGGCTTGCGGTGGAATGTACACTCCTACAAGGATGATCGCCGTTAACTCCCTCGGGAGGAAGAAAGGACGACACTTGATGGTTATATATTCCAGGTCTGGGCAGCAGTGGTTCGATAATTCCTTCACGTTAGCTGGATCGCTCCAATTGTTGTTAAACATGAAGGCAATACCTCCTCCACGTTGTTTGCCGGACAATGCTGATCTGTCCTTGCGGTGGATGAAGAAGTGGTCGGCCGGTTGTATGGCGTGGTCTGGGACGTCCGGCGTCAACCACGTCTCGGTGAAGCAGAGAACGTTACAGTCTCTAACGTCTCTTTGGTATTGAATCCTTGCTCGGATGTCATCCAGTTTATTGTCAATTGATTGTACATTGGCTAGCAATATACTGGGTAGTGGCGTTCGGTGTCGTCTGGATCTCAGCCTGTTACGGATCCCAGCTCTCTTCCCTCGCCGCCTGATGATTCCTTTGTTCCTGGGGTCAAGACCTGGTCCTGGTGTTCTCAGGATCTCAACAGGCCATTGCTGCGGTTCGGAAAGCTGATTCAGGGAGTAATCCAATCGGTAAGTTTCCCGTAATCCGATGTCTATAAGTGACTGACGGTCATACACATTAAATGCACCTACTGTTGGTACAGACAAAACTCTTAAAACTATAAATATTAACAAAAGTAAGCACAATCTCGACGGAGCGAACAGACAGGCGACCGGGCATAGCGGCGCCATCTTTCTAGTTACTTATATTAATATGATCTATGTCTCTAATTCTCATATTGGCGCATTCTTCCAATTCTCCTCTCACAATATTCACCCTCACTGAACTGAGTCATCTGAAAATGTGCTGATTTGTGATGTCAGAAAGACACCGCTGCATGATAATGGAGAGGTACAAGATGAGCTGCACACAGTGGTTGCAGCCCAGGCTCAAAACGGCTTAAGATCTTAAGGTAGAAAAATGCTGTTTTTGAGGACTTGATTAGAAATACAAAACAATGAATAAAAAAAAATAAAAAATTACAGAGGTGTTCCATAGACTCACAGGAATTGTGTAAAAGTGCCCAAAATAGTGAAAGAAATAGTAAAATAGTTCCCCTTTAACCACCTTCGCAAGAGTGCCTAAGCTTAACTAGTGTAGAAACAGGCGTCGGCCAATCAGAGAGCGTCTTGCCAGAAATGCGGCTACGGAAAGTATAGACGCGGTCAGGAGATGGCTCCAAGGATAGGCCTTAGATACCCTGGGTATCATGACAGCAATAGCCCAGCCAGGAACTGAAGACAAAAGGGGTCTAATCTTGCATTTGTTGTCTTAAGGCAGCTGAGAAAGGGGCCTGTGAGAACAGGTCTGGGTCCAACTGAGACCAGAGGACGATGATCAGAGTTAACTAACCGTGTAAACTAATAATCCAAAGATAAAATACATTTAATTGGTGATAATTATATGTTTATAGGTTATAGGCAAGTATAAATTGTGTTCTATTTGATACTGAAAGCTGTGATTGAATCTACATTTAACTACAGGATTTCACAAGACGTGTCAGGACAACCGCAGCTGTGGCTGACAAAGTTGCTTCCAGAGCTCTGCCCATAAAGCAAACCGAGCGTTTTGATTAAAAGCAGAATATCTAGTTAATATGTTAATGGTGATCAAGTATTGAATATTGAACTAAAATCATCAGTGACCCCCTGCACCCAGCTCATCACCTCTTCCAACTCCTCCCCTCTGGTAGGAGGTTCAGGTCACTGAGCAGCCGCACAGTTAGGTTCAACAACAGTTTCTTCCCCAAGGCCATACAATTACTTAACTCCAACTCCTCCTAATTTTACCCCCTGCTGTTATGTTATGTATGCTATGTTATGTTATGTTTATGTTTTGTTATGTTCCATGTGTCTTCTTATGTCTTTGTGGATTGTGGTGTATTGTCGCAGCTACCACCTGCACCGTGCTCGAATTCCACCGGCCTGGCCGTGTGGCAATAAAAGGAACTTGAACTTGACTTGATAATAATCAGTGCAGGAGCTCACTTATCCTTGAAAGACACTTTTATCACTGACTTAAAAGGCCCATACATCTCCATAAATGTTAAGGGGGGAGGGAATAAGTGCTTACCCTACAGACCCCAAGAAGTGCTGTATATTCTGTTTAATATAAATGCATTTTTTATTCCAATCCCGATTTGTATTTGAGATTCCCAAATCCCATCGGACTTGACTTCTTCATGTCCCTCAATGAGTGTAATACCACTCATTGAGGGGCGGAGAGGCACACTGAGGAGGCAGTGCAAACTGCAATGGAATATGGGGCATCTCTCTCCGTTTACCTAATATTTCGATTCTATCCTGACATTCTTCAGTTGGAAGGGCAGTCTATATGCGTAACGGTAAACAAAACAAAAAAGTGTGCACGTGCCTGTACAGCACGTCAGCCCAACAGGCTTCATCGCTGAAGTCGGGTTTGCAGTACCTTTGGTTTAAAGGCATAATGAGTAGAATTATCCCCCAAAAAACTATTTATAGGCTCATACAAACATAATCCCTCTCAATCATCACTTATGACTAGGGTTGGGTACCGAACTCTGTACTTTTAAGGGTACCAACCGAATTAAATTCACGCTAAATCAATCGGTACTAAATTCCGGTACCTTTACATGTTTAGTGTAAGAGTGTAATATACTGTCCCATCTTTTGGGTCTTTGGGGGGGGGGGGGGGGGAATGTATTACAGAGAAACCTTTTAACATGCACCCAGAAAAGCGGCTTTTTAAAAAAATAATTTACTTGAACTTGAGGACTGCATACTTTTTTTTTAAAAGCGTTACAAGCGTATCTTTATACTTATTGCACATGCATAAGCCTGGTCTCTTTTGAAAGATAACATTCTGAAGTTTCTTACACAATAAAAAGTGCTAATAAAATAGAGTAACATAGGGCTGAACTTGAGTTGTACTTGTACTTGTGTACTCACGTTTTTCTGTAGTAGTTACAATATCCAAAATAATTACATCCCAAAAAATTGGTATAAGCTTGAAAACACTGTGGGGCCATAGCCTGAAGTCTTATGTAGTACAATTTCATAAAAGTCTGTTCAGAAATGGGTGATTAAGAGCGATTTTGGTAAACCGTGTAAAAAAATTAAAAGTTCTCCAGTATTCCATTTCCTTATTTACGGTAGGGCTGCATGATTTTGGGAAATAATCTAATTGCGATTTTTCGGACAGATATTGCGATTGTGAAAGGCTCCCCACCTGGGGTTACAGGTAGGTCAACGGCGGACCAGGAATGGGAAGGCGGAGGAACCAAGAACCTGCTGCCTTGCAGTGCCATTGGTTTGGCAAAGGCTAGAGATGGTGTCTCGACAAAAAATACTGGATTGGTAGTTCTGGGGGCCTGCCGACTCCTATCAGCCCCCTTTTGGAAATCATGAGTACAACCCAAACAAAAACCGCTACTGGTAAACGGAGAAATGTCTGCCCTAATCAAGACATTTGTTCTACCCGGTGGATTGAGTGTGAGAGAGCAGGCACCTTTGTACCGTCAACAAGTGACTGCTCTACCTTCTGGAAAGTGGGAACCTGGAATGTGAGGAGCCTGCGAACACCTGGAAAATTGGCGAATGTCCTACAAGAGATGGATACTATGGGGATAGATATATTGGGAATTGCTGAAACATTTTGGAGAGGTGAAGATGACTTTAGATACACCCTACCAACTGGACAATCATTTAGAATCATATCTTCGGGTGGAAAACAACATAGAAAAGGTGTAGCTTTTGCTTTGACTGAGAAAGCAGCAAAAAGCGTGGAAAGTTATCAAACGATATCGGAACGTATTATCACCTTGAGAATGAAAGCAACACCAGCAAGTGTATGCATCACACAAGCATATGCACCAACTGGAGAAGCTGAGGATGATGAAATAGACAACTTTTATGAAAATATTGAGAGAGCGATGAAAGACCAAAAGAAATGGGGAGATGTGGAAATAGTCATGGGCGATTTCAACGCCAAATTAGGTGAAGAAAAAGTTGATGGTGTTGTCGGACCTTTTGGTCTGGGTATAAGAAACGATAGAGGAGATAGACTAGTGGATTTCTGCAGGAAGAACCAATTGTGGGTCACCAACACTTGGTTTGAACAACGTAAATCTGCAAGACACACATGGAGATCTCCTGATGGAAACACTAGAAACCAAATTGATTACATTATGATAAACCACAGATACAAGAAAGGAATAACAAACTCTAAGGCACGACCATCTGCAGACTGTGGTTCAGATCATATTCCAGTAGTGATGAAAATGAAGATCAAACTGAAAACCATCAAGAAAAAGAAAACGACACACAAAAGATGGGATGTGAAGAGTCTGAAAGGAGAAACCATGAAGAGACAATACATTAACGAAGTGAACAAAACATTAGAAAATAGAGAGTTAGCAGATATTGAAGATCCACAAGAACTATGGACAAAACTGAAAGAAAAACTGGGAAGCGTTGCAGACATAATCTGTGGTAAACCAGAAAAAGTTGAGAAACAAGAGTGGATGACGAAAGACATTCTGGATGAGATGAAAAAGAGAGCAGACATGAAGAATGCAGACAGAAAAACTGAATACAACAGAGCAAAACGAAAAGTACAGAAGATGTGTAGAGATGCAAAAGAGAAGTATTACAAAGAAAAATGCAAGGAAATTGAAGATCTAGACAAGAAGCACAACCCTCTCATGTACAACAAGATCCAACAACTAACAAGGAAGAGGAAAAAAACAACCCAAGGTGTCAGAGACAAAGAAGGAAAACTGCTCCTTGACGAGAAGGAAATAATCAATAGATGGGCAGAGTATGTGGAAACACTATACAAAGACCAGAACAGAACATCAGACACAGGAATTAGTCTAGAAGAGATAGAAAAAGTCCAGATCACGAAAAAAGAAGTTGAAGAGGCTGTGAAGTCACTGGCCACGGACAGATCGCCCGGCGAGGATGAGATCCCTGCTGAACTGATTAAGAACTCTGGTGACCGATGCATCGAGCTCCTTGTGAAACGGATAAACAACATCTATAACTCAGGAAATATTCCAAATGATTTCCTAAAATCAATGTTCATTCCGATCCCAAAGACCGGAAGAGCCACAGAATGCAACAATTACAGGACTATCAGTTTGATATCTCATGCATCAAAAGTACTCCTGAAAATCATCAAGAACAGAATAGAACCCATAATTGAACATCAGCTCTCGGATAGCCAAATGGGTTTTCGCAAAGGAAAAGGAACAAGAGATGCAATCTGCCAACTCAGAATCATTGGTGAAAAATCGATAGACCAACAGAAGAAGCTGTATATTTGCTTCATCGATTTCACGAAGGCCTTCGACAGAGTTGAACATACAACATTGATGAGAACAATGGAAGAATTCAAAATACCAGTTTCTGACCGAAGAATAATTGCCAACTTATACTGGAGGCAGAAGGCTAATGTTAGAATAGGAAAGGAGAAATCAAGAGACTTCCCGGTGGAGAAGGGTGTAAGACAAGGATGCATCTTGTCCCCTGTACTCTTTAATATGTACAGTGAATCACTGATGAAAAAAGGTCTGAGAGGAGGGAAAGGAGTAAAACTTGGCGAGAAGGAAATAATCAATAGATGGGCAGAGTATGTGGAAACACTATACAAAGACCAGAACAGAACATCAGACACAGGAATTAGTCTAGAAGAGATAGAAAAAGTCCAGATCACGAAAAAAGAAGTTGAAGAGGCTGTGAAGTCACTGGCCACGGACAGATCGCCCGGCGAGGATGAGATCCCTGCTGAACTGATTAAGAACTCTGGTGACCGATGCATCGAGCTCCTTGTGAAACTGATAAACAACATCTATAACTCAGGAAATATTCCAAATGATTTCCTAAAATCAATGTTCATTCCGATCCCAAAGACCGGAAGAGCCACAGAATGCAACAATTACAGGACTATCAGTTTGATATCTCATGCATCAAAAGTACTCCTGAAAATCATCAAGAACAGAATAGAACCCATAATTGAACATCAGCTCTCGGATAGCCAAATGGGTTTTCGCAAAGGAAAAGGAACAAGAGATGCAATCTGCCAACTCAGAATCATTGGTGAAAAATCGATAGACCAACAGAAGAAGCTGTATATTTGCTTCATCGATTTCACGAAGGCCTTCGACAGAGTTGAACATACAACATTGATGAGAACAATGGAAGAATTCAAAATACCAGTTTCTGACCGAAGAATAATTGCCAACTTATACTGGAGGCAGAAGGCTAATGTTAGAATAGGAAAGGAGAAATCAAGAGACTTCCCGGTGGAGAAGGGTGTAAGACAAGGATGCATCTTGTCCCCTGTACTCTTTAATATGTACAGTGAATCACTGATGAAAAAAGGTCTGAGAGGAGGGAAAGGAGTAAAACTTGGCGAAGAGAACATCACCAATATAAGATACGCGGATGACACTGCTATAGTCTGTAACTGTCAAGAAGATCTACAGGACATGATGAATAAGCTGAATGTCGAATGCAAAAACTATGGAATGTCACTAAACACAAAGAAAACTAAAGTAATGATCATTGAAAAAACACCAGGAACTGTTTGTAAAATACAGGTGGATGGAGAAAAACTTGAACAAGTGAAGGAGTACATGTACCTTGGAAGCTGGATCAGTGAAGGTGGAAGAGCTAACATGGACATTAAGAGAAGAACCGGAATTGCAAAGGGCGCATTCTGGAACCATAAAGAATTATTGAGAAGAAACATAAGTTGGAAAACGAAGACCAGGATTTTGGAAACGTATGTTATGTCAGTCTTTTCATACGGAGCAGAAGCATGGACGCTGAATGAAGAGGCAAAGAGGATGATAGACTCTTTTGAAATGTGGACACTGAGGAAGATGCTGAAGATAACATGGAAGGATAAGATCAAGAATGAGGAGGTACTGAGAAGAGCGGATATGCAAGGGGGACAGCTGCTGGAGAGGTTGAAAAAGAGAAAGATGGAGTTGTGCGGGCATGTTCTGAGAGGATCCAGCGGGGAGATGTTCAAGGAGGTGGTGATGGGGAAGGTGGATGGAAAGAGAGGAAGTGGAAGACCAAGAAGAGGCTGGGTAGACGATGTCTGTGATTGGAGTGGAGTGAGAGGCGGAGTCACGGAGTTGGAGAGAAGAAGTGGGGACAGAATGGGTTGGAGAGTGATAGGCAACCTTCGGAACGAAGAAGCCACCTAATGATGATGATGATTAAATTAGCAATTATAATAAAAATAAAATGTAAGCAGCCCCACAGAGGTTTATTGTAAAATGCGGCTTGCATCTGGCCTACGCGGTGGGTCTGTTCGGGACACCGAGCCTGAAAATGTTTCTTCTTTACCTGGGAATCGATACCGGTACCCAACGGTACCTTTTTTTCTGTACTTTACTCTCCCTCTCTGAAGTCTAAACTTCACAACACACAATCTAAAACCCCTTACCTCCCTCTCCCAAACTTCTTGGTTAAATAAATTAAAAAAATATATATATATATTATTTTGCGATTTTTTTCTTTTTTGCAATTTGCTAATTGCATCATTCCAAATTGCGATTTCGATTATCGATTAATCGTTCAGCCCTAATTGACGGCAATGCATTCTGTGTTTTTTACTTCTGGTTTTCGCTAGTAAATTTTCATCTAGATCCCTGATTCGCTCAACCCCACATGGGGTATCATTGGAAAGCTACACTCATTGGCTACAACGCTGTCCAATAATTCACACAATTGGCAAATGATTGACAGTTATAGAGCCTCAGGAGTCCGGGGTGGTAATCTGACACTCTTGTGTACAAAGTCGCACGCCTGACATATCGGCATGTAACTCGGCTGGGTGGCGTAGCGAAGATTGCGCTCGTCACCAATGCAAGAGACTCCGGTATCGAATCCCAGTCTCAGCATTGCCTTCGGCTTGGGCCGGCCGTCGTACTGGCTCATTTGGCAGAGTCAGCGGGTGGAAGTTGATGGGTGGGGATTGGACGTTGTGGACAGCGACCCCTACAGGTCGGTTGGGAGACGCCTGCACAGCAGAGACAGGAAGTGGCGAGGGTAGTGTGAGCCTCCCATGCTTTACACCTCGCCAATGAGAGTCCGCGCTGGCAGGCTAAAAGATGTGACAGGCTGCCTCCTTGTGTGCCGGAGGGAACACGTGATGCAAGGCTTCTATCCTCTCTACAACCGACCAGTGGGGGGCATAGTCGAGCAACGTTCAAGACAGGGGAGGGGAGAATTGGATACACGAAATTGGGATGGGAGAAAAATAGAAAAATAAGGAGAAAAAGTGGATAAAAAAAAAAGAACCGAGGCACGGATTATGTCGAGTGAGGTGACATTCGAATGGCAACAAATAGGGCTTTAATTCTATATATAATATGTTTTATAAAAAATGCAGACCCGAGCCGCTAGATGCTCGCAAAATGCCGTGTTCCGCCGGCGGGCACATCGTCCCACAAAGGGCCTGTATTTGGGCTGTTGCATGTTAAGAGGTTAAAAAAAGGTACCGTTGGGTACCGATACCGAATTCCAGGAACTGGTACCGGTATCGGTTCAAATGTGAATGGTGCCCATCCCTACTTATGACCCACTAGGAATGTGTGGGGATGTTTTATCTGTTTATTTCCCTCTGCCTGTATTTTATTACTTTGCTGTGCTTTGGACATTTCTGGGCATCAACCTTTGGGCAGCGAGTGCACGTTATGTGCACGTTGTGTGCAAGTTGTGTGCATATATCCCCCTCCCTGATTGCCATTGTGCCACATGGAATGCGCCTGATTGGATAAACGCACTCCAGGAGTTTAGAAGGAGAAATTGGTAATACTGGTGGCAACAACAAATCTACTTGCTACAAAACAAGTTAGGTTAGCAGATTAAATGCTGCTGGTGAATATGCACTCCAGGAGACAAGTAAGGTTAGCAGAATAACAGTAAAATATGCAAATTAACAGTAAGGTTAGCAGATTAACAGTACATTTTGCAGATTTACCAGCTAATGATTTCACACCAGGTAAGCGTACTGAAAGATTTACAGTGACTAGACAGTTATTCATATTATATATATTATTCATATTACATATTCATATTAAAATGATTACCACAAAAAGGATATCCTACAATTTTTTTTTAATACTGGTCCAGAGAATGTGAAAACATCATGGTGAAATCTTGCTTCCAGGGTGAAATATTGCAAAAGCGAAGTCTTGCGTTAAGCACAGACATAAAATTCCCAAACCAAACTATGTGCATTACAACCAGACAACTGTTGTAATCAGCCGTCTCAGTACGACAACACACACCCGTTACCACCAACAACTCCCAATACTGGACACAGCTGGCGGACAGGCTGCTGTTCGCCAGATATTTACACAAACACAGAATCTACGGTCGTCGTCATCGCTCACCGGAACTTCCACCGACTGCATGGTGAGGTCACAGGCCGGCTTGAGCGCCTTGGGCCGGGTGGCATACCAGTGGGTGGACTGCATGGCTTCTGTACGAAAATCTGGACACACACACAGGAAGGAAAGGACAGGGGAGAAGGGACGTTTAGTACAACATGCTTCATTGTCGAGTTAAAGAGAAAGTCTCAAGCTGTGCTTCGTCTGCGTGTGTTTCCCCTACAGCTGTAACCTTGTCCCACTTTTAATTCAGGAGGTATCCAACAAAAAGCGGATGCCTCTTATCACACAGATTCTAAAGAGCAAAGAAAACGTGTTCCCCAAAAATGAAAGACCGCATTTCATGTATTGGTACAGTATGTTATGTTTGCCATAGTTTGATTTAGCATTTTCCACACACTGAGACAAAAGGGTGTGCTGTGCCGTCCCAACAGCCGTGCACTCGAGCACATAATGACTGAGGAAGGAAATATGATACCGAAGAGCCTCCTCATACAAATTCAAGTCTCCATGGAGATATCAGGGCAGCAGCTCTGAACGCCCCATCTCATTTTTGTGGGGAATTTGAACTTCCTGCTTGGAATGCTTTGAAATTGAGGTCAATGGAATCTCCTCTTTATCAACGCCTCAGCGCCCAGAGGTTTCACTCACAGTCATCGGATGCCAGCGGTCTCCCGTGAGGATAACCATGTGTACTATTTTGAATGTGTGGTGGAATTGGGTTAGGGTTGAAGTCAGAATCGCTTTATTGCCCAAATACAATACACTATGGTGTTTTTTCGAAGGTATAGCAGTATTTGATGTTGCTTAAAAGGTGCTAATAGATAACCTTTTTATGTAGAATAACATTTTTTTTTAATAATACATCCACAGAACTTTTAGAAAGTTGTGGAATAAGATGATTGCTTTCCCCCCAAAAAATACTATTAGTTTAACCCCCAGCGACGAAGCCAAGCCAAGGGTCCAGGCGCTCCCCAAGCCCAATGAACTCTGCTCTCTTCACAGTCTCCCCTCCCTCCTCTTCTTGTCTAGCGATCTCTTTCTCGATCCTCCACACTCTCTGAGATATTCTGAGAGAATTGTTGAATATCTATCTACACAAATGTTCTAGAATGTTTGATTATGACATCATACCTCCTCAAAGCCCCCAGGACTAAGCTGCACACCATGGGCGATCGAGCCTTCCGCTCTGCCGCACCCATACTATGGAATGCTCTCCCCATCCACCTGAGAGCACCACAATCCATAGAGGCTTTTAAAAGGGGCCTAAAAACATTTATTTTTAAGGCTTTTGCCTGAATTTTTCTTTTACTTTTATTTTTTACTTCTATTCATTTGATTATTATTTTATTTTATTTTACTTTTATGTTCTTCCATTTCATTGGTTGTTTTATTCATTTTAATTGTTTTATTCATTTAACTTTTTATCTTTATCTCCTGTAGCACTTTGAGATTCTCACAAATATAAAGTGCAGTACAAATTGAATCTATTATTATTATAATTATTATTAGTATTATTAGTAGTATTAGTATTATTAGTATTATTATTATTATTATTATTATTATTATTATTATTATTATTATTATTATTATTATTATTATTATTATTATTATTATTATTATTATTATCATCATACTGTGACATCACAATGAAACATGTTGACACACAAATGTTCTAGAATGTTTGATTATGACACATGTTTGACTTCATTTGAATAATATAAATAATGTATGATATAATATAATGTAATGTAATATTATATATTATAATATAATGTAATATAATATAATAAAGTATATTAGATTTAGCTTCCATTTGAATAATATAGAAATAAGTCTAAAAACATGACATTCTTTGGGTTACGAATACAACGGTATGTTAACCACTAACGACCGCCCACCGGGGGCTGTTTTTTTCACAATCTAATATAATTATTATTCTTTAATTTTTTTTACAAGTCGATTATTAATTTCAATATAGAATATTCGTTGACAGCCCTACAAGTACAATTAGTTACTGCACACTACATCACCCCTGAGTGGAACATGGAAAGCCAAACTTTCCCCCACTGTACCGAAAACCCGTACCGAACCTTGACTTCAAAACCGAGGTATGTACCGTACCGTGTTTTTTGTGTACCGTTACACCCCTAGTGGGTGGTGGTGATGGTGATGATGATGACATTCGAATTCTAAATCAACATTCGAATTTTAAAAAAATTATACAAATTTAAATTTCTTTTTTTTTTAATATTTTTCTTTTTTGTTTGGTCTATTCAATCTGTTTAGCTACAACCTTATTTTCACCTAAACGAGGCGAGCCGGCCTCGGAGCTGTACATTTAATAATATTGATCTATATGTGCAGTCGGCCTTGAGGCAAGTGCGCAGCCAGGGACAGTCTAAAAAGTGCAACACCGAAAAGAGACACTACAAAAAGATTCAATAACTTCACTGTCATACAGTGTATAGTGTCACCAAAATCACTGCACACATCATCAATGGTATCCTATTGGTTATACTACAACACTTAGATTTGGAAAAAATGCTTTTTCATAATTCTGGGGATTTTGTATTGGATAAAAACATTAAATATCTTCACTCTTATAGAGTGTAGTGTCACCAAACTCACTTAACAGACCAATTTTATCCTACTGGTTATACTACAACACTTAGATAAAAAAAATGCTTTTTCATAATTTGGGGGATTTTTTATTGGGGAAAATAGTATAAAATAGTTCACTCTTGTACACTGTAGACTAGTACCATCAAATTCAGTTAAAAAAAGCATTGCAAAATCATCACAGTAGAAAAAAAAGATTGCACATCGGCGGAAAATATTGCAAGTAGATCATGAGAAACAGAAATATATACATTCGAAAGGGAAGAAACTGTACATTGGAGGGGGTTGGGTGGGGGCGGGGTTTGGACATTTACAGGGGCCAGTTTTTAATTGCAGCCACCCGTAGGTGCTCTTTGAGAGCGGTTTTGAAGGAGGGTAGGGATCACATTATTTTACGGGTGAGGGTAGGGCGTTCCACATTGTTGTGGCATAATTGCGAAACGTGTTTAGTCCCTTGTTTGAGCCGAATCTGGGTTGAACATGATTTGTGGAACTCCCTCTGGTGTTGTGGTCGTGGTATGGTCGTGGTATTCACTGACCTTTGGGAAGTATTTCGACATGTACATGGGTATCTTAGTGGTGTAGTGTATCTTGAAGACCAGGCCCATTGCAAGTTGCTGTACTCTGTCGTCTACTCTAAGGCTGCGGTTAGACTTTCGTTTCGTTTTCAGATGAGTTTCGCTTTTCCAGGTCGCAACGTAGCGGGAGGCGAGTCACACTTTCGTTTTGTCACCTGAGCACAGTGATGTAGTACACTGCCAAAGCAGTAGGTGGCAGTAGGTGTCGAACATGAAGGCAATTTTCAACCAATCAGAACTTGAATGTGCCAATACACTTCCTGCAAAGAAAATGTCAACAAGGCGGGCGTCGCCATCTTTGCCTATTTACCCAATGCAGCACTTCTTTTTCAGCAAAGTGTAATAAAAGTGCAATAAACAAAACGGATACATTCACTGTGTGTTCTGCCTCTCATTTGTTGATGAAACAAAACTAACATCAACACAAGTGACCACCAAGAGCGGATAGTTTAGTCTCAAAAAGGATCGGCAATGTTGTTAGCTACATTGTTAGCTACATGCTAACGTGACTGGAATATGCCAGTATAACAGTATAGCATTGTGGCTAGAAGCTAACGCTAGCTCACGTTAACCACCCAGCACCAAACTGATGATATCGGGAGCTATCAGTAGCTAGATAACATTAGAGACAACGCTGTGTGTATTAAACAAAGGTGAATAGATGACTGGGCCATTTTGTTTAATGCTTGTTAAGATTGAAAGAGGAGCTTGAGCTAACAGGGTCTGATAGCTAACGCTAGCTCACGTTAGCCAGCGGCAGTGCTCATGCAATCGGTAATGCTAGCAGAATGAATGGATGTAAACTTTATTTAACATATTGCATAATGGGTACAATACAATACGGCTCAATACAAACAATTGTTAAGGGAATGCAGACTGTTGTAGCTTGGACTGGGGTCCTTATAACAATAACTTGACAACACATGGTAGCTGCAGCTATTTGGGACAGCTCTGTTGTCACCGGAAGGGCACGCAGATGGTATCTACTGCGCATGGGCGTTTTCGCAACAACGGCTCCGCGCAGATTACACGACATGTTGTCGGCGAGTTTTGGCGCTACTCCAAAACGGAAAACACAATTTAGCGTTTTCAGTAGGGCCACAACGTATCCGGCATTTCTTTTTAGATTTATCTTTTTTTTATTGGAAGAATTAGTACATATTTATACATTTCATTTATCAAAATTATACAACTTCCATTTCCTTCCCCATTCCTATCCCCTAATCCCACCCATCCCACCCAGTGAGGGCGACGACAAACATACATGAAAAAAAAAAAAAAAAGATCAAATAAAAAATAGACATTTAAATAATTAAACAAAAGTACAGATGTGGCAGACAAAGCTACGCAAAAGAAAAATGAAGTAAAATTAAAATAAAACAAAGATAAAACAAAGATATTTTTATATATACATACCGTAATAATAATATATAATATAAGTGTTACTCTCCATTTTAGTAGCGTAATTTCCAGATGGTAAAACAAATAAAATGGAAAGTAAATTTAACACCCTTAGCAGACCACCACAATGCCATCTCCCCAGCCATGTGTGGGCTAGCAGTGTCATGAAGATAGATAGGGGGTGGAGGGGGGTCATGGGGTCCCAAGTTTGGATGGAGTCATATGGGTTTTGAAATGAGATAAGAAGGGCTGCCATGTTATGTGGAAGATATCCGTGTGGCCTTGTGTAGTAAATCTGATTTTCTCTATATGTATAAGAGACATGACATCCCTCATCCAGTGTAAGTGTGAAGGGGGAGTGGCTGCCTTCCAGTTGAATAGGATGAGGCGTCTGGCAATGAGTGAGGCAAAGGCCATGGCATTGGATTGCCCAATAGATATTGCAGCGTTTTCCGGTGTCAAGCCAAGTAGTGCAATAAGAGGGCATGGGTCAATATTCATAAAAAATATGTCTGAATAAGATTTAAAAATGGAAGTCCAGAAAGGGGCCAGTACTGGACAATGCCAGAACTGTCATGATCCTAGGCCCGGTCCTGGCTGGACTGGGCAGGATGGTAACATTGGGCAGTACCCTCCACCTAACTTTGGGCAATGCCCTCCATCTGACATTGGCCCTCGGCCTGACATTGGTCTACCACCCTCTAGTGGTCACAAACAATTGGTGCACGCTACAATGACAAGTATCTTGACCACTGTATTAACAATAATTCATTGTGTAATCAATGTGGTGTCCTGGTGTGTGCTGTCATTGTCTTTCCCTTCCCTGGTGTGATGTCATGCACTGTTTTGGGTTGTTAGGAGTTGCTTTTGTGTTTAGTTGTGTTTAGTTGTTCCTTGCTTATTGTCTAGGTGTTGTTTGTGATTCTGTGTTGGCCAGGTGTTCTTAATTGTTAATTAGTTGGGGTATATAGGGTTCTGTCTGTCCTCCCTTCGGTGTGGCGACATACCTCCAGTTACCCCCTGTTCCTATCCACGTCGTGTCGCACCGTTCTCCCTCTAGTAAGTCTTAGTGTTTGTTGTTTTGTATTGTGAAGTTTGTTATATCGTTTCTGTATGTTCCTTGTATTGCACTGGATTCTACAGTAAACACCCTTCTCCAAGCTTCACTCCTCGCCTCTGCCTCCTCCATTCCTTCCCTTTCTGTATTATTGCATTCTACCTACCCCATTCGTGACACAGAACATGAATAAGTGAGCCAGGGGCTTGGTGACACCGGTCGCATGTGGGATCCATGCCAGGATTTATCTTCGCCAGTCTAGTCTTTGACCAATATAGACGGTGGAGGAGCTTGAACTGTATCAGTGAATGGCGGGCACATATTGAAGAAGAGTGTATTCGGGCAAGAGCGTTTTCCCATTCTTTGTCTGTAAATTGATGATTTAGATCGGACTCCCAGTTTTGTCTTATAGCCAATACTGAGGAGGGTAGGGATAGGGATATGATGTTATATAGTTTAGATATTGAGCCTTTGATTACAACCTTCACCTCCAAGATGCGATCGATCAAAGTTTTTGGGGGTGTGTGGGGGAACTGGTCAAATTTGCTCTTAACAAAATCACGTATCTGTAGATATCTGAAAAAATTTGTTTTTGGTAAGTTAAACTTTAGGGACAGTTGTGTGAAAGACATAAAAGAACTGTCTTGGTACAAATCATAAATGTTCAGAATGCCCTTCCTAAACCAGTTGCTGAAGGTTTCATCCACCATAGAGGGAGGGAAAAGGACGTTTTTGTGGACAGGTGACAACTGTGACATGGCGTGGAGACCAAAGTGTTTTCTAAACTGGGACCAGATCCGGAGGGAGTGTTGTACTAAGAGGTTGTTGGTATACTGGGCGGTTGTGACTGGGAGCGAAGAGCAGACTAAGGATTGCAAAGATGTTCTAGAACAAGATGCCCTTTCCATGTCCACCCATGCCGGTACCCACTGACAGAGTCCGTAGTGGGAGTGACTCCAGTAGAGAATGCTGTGAATATTTGCAGCCCAATAGTAGACCAAGAAATTGGGTAGTGCGAAGCCTCCCTGTGATTTAGGCTTCTGGAGGGCCATTTTATATATTCGGACTGGGCGTTTGTTCCAAATAAAATCTGATATTGCCTTGTCGAGGGCTTTGAAAAATGACTTTGGAATAAAGGTTGGAATATTTTGAAATAAGTACAGAAATTTCGGTAATGTGTTCATTTTCACAGTGTTCACTCTGCCAACAAGTGATAAAGGAAGTGATGACCATCTGATAAAATCCTGCTTGGTGCGCTCCAGTAGAGGGGTGAAGTTGGACGCTATGAGATTAGAATGTTTATGTGTTATCGTTATGCCAAGGTAACGGAAGCTGCTTGGGGAAAGCTTGAAGGGGAACCTAGAGGGGGGGATATTTCTAGCTAAGGAGTTTATGGGGAAGAGTTCACTCTTGTTTAAGTTTAATTTATAGCCAGAAAAAACACCAAACTCGTGTAGTATGTGGAGGACACGTGGAAGTGTGGCCGCTGGATCCGCGATATACAACAGGACATCGTCCGCATATAGCGAGATTCTTTGTTCCTGTCCATTTCTAATGATGCCTTGGACATGGCGGTCCTTGCGAAAGGAAATAGCTAGTGGCTCGATCGCTAGTGCAAATAGTAGCGGAGAGAGAGGGCAACCCTGTCTTGTACCGCGTTGTAGGGGGAAATATTCCGAAGTCACATCATTTGTTCGAACTGATGCCACTGGAGAGGAGTATAAAAGTTTGACCCAGGACACAAATTTCTCGCCGAAACCGAATTTCTGCAGAGTATAGAATAAATAGTCCCATTCAACCCGGTCAAAGGCCTTCTCTGCGTCTATCGCAACAACGACCTCTGCAACGGGAGACTCGATGGATGAGTAAATTATATTCATAAGGCGCCGCAGGTTGAAAAAAGCCATTCTATCCTTCACAAAGCCAGACTGGTCTGGATGGATAATACTTGGTATAACGGATTCCAGTCGTCGAGCGAGTACCTTTGCCAAGATCTTTGCTTCATTGTTAAGGAGAGAAATAGGACGATATGAGCCACAGTCTTTCGGGTCCTTATCTTTTTTTAAAAGCAGGGATATTGAGGCTTGATAGAGAGTCGGAGGAAGCGAGCAGGATTGAAATGATTCCTCAAACATTGAAGCCATAATGGGACATAACTGGGTGGAATATTTTTTTAAGAATTCCACTGGGAACCCGTCTGGGCCTGGGCTTTTCCCACTCTGCATCATAGTTAAAGCCTGTTGACTTTCATCAGCGCTAATGGGCTCTTCCAAAAGAGTCATTGAATCATTGTCTATGACTGGTATATCCAAATTTGCGAAGAAACTATTCATGAGAGAGGGGTCTTTAGGGGAATCAGAGGTATATAGTGAAGAATAAAATGTTTTGAATTGACCATTTATTTCCAATGGGTCCGTATAGATCTCTCCAGTGGCAGAGTTAATTTGCGTGATCAAATTCTGAGCGGTGCGGTGTTTTAGCTGTAGTGCCAGCACTTTACTAGGTTTATCACCAAATTCAAAAAAGGACTGGCGTGATTTGAGTAGAAGCTGCTCAGCATGACTGGTGGAAAGGAGGTTAAATTCCGTCTGTAGGGTCACTCTTTCATTATAAAGCGAAGGTGTCGGAGAGACTGCGTATGAATAATCCAATTTAATAATTTGGTCTGAAAGTTCAGTGCGTCTGCTGTTGCGCAGTTTATTACGTCGAGCACAATTAGAAATAATTTCTCCACGGAGAAAAGCTTTAAGAGCTTCCCAAATGATGGACATAGACATGCCAGGGGTAGAATTTACCTCAATAAAAAATTTGATCTTAGTGGACAGGAACGATGAAAATGAGTCCTCAGATAGCAATAGTGGATTAAGTCTCCACGGCCTGAATGATGGACATTTGTCCGGGAAGGCTAGCTCTAAGATTATTGCTGCATGGTCTGAAATAACAATGCTATCGTAAGAGCAGGAACGCACTTGAGATAGAAATGTGTTGTCAATAAACAAATAATTAATTCGAGAATATGTATGATGAACTGGTGAAAAGAAAGAGTACTGTTTGGCGGTGGGATGAAGGAAGCGCCAGACATCTGAAATACCGCATTGTATCCGGCATTTCTATGTAATAGGGACATCAAACGTATTCAAAAACGTATAAAAACGAGCACAAAAACACTGTGTGTAACAAGCACCTAAGCCATCCTAGTCAAAGTGGGCAGGGGTGATGTGGGTTTTAGGAGTAAGGTCAAGCAGTAGTCTGACCAGTTTGTTTTGTGTTGTTTGTAGGCTTGTTTTTAGCTGAACAATAAAGTATAATATATTGTGTGGTACCCTGTCAATAACTTTGGCAGACAGGGAATATAATACAAGTTTCAAGTTTCAAGTTTCTTTAATAGTTGTCATACAGAAGTACAGAATACTTTTATACAAAATGCTTCTTACTGTTACGCTCCAGAGACTGTGCTAGACGAGATAAGTATCAAATAACATAGTATAGCATGTAAATTAGAAGTAGAAAATGAGGTCACAGTGTTCAGTATAGACATATGTACAATGTTCGATGCAGAATAGACGTAACTGAGTTACCATATAATATACAATATACTATGCAGTGTACTAATATACAATACTATTATAGTGCAAAGCAGAAATGGGATGAGGTACAATTTAGGTACAATTTACAGTAAGGTGTACGAGTTGTAGTGCAAATCCTTTATCAATAAATATAAAGTGTGGGGAGTGGGTGCTACAGTGTGTTTGTTTAAAGTGAGTGTGTGCGTGTGGATGTGTGTGCTATGTGTGTTTGATGGTTGTTGTGTAGTGTTCATTGTTCGTTGAGCAGCCTGATGGCCTGGGGATAGAAGCTTCTTCTGAGTCTTTCTGTGCTCGCCTTGAGACTCCGGTATCGCTTGCCTGACCGCAGCAGTTCAAAGAGGCACTTGTTCGGGTGGCTGGAGTCCTTAATGATTCTCTTAGCCTTGCCCCTGCACCGCTTGTTGTAAATGTTCTGGAGGGTGGGGAGCCCCCCTCCAATTGTGCATTCGGCTGAACGTGTCACTCTTTGTAGTCTGCTTCGGTCTTGTGCAGTGCTATTCCCAAACCAGGAGGTGATGTTGCCAGTCAGGATGCTCTCTATTGTACATGAGTAGAAGTTCTTAAGGATCTTCTGACTGACTTGGAACTTCCTTAGGCGCCTGAGGAAGTAGAGGCGTTGTCGTGCCTTCTTCACAACACTGTTAATGTGTGTGGTCCATGTTAAGTCCTCGGATATGTGGGCTCCGAGGTACTTAAAGCTGTTCACTCTCTCAACCGGTGCCCCGTCGATGCTGAGGGGGCTGTAGTCCTTGACCCCCGACCTCCTGAAGTCCACAATCATCTCCTTTGTTTTGCTGACGTTCAGGGAGAGGCTGTTTTCCTGGCACCATCCCGCCAGGACCTTGACCTCTTCCAGGTAGGCCCTCTCGTCGTTTGCAGAGATCAGGCCCACCACTACTGTGTCATCAGCAAATTTGATGATTGTGTTGCTACTCTGCTGAGCCACACAGTTGTGTGTGTACAGGGAGTAGAGGAGGGGACTCAGAACACAGCCCTGGGGGGCCCCTATGTTGAGGGTGATGGATGAGGAGGTGCAGTTGCCTGCTCTCACCACCTGGGGTCTGCCCATCAGGAAGTCCAAGACCCACTGGCAGAGGTCATAGTTAATTTTCAATACTTAAAAAAAAGTCCTCAACTATACTTTTTCTCTCTCGATGGATACTGTAATTTTGATTACTGTAGTTTGCCTGGTATGTAGCCTTTGTTGGTGGCTGCCCCACCAATGTTTTACATATAAAAACGCCACTGTGCGTGCACATGTGTGTGGGGGCCTCCACAAGAGTCTGGCCCAGAGGCCTCTGAATTCTTAATCTGGGCTTGAATATGGTCTGATATTAACATTCAGTATTGAATATTGTCTGATTCAATATTAACATTCAGTATTCAAGTAGAACAGCTAGCTAGCCATTGTGGACACTCACCTTTCCACAGCAAAACGCTAGGCAAGGCACCTTGGTTGAGAAATGCAGGCTTCAATCTGTGTTGTAGAATACAGTCTATCTATCCTGTCTCAAGATGCACAATGAGATCTTCTTCTTCTTCTTATTTGAATTTCCGGGAGAATTGTTGAATATATATAGAACACAAATGTTCTAGAATGTTCTATTATGACATCATACTGTGCCATCAAAATGTTCTAGAATGTTCAATTATGACATCATACTGTGAGTCTGTGACATCACAAATGTTCTAGAATGTTCTATTATGACATCATACTGTGACATCACAAATGTTCTAGAATGTTCTATTATGACATCATACCAGTGGCGGCTCGCCACTAGGGGCGCACGGGCGCCGCCCCCCCTTCAGGCCCCTGGTTATATGAGAGTAGAACAAGAAAATTTATCTTTTTGTTTTTTGTTTTATAGCCCTATAAATAATATAAACATGTTTAAAATGAATAATCGTTTTCAGGAACAGGAAGTGACTCACTTTTCTTTAATTTTTTTATTTGTTTGTATTTCTCGGCCCGGGCTAGACGCGATAGCGCTCTGAGTGCGCGTCACTGTTCGATCGCTGTATCCGTCACAGCCAATCAGTGCGTAACGCGTTGTGCGTTGAAATATGACTATTATGTTGGAATCCGTACATGTTTGCAAAATGTTTGGTATAGCGCCCCTAGTGGCGAAGCATCCACGAGCCGCTACTGAGACGTTCGTTCACTCATTCATGGTGTCTTCATGAAGAAACACACTCCTCAATGTCAGTTTCAGTATTTAATAAAAGACAAAGATGAAGACACGCTGAAACAGACAAGACAACACACTCAGCTGACAATGTGTAACATGAATACATAATAACACTGTGGTAACACATAAATATATATATCTGTATAATGCATATAATATAATATATATAATATGTATGAACAGCAATAGTGCAATAAGCATCTCACATGAATGAGTGAACGAACGTCTCTGCCGCAGGCGAGTGAGGGAATGAGGACTAAGATGGCCGCTCAGTAATAACAGCGCAGATCAAGGCATGTCCGGTTGGGTGCTGGTAAGACGCTGCCCCCTAGTGGCCGGCGATAAACTCTTCACAAATGTTCTAGAATACTATTGTCATCATACTGTGACATCACAAATGTTCTAGGATGTTCTATGATGACATCATACTCTGACATCACAAAGGAACATGTTTGAGTTCCATTTGAATAATATAAATAATATGTTTGGTAAGGCTGTCCCCGAAGCCTGTTTTTGGGATTAAAACGTCGTCAGGGTTCTTCGAACGGACGTTCGAATTTTCGCTTTTTAATAAAATAATTTAAATTAAAAAGATTATTCTAATTTTTTTTTATAATATTTTTTTTTTTATATATCTTTATTATACTAAATCCTCAATTTGAATAAAGTGATTAATCTGATTAAATGAGTCTTTTTTCTTTTATTAAATCAACTTTCCAGCCCCCTGTCAAATGATGTCAACTGTCAACCTGAATTAACATTCAGTATTCAATATTGTCTGATTCAATATTAACATTCAGTATTCAAGTAGAACAGCTAGCTAGCCGTTGTGGACACTCACCTTTCCACAGCTAGAAATGCAGGCTTCAATCTATGTTGTTTAGTCTATCTGTTCAGTACTGTTCAGTACTGTCTCAAGATGCACAATGATATCTTCTTCTTCTTCTTCTTCTTTAGAATTTCCGGCAGTGTAGACGCATCATGGCATATTACTGCCCTCCGCAGTTCTTTTGATGAGCTCTTCTTCTTCTTCTTCTTCTTCTTCTTCTTCTTCTTCTTCTTCTTCTTCTTCTTCTTCTTCTTCTTCTTCTTCTTCTTCTTCTTCTTCTTCTTCTTCTTCTTCTTTTGAATTTCCCGCAGTGTAGATGCAACATGGCGTATTACTGCCCTCCTCAGTTCTTATACTACGCTAGTGGTTTGGTTTCCATAGTTAGGCCTCTGGTAAATCAACTTTTGATTGTTTACACTCTTCTTCTTCTCATCTTCAAAACACATTACTATCGTCTCTATCTCCTTCTTCTCTGCTCCTCTTGCCTGTCCAATACTAATAAATACAATAACGCTATATCCTCTGATACAACTCTGACGCGTGCAGAAATGTCAGCACTGACTCTGTGATCAGCTGGTGGTTCTCATTATCCATGCCAAAGAAAGATCTAAGAGAGAAGAGACTCCCAACTCGACCAAACTTTTATAAAAGATTTCCCTCTCTTTCCTATACCTTTCACATTCTAGGAAAACATGCCTGACAGTTTCAGTCTCTCCACATTCACACCGCCCATCTGGATGTTTTCCCACAATGCACAAGGTACTGTTCAACCCACAGTGTCCCAGCCTCAATCTACACATCTTCACCCTATCGCTCCTAGACCCATATCCATCCACCTTGATTTTGACCCGAGGCTGCAGAGAGAAATAGTGCCTTCCCTTGGTCCCCTTTTCCCACTCAGCCTGCCACTCAGCCTCAACTCCTTTCTTTATCTTCTCTCTGAGTTCTACTCTTCCCATTGAAATGCCTATCTCTTCCTCCCTTCCCAGGCTCTGTTTGGCAAGGGAGTCAGCCATCTCATTTCCCGCAATCCCAGCATGCCCCGGAACCCAACAAAACTCCACTGAACAGCCTGCCTTCGCAATCCTATATAAAACCAACATTATTTCCTGAATGAGATCAGGGCGAGCTTTAGACCCACCTGCACTCAGAGCCATCAGTGCAGCAGCCGAGGCAGCCTCACACACACACACACCTCCATTCACCTGTAGAGAAACAAACAAGCACACACACAAACCTACCGTGTCTGCTGTGCTGTCTCTGGACTTTGTCACTCTGTCTGTCTATGCGTCAGATGTTTTTTTATACAGAGATTGAGAGAGAGAGAGAGAGAGAAAACCAGTTCATTATTTTCCCCGCGACAATTATTGTTCTCCCTTCGATTATTTTCACGCAACCTCAGTTCAGTTCACTACCTGATCACCCTACTTCAGACAAACGTAGATCTCTTATTAAGAAGATTACAAATGTACAACACATTTCGTCGGACAAAACACTGGCTATATATGCTAGCAACATAAACAAACGATCTGACTTCATCTTGGGGCGAGTGGGAGTTCATGTTTATTATTATTGAAAAGTTCTGTATTTTTAAAGCCGTATTTGGGGGCAATTAACCAATGGTAGGCTTTTTAATTTAATTTATTTTTTGGGGTAAGAATTTCTTATTTCGGTAAGAGTGCTCTCGACCACTCTTATAATTTGTTCTTGCCTGAGAAAAAAATCAACAATAAGAAAACGTTGCTGAATTCCAGGTATGAACAAAGAAAGAGGAAATGCTAGTTAAGAATGAAATCTGTTCTTATATCGCTTCATGCATGAGGCCCATTGAGTGTATTTCTGTGAAAATGCGCGTGGTGCACGCCTCTGAATCCAACCAAAGCGAAAACGATCGCTTCCAGCCCGCGAGTCGCGCGCCCGCGTGTGGCCGGTGGGCACAACTACGTCCGTTAGCATGGGAGCGAAAGTGAAGCGCTGGGCACCCGCCTGCCCGCCTTCGCGCGCGGCTGGTGTGTCTGCGCTGTTAGTCTACCCTGGTATATGTAAACTGGCAGATTATCAATAAATATAAAATGTGCGTATACTAATAAGATCCAAGGTGCTAATGAGTGACGTCAGAGTCCTTGCACGAGAACAGTTCTCAAGTTTTCCAGCCGTTAGTTCTCCAGCTGTTGGCCAAGTCCGTCCTTGGCCCACGGTTGGGTTGTGGAGCCTGATGGCTACTGGCACGATGGACTGACTGACTGATGCGCTTTGTGGTGTGGTGTGTGTGTGTGAGTGGGGGGGGGTGTTGTGAGTCTATAACTGATAGCTAGCTCCTCATAGAGGGGATGGGAGGGCTTCTCCAGATCTATCCAGTCCAGTCTCCAAGTGGAACTTCCTGCTTGGAATGCTTTGAAAATGAGGTCAATGGAATCTCCTCTTTATCAACGCCTCAGCGACCCGAGGTTTCACTCGCAGTCGCGACACGTCAGGTGCCAGCGGTCTCCCGTGAGGAGGATAACCATGTGTACTATTTTGAATGTGTGGTGGAATTGGGTTAGGGTTGAAGTCAGAATCGCTTTATTGCCCAAATACAATACACTAGGGTGTTTTTTCGAAGGTATAGCAGTATTTGATGTTACTTAAAAGGTGCTAATAGATAACCTTTTTATGTAGAATAACCTTTTTTTTTTATAATACATCCACAGAACTTTTAGAAAGTTGTGGAATAAGATGATTACTTTCCCCCCCAAAAAAGACTATTGATTAATTCGTTTATTGTAAAAAGATATGTTGGCGCCAAGATTAATGTTGTTGCGTGGATGTATCCTCCCTTCCTACTTCCCATTTCCACACGTGGAATTGGAAAGATTGGATAAATGACATGCTGGTGCTCTAGTGCAGCATCTAGTGGCTGAATGTTATCGATAACACCTTTAAGGGGAGACACTGCAGGTGAATAGGGTAAAAAAATTAACTAATAGATATCACAATGAAACTTCCCCAGTTGATTACTTATATTAAGACAAGACTTTTTTGTATTACAAGTTTTCTGAAATTGTATGTTTAAATATGCAAATGAGGCATGATCTACTTAAATATGCACTAATTTGCATATAATTCCAGGACAGAAATCTGAACATTGGATAAAGCCATTTTCAAAATTATAGTTTCATTTTGTTGACATATTAGAGCCAAAGGTTATTACAGAGGGGATTTTGGATATCTCTTTTTATCACTCCATAAATCAGAAAATACTCCATTCAGTCAATTTTTATGGTAAAATTCCATATTTCGCCATGTTTTTAGGAATAAAATGTGATATAAATCAGGGTATGAATGCGATATCAACAAACCCTTCTGTAAATACCTTCAGAACATAGATATGAATAGAACTGGAGGGTTTGGTGTATGTGAGTGCTACTGAAGTGGAGATTTCTGGCTCAGAGTATGAGGAAAAACTCTTAAAACTAATTTTTTGGAAAACGCCTTCAAAGTTCTGTATTGTAAAATGCCATACTTTTTTTTTTTAAACAGATATTTACAAACACAATACCTAATCAAACCATTAGTAATAGACAACCTAAACACATGCCTGATAACTGAATAATAATAATAATGATGTTATTGAACTGAACAGAACTACACACACGCTACAAACAGTGTAGTACAGTGTAGTACCCCCTAATAGGCAAAAAATATTTGAATAGATATCACTATGAAACTTTCCCAATTTGTTATGTACATATAAACTAAGAAAAAATATATTGCAAGTTTTCTGAAATTTATGTTTATATATGCAAATGAGGCACTTCCCCATTAAATATGTGCACATTTATGGATGCAATAAGGCAAAATGATGTAAAATAAACAACTAAATGTGTGTTATTGACGTTTTATGGTCACTAGTTTCATAGAAGACATGTTTAGGAAGCAAAATATAACAAAATCTCAAAATCAACAAAAAAAGTATATTTGACTATTCACCTGCAGTGTCTCGCCTTAACTCATACCTCATTGCACCTTACCCTAAGTTGTACCTCATCCCATTTCTGCATTGTACTGTATATTGTAACTCAGTTACTAATTTTTTATAAAGAAAATTCTACTCTGTAGTGTATATATGTATATTGAAAGCTTTTGTTTACGTACTTTTGACTTTCTATTTTATACTTATCTATTTTTATCTAGCACACTCTCAGGAACAGAACAGACAAAAGCATTTCATATAAAAGTATTCTGTATTTTTGTATGACAACTAATAAAGAAACTTGACACTTGAAATATACAGTATGTATACTTTTTATAATATATATCATGGACGATGCTATAGTAAAAATCAGTATAGGGCTGTCCCGATTACCATTTCTTTGGACTTTGAGGCTTCAATTAGTAATTATCGAAGCTTCATTCTTCTCACACAAATGTTTCAATGCGGTGCAATTTTGAGTTTTTTATCCCTCAATTTAGTCTTACAGACAGGAAGCAGTGGCGAATCCTTATGGAAGCCAACGGAAGCCATGCCTCCCTAATATTAAAATATGAATTAATATCAAATATGAAATATGAAGAAAAAAAAATATATATATATATAATTTTTTTTAATATAGTTTACATTCTTTTTCATCTGTGCATCTGTGTTATAATTTTTTTTTTTTTTTTAAATGTCTCCCTCTTCTCCTTCTCACTCCCTCCAACACACTGTCAGCCTCACTATGCTCACTGCAGCAGGAGAGGAGGCAGATGGTAGGTCTCTTTCTCCAGGCTTCCAGCATTATAGAGTCCAAATCCGATCCTAGCCAATCAGATTCGAGCTGACTGCCACACCCTAAAAGTTTAAAACGGGGCTGAGAGGAAAACACTCAGCATATTTTCCCCTCTGCACTCTGAACATTGTATTAACCCGTAACTGTTCCCACGGGCCGAATATTGCCCCGATCCTCGCGAGATTAAATCCACGGGGACCTCTCGGCGTGCCGAAGCTTTTCCTAAATCACTTCCATCATCGAAAACGAGGGGAAAAGGTCGGCTCGCGACCCTGAAAATGTCGCGTGATTTTAAAAACGCTGTATTAAGTGAGCCTATTATGGGATCCACGCGAGCTTTCTATTGTGGAAACATCTGGGCGTCCCGCAACTTTTACTGATTCACATGTAGCCCCTAAAATGCTTAGAAAAGGAAAACAGAAAGCGTGGAATAAACTCGCCGAAACGGAAAAGTGTCCCACGGGCGCGCCGTGATTCCGATCCGCGTGAAAATATTCACGGCCATAGAGGAGACCGTGGGACACCTTTTTGCAACCGAATATGTGTCTCGAATTTGCTCCCACGCGGCGCGCAAAATCGCGCAAGGAAAAATCTGACCAAAAATTAACCAATGCTCCAGCAGTATTAATGACCCTGATGTAAACAAGACAAACGTCTTTCTCTGGTCTGCATCCCCTTATACAATTGTGTGTATTGAGCCGTACTGTATTGTACCCATTCTGCAATCTGTTAAATAAATAAAAAGAACGTTTGACTGGCCGCCGAGCCATACTGTAGTGTACATGGTGACTGCTTGACTTAAAAAAAAATAAAATAAAAAATTATTAATAAAAATATTTAATAATTTTTTTTTTAATAATTTTTTTTTGGCTTCCCCTGTTATTTTACCCACGCGACGCCACTGACAGGAAGCAAAGCCTGATGGCTCTTTTGTAACTCCTTGCCACAGACATATATTGCGTATCCTTGTAACTGGTAATCACCCAGGCTTGCAAATACATAGAACATTTGCTATAGATATATTTGTATGCAGAGTAATCATTACAAAAATAATTTCTATTTATATGTCCACATTGATTGAATTGAGTGTGAATTGATCCCAACCCTGCTACAGAAGACAGATGATGTGGATGCAGGTGAGTAAAGATACATCTTCAAGAGAAAATGTAAAAAGAAAAATGTATTCAGAAGTTTAACTTTTCCCTTCATCTTATCCAAGCTGAACAGATCCATTGAGACACGTTGGAATGTTGAAATGTTTACTAGCCTTTAGGGCTGTACCGAATGCTTCGAAGCTTCGATCATAATGTTGACATTCGAATTCTAAATCAACATTCAAATTTTTTATTTTTAATAAAAATAATTTAAAAATATTTTTTTTTATCTATTCAATGTTTAAACCAATGGGGGGTTTCTTCACAGTTACAAGATTAGTGTAGCCTAATCTTTAACTTTAAAGATTAGGCTACACTAACATTATACTATAAGACGTCAGTCACCATCACTTTCATACCAACGGTGCCCTTATTGGATTATTTATGTTGACGAAACTGATGAGTTATATTCATTAAAGAAAGTGTATTTAATAAAAGAAAAAAATACTAATTTAATCAGATTAATCACTTTATTCAAATTGAGGATTTAGTTAAAAAAAATAAAAATAAAAAAAATCTTTTTTCTTTTTTATGAAGTAAATTTTTTTTTGGTAGACATTCGAAGCTTCGTTCGAATACTTCAATCGAAGCTTCGAATGTTAAAAAATGACATTCAGTACAGCCCTATTGACATCTATGACCTTACCTGCTACACTTAGGGTACCTGTCTAGATAAACCCAACTTCCTTTATACTTACCGGTCATATAAAACATTTAAAATAAATATTTCATGTCAAAAAAATATTTTTTACTTCCGTTTTTTTGTGCCCCCCCCATACTAGCTCTTGCCCTCCCTGTGCCCCCTTGTTTAAAAGTTCCTGGAATCGCCAACTAACCTGATAACAAGATAAACTTACCTGAAATAGGCGCTGCAGCCACACAGGATGGCCTTGTGGGCGTTAAACACTGTTCTGTTTCGTATTCGCTCTCGCTCGGCATCGCTCTCTGCACTATCTCGCATATGTGCACGCGCACTGAATAAAGACCACAAATGTACCTTTAATCCCAATATTCGTCTGACCACACCCCTATCAGCTTACCCATATAAGCAGGGGTGGGGCCACCCACTTGCCTCCTTCTCGCTTTCACCACAAGGAAGAAGTGCCTCGGTAGATCCCCACACTTGACACCATGCTGGAAGAAAGGATTAGGAGCAGCTTTGGGAAACAAGGATACGTTGACATCATATCTTTATTTTCTCTCTCACTATTTTCGAGAAAATACGGCGATATTGTCTTCGTACTGGAGTGTCTGGAAGATGATGATCATTCTAAAAATCCTCCACCGGTTTTCGTATTGGGAGTTCGTGCCGCTACATGCTTTTCCAACTGCAGTCCTTGCTGTGTGCTGGTTGCGGTAAAGGCACAGCTGGGCTGTAGGACGCGCCGCGGTTGTGAGACGCGGTGGGTTCCTGGTTCTGGTGAGTTATGTTTGCTGGCAGGCTTCACTTGTCTGTTAGTGCTATGGGGGCTACTTGACGATGTTTATGAAAACCGGCCCCAGGCTAGGGTCCTTTGTTCAGTCTCCTAGACGACAGAAGACCTTGGTCTGAAGCCATTTTAGTTTAACTAGTGGGCCGCGACCATTAACACTGGTGATCCCTGTGTGTTCTGGACGAGTGGGTATCTCTCTGTCCCGTGTTAAGCCCCTTCTTTCATATCCAAATGAGAGTATTCCTTCACAAGGAGATATGTGCATGGATGTGCGATAGCGGCAGATCCATGTTCAAGTCAGCTACACAGGCCAGTTTGGTATTGTGCTGATTCCGTCGGGTGTTGGTAAAATCACCGTTGTAAAGCAGTGTTGACATCTTGTTTCTCTTTTCTCTTAAAAAGTGAGGAGAGGTTCAGAACGGCGGCCTGTCTGGGTGAGTGTTATGTCATTGTATACAAGTTCAGGTGATAGCTGCTTAGCTTACGGTTAGCCAGTCAGCTGTTAGCTGCTGCGTTAGCCTGCTGGGATCGCTGCATGGCCTACTTAGGTTGGGCCTACTGTTAGCCAGTCAGCTGTTAGCTGCGGCGCTAGCATGTCGTGATCACTAGGTAACGTTAGCTTGCTGCTATAGGCCAAGGCCTGGCGCGGGGTAGCTTCAGCTCCTCGCGCGCCGCCGCGAGCTCGCTTCTGGTCGCGTGCACCGTTAGCTCGGCGTCTCGCGAGCAGGGGCAGTAGCGCCCGAACGGTTGGAGCGGCCGTTAGCTTAATGCTACTCTGTTGAACGTGCTTTGATTATAACATGTTTTTAAACACTCTGGACTACGACGTCGTCTTTGACAGGAGATGTTCGTCGACCCTGCCCTGAGCCAGGACGGCAAGGTTGCGTCAACAAAGAGGACTGTAGTGCGGGTTGGAGCGGCAACGCTGCCCAGTTCGAACAACACAGGAGCGGCTGTGTTCCTACGGTGTCTGTGACTGCACTTCGCTGATCTACGTTCCGGGTAGGACAAGGTTTGACCAGACCTTATAACACGTCTTCTGGTTTTACCTTTCTAAATGTTTTGTGAATAACGATGTTTTCCCAAAACGTGTGTTGCTGCAATGCATTTAGGATACGACGCGAGTTATGTGTGAACTGTCTTTGTCACTGGCAGTTAGCTTCTCCGTGCAAATCGGGTTGTTACAGATGTGAAAATGATCTGGTTGTTGTGTGAGAAACATCATGTGTGTTTATATGTACCGTGTACTCACAACTAAGGTAACTAACCTATGAAGCTATGCTTAGTGACAAGTGAGTAAAAGAATGTTCTTTTCTCAGCCTGTGATGACAATGAACAGTGTTCACATATTAACAGGTTTTCCTGTTTTAACTGGCCGTATTAAGGGTAAAATAAGAGGATTGTGTTTCCCCCCGGTTCCCTGGGGACTTTTTCATCCTCCTATCAGACATGTTGCACTACATTGTGTCTTTTGTGTGGTAGGGATGCAATGTAACCCTTAGCTTGATTGCTGAGGTTGTGCTAAAACTGCTGGAGAAACTTTATTTTCCTAAAAGAAAAGATTGTTTGGTCGCTGTCGTGTGTGCTTAGCAAGGCCTGTGGCCGATACTAATCGAGAATTATGTATTCTCTCATTATGAAAAACGGCGTTCCTCTGTAGAGTGTTTTTGCCATTTTTTGTAGGTGATGATGGGTTGTGTGTGTCATGTGACCTACAACTGGGTTGGACTGGCCACAGAAGCACATGTGTATGTTGGACCGGGGCTCTTAGAGCCCTCTCTATTCTGTGTTTTTTCCTTAGTAAAAATCAGATAGCAGGTTAGCTCATGCGCTGTGTGGAGCTGTCAAACGCTTCATAGAGCTGACTATGACTGTGTCATATTCTCTTTTTGTCATTACATCGTATCATGGGTGTGGGGTCGTAAAGGGGTGAACTGGTAACCTTTCCTCTCCTCCTTGTTTCTGTCGGTCAGGGGTACACCCCCTGACCTACAAGGTTCCCGTCACGTGGCGGTTCGGCACGTTACGGGGGGGGGGGGGGGGGGGGTAGGGAGTTTCCTGGTCCCACGGCCTGGTATATTGGGCGTGTGCACCGCAGGAATTCCCCCGCCATAGAGTACGTCACCGTGCGCGTCTCTGTTGGTAGGACTTCCGTGTGCTGTTCAGGTCCATGTGATGGATCTGTTTCAGGGGGGTGGTCAGGGCTCCTCCTCACCAAGCGCCTATTTCGGGCCTTCTGTGAGTTCGGACTCCTTCTTCCATGTGAGGGAGCCTCCATCAGAGTACAGAGCCTTCCTCCTCAGATTGTCAAAGTGAGTGGACCCTCTAGAAGGTGTCCTATTCTATTGTATATGTATTCGATTCAATTCGATTATTGAGTGTGTATGGGTTCAGTGCCTCTTCCCCGGAGAGCCCTAAAACCAATTTTTTACATGGCTCGAGGTGCAATATATTCTTTTCAATCTGTACAGCTCGCGTGGGAAGTCTCTCTGGGGATCCCCGTCTCCTTCCTATGGGAGGGTGGTGGGATGTAAAAATGTGAAAAATGTTTACCCCCGGCTGTGTAGACTGGGATACATACTGTTGATGCTTCCTTCTTTTCTATTCAAAAAGTGTTTGAGTTAGGAAGTGTCACACCCCTCTTGTCGTTCCCCTGGGCGCCTTGGGGATTCAATGACAGGTCTAAATAGCCTGTTCATTGATGGGGGTGTGTCCCGACGCACGTATAGTGCTAGCTCGCTGTAAACAGGCGACTGACTGGCACGCCTTGGTTGCTTGTGGTTAAAACGGCGTTTTTATAAAGCAACTGAGATGGGGGTTTTTCCTCTTCCGACGACCAAATCCCACGACCTGGGTTGGTTTTCGACGGATTCTCGTTCATGTCTGGGGGATGATGACGGAATGGATCTGAACATATGTAGAGGGGTCTCACGCCCTTGGGGTGGGCCACCAGGCGCGGTTCGCCCGAACGTCTGGGTGGCGCCTTCTTTTCATGTTAAGATCGACACGCATATCTGCCCTTTCTCCTGGAGTAGGCATGTCGGCGTGGTTAGGGCACGGGACTGGTTCTGGTCACGCTGGTCCGGATCAGTTGAACCTGTTGTCCGCCGGGGATGCAGATCTGCTGTTCTGGTACCCTGAGGGACTTGGGCTTTTTTCAGGGGGAAAAATGCCAGGTCGGTCCGGGTGTCACAGGGTTAAGCGCTATGGAGACCCTGGTTGGGTACGTTTTTACTCAGCACTGTCGTAATGGCTTACGGCCATGCCATTCTGTACACGCTCGATCTCGTCGGATCTCGGCCGCTACACAGGTTGGTCCTGGTTAGTACTTGGTTGGGAGACCGCCTGGGAATACCAAGTACGGTGTGCTTAGGGGCTGGTTCTCCATTCTTTTTCGCTCCTCTCTCACGCATGGCGAAGAGGGGCCTGTGGGGGTGGTTTTTGACCTCCTCTGGTGACCCTGTGCTTCCCGTACCGCCAGGCCCGGTCCGAAGTAATGTTTCGTCGACCCGTAGGCCTGGGTTAACCCTTTTTTGGAAACTGAAACACTTGTACTGCGGTATAGCCGGTGTATACCCGCAGGTGTGTTTTGGAGTTTTTTCTTGAGGGGTTATAGGAACAACCACCGCATTGGGTAACACCAAGGTGGTTGATTCCCTGGTGTGTTGGTGCAGTGTCAACTCCCGGGTTCACCGTTGAGGGTGCCCCTGCACGTTCATGACGTCTGCCAATCGTGTCAGCCTTCTCTGCCTCGACCCCTCTGGGTGGGGGTTTTTAAATGGAGGCTTGGTCATGCAACACCGCCAGCTTACGCTCCTTCCGCCGGGCGGCTGTGTTCAGCTGTCCCCTCTGGCGCCTGTCTCGTCCGCAGTCTCCAGGCTAGGGTTAATGGCCTGTTGCCTGGTTTTTCCCCGGTGCGCTGCCTGCTTCCGTTGGTTAACCTTTTTTGTGTGCTTACGGCCATGCTGACTGCCTGTTGCAGGGTCAGTGTGCCAGGCGGTGTACTATTGGGGGGACGGGGCCCGCTCGGCTGAGGGGCCTTTGTCCGAATACGCTGGCGATGTGGGGGGCGGGGCACTACGCATCATGGACTTCTCCGGGCCCCCATTCCAGGGAGTCCAGTCCTTTTGGTGGGTCTGGGTCTTCCTTCGCGCTCCGCTGCTACGGCCTTGCCACGGGGTTGGGTTTGCCCTTGACCCCGGGATTCTGGGGGCAGTAACGAGGTTGTTCCTCCGTTCGTTCCCGGGTGGCATGCGGGTTGTGCGTGTGTGTAGTCGTGGGGTCAAGCCACGGTCTGCTCACCCTGTGCGTTGAGTTGCTTGAGTGCCTCTTCGCACGGTCGGGTCCGTCGCCCTCCCGTGAAGCCCCTAATACGGGGGGTGCCCTCCATTAGGGTGGGTCGGGGGGGCTCGGCCCTCCCTGTTCTGATGGTTGTGGGGGGCTGTCAGCGGGGTGTATTTGTCGGCCGTTGGCTCTCGCTCGGCCTCCCTTGTGCAGAGAGCGATGCCGAGCGAGAGCGAATACGAAACAGAACGTTAGGTTATGACTATAACCAAGTTCTGTTAGTGTAGCGACGCTCGGCATCCGACGCCGCTGCAGCCTTTGACCTCGCCTTGTGGCGAAAGCTTGGGAAGGAGGCGAGTGGGTGGCCCCACCCCTGCTTATATGGGTAAGCTGATAGGGGTGTGGTCAGACGAATATTGGGATTAAAGGTACATTTGTGGTCTTTATTCAGTGCGCGTGCACATATGCGAGATAGTGCAGAGAGCGATGCCGAGCGTCGCTATACTAACAGAACTTGGTTATAGTCATAACCTAACGTTTTCTTTTGTGTGGTGATTTTTAAATTGTATCTACAGTATATATTCAAGCTTACAGACAAGTAGCCGGAGTTTTGCTGGGTTCCGGGGCATGCTGGGATTGAGGGAAATGAGACAGCTGATTCCCTTGCCAAACAGAGCCTGGGAAGGGAAGAAGAGATAAGCATTTCAATGGGAAGAGTTGAACTCAGAGAGAAGATTAAGAAAGGAGTTGAGGCTGAGTGGCAGGCTGAGTGGGAAAGAGGGACCAAGGGGAGGCACTATTTCTCTCTGCAGCCTCGGGTCAAAATCAACGTGGCTGGATATGGGTCTAGGAGGGATAGGGTCAAGATGTGTATATTGAGGCTGGGACATTGTGGGTTGAACAGTACCTTAAGCATTGTGGGTAAAAATCCAGAGGGCGGTGTGAATGTGGAGAGCCTGAAACTGTCAAGCATGCGTTCCTAGAATGTGACAAGTATAGGAAAGAAAGGGAAATCTTTTATAAAAGGTTATCAGAATTGGGAGTTTCTTCTTTCTCTCTAAAGTCTTTCTTTGGCCTGAATAATGAGAACCACCAGCTGATCACAGAGGCAGTGATGACATTTCTGCACGAGTCAGAGTTGTATCAGAGGATATAATGTTATTTTAGTTATTATTATTAGGGCTGTCTTAAATACTTCGAAGCTTCGAAGCTTCGTTCGATGGGCATGGGATTCGAATATGAAAATACTTTTTTTTTTTGCTAAATCAACTCTGCCTCTCTTTGTTAACTACAACAAGCAATGCTGTTTGTTATTTAAGATGAGGTCGGACTCGGCACTGACAGATTTGTGTTCATTGTGCTGCTTTTATAAAGCCTGAAATGACGGCTTACAATATTTCATGAAAGCAAAGGGTTTTGTTTGTCTAAGATTTAAGTTGAACAAAGTGCTGTACAAGTTCTCACAACATAAAAAAAGGAAATAAAAAAATATATATATATTAAAAAAAATTATTCTTTTAAAAAAAAAAAATGTATTTCGAAGCTTCGAATTAAAATCGAATCTCGGCCACGAAGCTTCGAATTCCAAAAAAATAATCGAAGGTCAGCCCTAATTATTATTAAAGTTTCTTTAATAGTTGTCATACAGAAGTACAGAATACTTTTATACAAAATGCTTCTTACTGTTACGCTCCAGAGACTGTGCAAGACAAGATAAGTATGAAATAAAATAACATAGTATAGCATGTAAATTAGAAGTAAAAAAAATTAGGTCACAGTGTTCAGTATAGACATATGTACAATGTCCGATGCAGAATAGACGTAACTGAGTTACCATATAATATACAATATACTATGCAGTGTACTAATATACAATACTATATAGTGCAAGGCAGAAATGGGATGAGGTGCAATTTAGGTACAATTTACAGTAGGTGTACGAGTTGTAGTGCAAATCCTTTATCAATAAATATAAAGTGTGTTTGTGTGATCTAAAGTGGAGAGTGGGTGCTGCAGTGTGTTGTTTGTTTAAGTGAGTGTGTGGGTGTGTGTGCTGTGTGCATTTGATGGTTGTTGCATAGTGTTTATTGTTCGTTTAGCAGCCTGATGGCCTGGGGATAGAAGCTTCTTCTGAGTCTTTCTGTGCTCGCCTTAAGACTCTGGTATCGCTTGCCTGACCGCAGCAGTTCAAAGAGGCAGTTGTTCGGGTGGCTGGAGTCCTTGATGATTCTCTTAGCCTTCCCCCTGCACCGCTTGTTGTAAATGTTCTGGAGGGTGGGAAGCCCCCCTCCAATTGTGCGTTCGGCTGAACGTGTCACTCTTTGTAGTCTGCTACGGTCTTGTGCAGTGCTATTCCCAAACCAGGAGGTGATGTTGCCAGTCAGGATGCTCTCTATTGTACATGAGTAGAAGTTCCTAAGGATCTTCTGACTGACTTGGAACTTCCTTAGGCGCCTGAGGAAGTAGAGGCGTTGTCGTGCCTTCTTCACAACACTGTCAATGTGTGTGGTCCATGTCAAGTCCTCGGATATGTGGGCTCCGAGGTACTTGAAACTGTTCACTCTCTCAACCGGTGCCCCGTCGATGCTGAGGGGGCTGTAGTCCTTGACCCCCGACCTCCTGAAGTCCACAATCATCTCTTTTGTTTTGCTGACGTTCAGGGAGAGGCAGTTCTCCTGACACCACAATAATTATTATTATTATAATTGTGGGCGTAGTATAGAATTGAGGAGGGCAGTAATACGCCACGATGCGTCTACACTGCCGGAAAAACCAAAGAAGAAGAAGAAGTAGCCGGAAACAACAAGTGATATCTTCACTTATCTACTGAGATCTGAGATATTCTTCTTCTTCTTCTTGTGAATTTCCGGCAGTGTAAACGCAACGTGGCGTATTACTGCCCTCCTCAGTTCTTATACTTATACACAATTTTCTGGGAAACCAGCCCAGTCAACACCCCCCCCCCCCCCCCGGAGCTAGACCAGAAGACACACAACCCCCTCGTCTCCCCGCATGCACCGGGCCCAGGGAACGCCCGGTCCGCCAGCCCAGCCCCATCACCGGAAGCAGGGCAGACATCCAGCCCAGCACACCACAGCCAGGAGACACACCCCAAACACAATCAAAACACAACTCCCAAACGCCCCCGCCAACACGCATCCACCACGCCCCCCAGCCACACAAGCCCCCCAGCCACACAAGCCGCACAAACCCCCCAGCCACACAAGCCCCCCAGCCGCACAAGCCCCCCAGCCACACAAGCCCCCCAGCCACACAAGCCCCCCAGCCACACAAGTCCCCCAGCCACACAAGCCCCCCAGCCACACAAGTCCCCCAGCAACACAAGTCCCCCAGCCACACAAGCCCCCCAGCCACACAAGTCCCCCAGCCACACAAGCCCCCCAGCCACACAAGTCCCCCAGTCACACAAGTCCCTCAGACACACCAGTCCCCCAGCCACACAATCCCCCCAGACACACCAGTCCCCCAGCCACACAATCCCCCCAGACACACCAGTCCCCCAGCCACACAATCCCCCCAGACACACAAGTCACACGAGTCCCCCAGTCACACAAGTCCCCAAGTCACACAAGTCCCACAAGTCTCCCCGTCACACAAGTCTCCAAGTCACACAAGTCACACAAGTCTCCCAGTCACATGAGTCTCCCAGTCACACAAGTCTCCAAGTCACACAAGTCTCCCAGTCACACAAGTCTCCCAGTCACACAAGTCCCCAAGTCACGCAAGTCACACGAGTCTCCCAGCCACACAAGTCCCCCAGCCTCACAAGTCCCCCAGCCACACAAGTCTCCCAGTCACACAAGTCTCCAAGTCACACAAGTCTCCCAGTCACACAAGTCTCCAAGTCTCACAAGTCTCCAAGTCACACAAGTCTCCCCGTCACACAAGTCTCCAAGTCACACAAGTCTCCCAGTCACACACGTCTCCCCGTCACACAAGTCTCCAAGTCACACAAGTCACACAAGTCTCCCAGTCACATGAGTCTCCCAGTCACACAAGTCTCCAAGTCACACAAGTCTCCCAGTCACACAAGTCTCCCAGTCACACAAGTCCCCAAGTCACGCAAGTCACACGAGTCTCCCAGCCACACAAGTCCCCCAGCCTCACAAGTCCCCCAGCCACACAAGTCTCCCAGTCACACAAGTCTCCAAGCCACACAAGTCACACAAGTCTCCCAGTCACACAAGTCTCCAAGTCTCACAAGTCTCCAAGTCACACAAGCCCCCAAGTCACACAAGTCTCCAAGTCACACAAGTATCCCAGTCACACAAGGCTCCAAGTCACCCAAGTCACATGAGTCTCCCAGTCACACAAGTCTCCCAGTCCCACACAAGCCCCCAAGTCACACAAGTCACACGAGTCTCCCAGTCACACAAGTCTCCCAGTCCCACACAAGCCCCCAAGTCAGACAAGTCACACGAGTCTCCCAGTCACACAAGTCTCCCAGTCCCACACAAGCCCCCAAGTCACACAAGTCACACGAGTCTCCCAGTCACACAAGTCTCACAAGTCTCCAAGTCACACATGTCTCCCAGTCACACAAGTCCCCCAGCCACACAAGTCTCCAAGTCACACAAGTCATACAAGTCCCCCAGTCCCACAAGCCCCCCAGCCACAGACACACAAGTCCCCAAGCCACCCGAGTCCCCCAGCCACACAAGTCACACGAGTCTCGCAGCCACACAAGTGACCTGGAGACTTGTGCGACCGGGAGACCCGTGCGACCCGCGCGACGCGGCATACACCCAGGCCACAACCCGCCCACAGGAACGCCCGGAAGCTGCACCCCGACTGCACCCGATTGTACTCCCCCCCGACTGCAGTGAGCCAGTCCAGATGTCCGCCCCACCCCCAGCGATGAAGCCAAGCCAAGCCAACGGTCCAGGCGCTCCCCAAGCCCAATGCACGCTGCTCTCTTCACAGTCTCCCCTCCCTCCTCTTCTTGTCTAGCGATCTCTTTCTCGATCCTCCACACTCTCTGAGATATTCTGAGATAATTGTTGAATCTACACAAATGTTCTAGAATGTTTGATTATGACATCATACTGTGACATCACAACGGAACATGTTTGACTTCATTTGAATAATATAAATAATAATGTATGATATAATATAATGTAATGTAATATTATATATTATAATATAATGTAATATAATATAATAATAAAGTATATTATATTTAGCTCCCATTTGAATAATATAGAAATATGTCTAAAAACATGACATTCTTTAGAAGTCTTAAAATAAAATACATTTAATTTAAATTTAAATAAATGTAAAATAATAATAACTTTATTTATATAGCATCATTCATACAGATTGCAGCTCAAAGTGATTTACACAAAAAACTAAACAAAAGGATAAAGAAAAAATTATAATAATTAAATTAAATAATAAAGACATTAAAATGATAAAAACGGTAATAAAACAACTAGATAAGATAGTAAAAATAGCTAAATAAAACAAACAGTAAGACACTAACATAAGACAATAAATAAATTACAAATAAAATAATAATAAAGACAGAAAAATAAAATAGTTAAAATAATAAAATAGCTAAATTAGATAGTAAACAATAAGAAAACTATTTATAACAGTTGAATAAGACATTAATAAATAACAAATAAAATGATAAAAAAAAAACGACATAAAATAATGATAAACATTTTAATAAAATATTTAAGTAAAAATAATAGAAATAAAGAAAAATAAGACAATAAAATAAAGATAATAATTCATTTAAAAGCTATAGTTTAAAAAGGTACGTTTTGAGCAGTTTATTTAAAGTGCCAACCGAGTCTGCTGTCCTAATGACCTGCAGGAGAGTGTTCCACAGTTTTGGGGCGTAGCAGCTGAAAGCACTGATCACAACATGTTAGGTTACCACTTGTAACTCTGCTGTGGACACTGAGCACCTGGCACTAGCAGACACAGGGATAAACAGAGGGAGGCTACTGATGCCAGTGGGTGGTAGGGGTGTAAAGGTACATGTATCCGTACCCAACCGAACCGTTTCAGTGTGTACCGTACTGTACCGAATCGGTACAGTACGGTACACACTGAAACGAACGGCTGTGTAGTGTACCGAAAAAAATACAACGGTATGTTAACCACTAACGACCGCCCACCGGGGGCTGTTTTTTTCACAATCTAATATAATTATTATTATTCTTTTATTTTTTTACAAGTCGATTATTAATTTCAATATAGAATATTCGTTGACAGCCCTACAAGTACAATTAGTTACTGCACACTACATCACCCCTGAGTGGAACACTTTCCCCCACTGTACCGAAAACCCGTACCGAACCTTGACTTCAAAACCGAGGTATGTACCGTACCGTGATTTTTGTGTACCGTTACACCCCTAGTGGGTGGTGGTGATGGTGATGATGATGACATTCGAATTCTAAATCAACATTTGAATTTTTTATTTTTAATACAAATTCTAAAAAAATTCTAAAAAGATTATTATTATTTTTTGGTCTATTCAATCTGTTTAAACCAATGGGGGTTTTCTTCACAGTTGCAGTTAAAGATTAGGCTACACTAATATTATACTATAAGACGTCACCATCACTTATTGGATTATTTATGTTGACGAAGCTGATGAGTTATATTCATTAAAGAAAGTGTATTTAATAAAAGAAAAATACTCATTTAATCAGATTAATCACTTTATTCAAATTGAGGATTTAGTTTAAAAAAATTAAAAAAATTATGAAGTACATTTTATTTTTATTTTTTACATTCAAAGCTTCGTTCGAATACTTCAATCGAAGCTTCAAATGTTAAAAAATGACATTCGGTACAGCCCTACTAGCCTTGTTCCACATAAATAATCAATTGTAACGTGGCGTAATGTCGTCGTGAATATACTGGACTGTCAGAATGCAGGTAGGTGAATTCCAATGGGTGAAGGCAATCACAGAGACAGAGAGTGTTTACTCTTGAACAGGTTCGACTTTAATAGTAAGAACACAGAGTAAATTCTAAGAGAGAACAAGTGCTAATAGCACAAGTGGAAAATAAGGTAAATGGGAGCTTATTGGAGGTCCAGAGTAGAACCGTCCGCGTTATCCCCGAACGCAATTAGTGAAGACCTGACAATGGACAAGCAGAAGAGAGGTAGTTACATAGACACCAAATACCAACATTCCACACACACCCCCGTGACAGCCAATCAGGAACCACCCCTAAGTGACAGCACTAATTGACAGGGAAATGACAGGTGACAAGCCCAGTGACATATGCCAGGAATGTGGGTGGTCACCGACCGAGGTCGGTGTCCAGAACGTAACAGTACCCTCCCCCGACGAACGGCACCAGACGTTCACCTAGGAGCCTCGGGATTCAGCCGCCGGAAATCAACGATCAGGCTGGGATCTAAAATATCCCTTTGAGGCACCCAAGAACGCTCTTCTATCCCGTACCCCTCCCAATCCACCAAGAACTGAAACCCCCTACCCCTCCGCCTACAACCCAGTATCCTCCGCACCGTGTAAATGGGTTGACCGCCAATAAACCGGGGCGGAGGAACCACAGGCAGTGGCGGGGCCAAGGGCGATGAGAGGAATGGCTTCAACAGGGACACATGAAACGTCGGATGAACCCTCATAGAGCTCGGAAGTCGTAGCTTGTAAGCCACTGGATTAACCCGATGAATCACTTTAAATGGTCCTATAAAGCGAGGAGCCAGCTTCTTGGATTCCACCCGGAGAGGGAGATCCCGGGTGGAAAGCCAAACCCGCTGCCCTGGACGGTAAACTGGAGCCGGACGACGCTTACGGTTAGCCTGCCGTTGGGTACTAACCGAAACCTTCTGTAGCGCCTTCCGAACCTGTTTCCACGTCCTGCGACAGCGAGCCACATGTGCCTGGGCCGAGGGCACCTCCGCCTCCTGCTCCTGCTCGGGAAACAGAGGAGGTTGAAAACCATACTGGCACTGAAAGGGAGACATACCGGTAGAAGAGGAGAGAAGGGTATTATGCGCGTACTCAGCCCAAGCCAACCTCCTACTCCACGTTGCCGGACTACCGGCAACGTAACATCTCAAGACCCCCTCCAAGTCCTGGTTGACCCTCTCCGTCTGCCCGTTCGACTGTGGATGGAACCCAGACGACAGACTGACAGAGGCGCCGAGGCCGGCGGCAAACGCCTTCCAGAACCTGGAGGCGAACTGAGGACCCCGGTCCGACACGATATCTACTGGCAGCCCGTGGACCCGAAAGACATGCTGTATAATTAAATCAGCAGTCTCCCGGGCCGAAGGAAGCTTGGGGAGAGGGACAAAGTGAGCCGCCTTAGAGAACCGATCCACCACCACCAAGATGGTGGTGAATCCGTCCGAAAGGGGAAGACCAGAAATAAAGTCCAGAGATATGTGTGACCAGGGTCGTTTAGGAATAGGAAGTGGTCGGAGGAGACCCGCCGGTGCCCGTCGAGAGGTCTTACTACGTGCGCACACCGGACAGGCCGCCACAAAGGAACGCGTATCCCCCTCCACTGTCGGCCACCAGAACCTCCTACGGATAAATTCCAGGGTCCTGGTTGCCCCTGGGTGGCTGGTGAGGGATGACGCATGTGCCCACTGTAGCAAGCGTGAGCGCGCCACCTTGGGAACATACGACCGTCCCGGAGGACCCTCACCAGGATCGGGCTCCCGCGTTAGCGCCGACCTTACCACCTTCTCTATGCCCCAAGACACGGGTGCCAAAATCAAGGCCGGTGGAATAATGGGATGGGGCTGCTCCTCCCGACCAGGAAGATCAAACTGGCGCGACAACGCGTCAGGTTTGATATTCTTGGAGCCGGGTCTATAGGAGATGGTATATCGAAATCGTGTGAAGAACAACGTCCACCTGGCCTGGCGAGCGTTAAGGCGTTTAGCCCCTTGGATGTAAGCCAAGTTCTTATGATCAGTCCAAATAATGAAAGGATGTGCCGCCCCCTCTAACCAATGTCTCCACTCCTCCAGTGCCAATTTGATCGCCAATAACTCCCGATTACCCACGTCGTAATTACGCTCGGCTGGTGACAGACGGCGAGAAAAAAAAGCACACGGGTGCACTTTCCCATCCTTTAAGCATCTCTGAGAGAGCACCCCCCCCACCGCGACGTCAGAGGCATCCACCTCCACAATGAACGGAACCTCCGCGTCATGGCGGATCAATACAGGAGCGGATGTAAAACGACGTTTAAGATCGCAGAAGGCTGACTCAGCCCTAGGCGACCATTCAAAGCCAGGGAGAGAGGCCTTAGTGAGAGCTGTTAAGGGATTGGCTAAGGCGCTAAAATTGCGAATAAAGCGCCTGTAAAAATTTGCAAAGCCCAAAAACCGTTGTAACCCCTTGAGCGACGAAGGCCGTGGCCAGTCCAAAACTGCACTCACCTTGGCTGGATCCATGCGCAGATCGCCAGTGGCGGCCGCTGCCGCTGGTGCCTTGTAGGTCGCAGTTCTCGTTAATAGGTCGAGTTGAAAATGTAATGCTCTGAGATGCTCTGGAGCAATCTCTCTCTGTCTCTCGGATCAATCAAATCAAATAATTAACACATGTATGTTGTCATTTTAAACAACTCACCATTCATTCATTATGCATCAGCAGCAACACAAACACGCACAGCTCTCTCTCTCTCTCTCGCTCTCTCTCTCTCTCGCTCTCTCTCTCTCTCTCAGATGATGTCAGATCCATTCAATAATAAACACATTTGTAAAGCTCGTTATTTTAAACAAGTTACCATTCATTGTCTGAGTGGTTATGTCCCACATGCCGCAAAATTAGAGAGAGAGAGAGCGAGAGCGAGAGAGAGAGAGAGAGAGAGAGCGAGAGAGAGAGAGCATTTTAGTAAAGTTACATTTTCAACAAGATTGCTGCTATTTAAACACTTCATGGAAACGGGGTAACGTTAACCTTATGTCGACTGTAGTATTGTATGACCTCGACATAACGTTTAAACGTTAACGTTACTCCGTTTCCATGCAGTAATTATAAAAGTGGTCAGCTAAGCTAACGGAGCTAACAGCTAGCAGTAGCTGTAACTGTTACAAAGGATCAGATTAAACCGAATATATATATTTATTTATTGATATATATTGCATAGTATTTGTATATCGTTTGATATCCCTTGTATATTCCTTGTACATATACACGGAATATCCCTTTAGCCCAGACCATAATATTTCATTCTCCTATTGGACAGCGGTCCACCGGCGCCAGGGACCGGCCTCCGGAGTCAGGTTCAAAGTCACCGTCAAGACATGTCTGGACATGCCCGGCCTTGCCCAGGGATACGCGACAGAAATGAGATTGGCACTAGTTTGTTCACCGTGCATATAAATACGGCGCAGGTGAATACAGAAGCACTTAGTCTCACTTAGTCAGAAGTCAAGAGTTACCAATAAGTTGAAGCCTCACCCACGATACAACGTGCGGTGAAGTATGGCCTGTTTGGCCCCAGAATAGAGCATTGAGACCGTGTGCGAATTAATAACTGAATTGTCAGAGTTTGGCGCTATACCGTCGAGTGCGACATATTTCTATTAAGTCAATAATAGTCTATTTGTGTATAGTGTATCGTGCGGTTAAAGTTCTACAGTGACCAGCATCTCCAACGCTTCCTCGTATTAGCTAGAGTTCTTATCCAGGCTGGGCTGACCACATGGCGCTTTCACCCGGGGAGACCTAGACGAGAACCGTATGGACATGTACACTGGATTAATCTACCCGACGACTACATAGCCCTTTGCGGCTGGAATATATTTGCTTTGGTCCTGTGATTTATGGAGCGGATAATCGCCGACGCCTGCACGTGTTGGATTTACCCCGCGAGGAGTCAAGTCGAGTCGGCGCCTCAGAGAGCCTGAGGCCGACTAGCTTTCTTCACTGTGGAGCTACAGTCTACGGAGAACAGCTGTATTCGTCTGTGGATCAAGAGGCTACTGCACCGGCTCCTGTACCTGGAGTCTCCTTAGTCATCGTTGACCAGACGTTCTACTACCGACAGATCTTCTACCCCTGCTGGCTTACAACCAGGGGGACCCTTCCAGTATCTCCCGCTATATTACTAGTGTACCATAGATATAATTCCCTAAGATTCAGGTTGTATAACTACCTCCTGCGTAACCAGAGAATGGACATTCATTGTTGATTTGCCTACGCACATTCCTTTGCCTTACAAGTGCATTCAAAGAATAATGTAAAGTATATTATGTACCTTTTGCTCCATTAAATACTTGATTATACCTTTGTGTGGAACCGATTTCATTGTGGGAAGTGTTCATCATATTCATATATCGTGTACTGTATGGCCAGTAATTAAAGTACATAAAGCGGTAGTGGTTTAATGATACCATACTTATCAATACAGTCAGGGAATTGTACCCCTCAGTTACAATTGGTCCTTCGAGCCGGAGGGTAACTAGTGTAATATTAATATAGCGGTATTAATATTGACATGGCCTATGATGAACACTCCACAAAACGGTTCTCCTAAAGTAGATCGCCCGCAGCGTAGACGGCAGACACCTCAGTACTTAGAGGATTACGTTGCCAATATACTACCTAGCCTTCTACAGACGGTAAACGCGGAAAAAGTAGATAGTAAAATTATGTCCGACCCTATCGCCCAGGCTACCCCGCCAATAGAGGCCCTAGTGGGTTCTAACGTAACTGACCAAGCTCACGGTAGGGACCAGGAGGGACCTGACACGACTTTACCCCCCGCCAAGACCGAAGAAGTAGCCCCCGGAGAGCTCCAGGATAAAGACAGCTCTCCAGGGATGGAACTCTACCCGCTACAAGAAGAGGAGAGCACCCCGGAGATGGATCTCCAGGACTCGCCACAGGAGAACAGATCTCCAACGAGTACTGCCAGGAGCGGATCACCTCAACCAGCGTCTTCCCCCAGCGAGGCGGACAAGATGCTGGCACAGGCATTCCTCGCCAGCCTAGCAGCCTCAACAGAGCGCGATCGACTCCAAGCACAGACGCTTAGTGAGCGCGAACATTCTTCCATGGAAAGAGAACGCCTTCAAGCGCAGCAACGGAGCGACGAAGATCGTATACGTCTAGAGATTAGACGCCTTCAGGCGGAAGAGAATATGGTAAGAGACCGGGCCGAAGCAGAGCGCGCCGCCGCCGAAGCCCAGCGCGCCGCTGCCGGTGCCCAAAGAGAAGCAGAGCGCGCCGCCGCCGAAGCCCAGCGCGCCGCTGCCGGTGCCCAAAGAGAAGCGGAGCGCGACCTCGCTCTCACCAAGCGCGAAGCCGAGCGCGACCGATTACAAGTGCAGATAATGGAGCAGCTGATCGCCAGGGCAACACCCCCTCCCTCCGCACAGGGTTCCAGGGCCTCGTCAAGACAAGGGTCAAGGGCACCCTCCCCTACCCGATCAAGCGACCCTGAGCCCGACCACCAGAGAGAGCCTATACCCCCCTCCGAACTCCTTCCCCGACCGGTCCACGCGAGGACCAGCTACAAGGAAGAACCGGTCTACACCGCGGAGAGGCTAAATAGACGACTACAGGATCTAGAGGACCTGCCAGAGGAAGAAGAAGAGGGAGAGGAGGAGAGTCAAGCCCGACAGCAGCACAGTACTCCCCAGGACCAGGAGGTCCAGTACAGCCCAGGCTCTACCCCCGCGGCTCTGCGCTACAGACCCCCGACTCAATTCACGGGTGAGCTTGACGCACGACCAGCCCCGAGGAATAGCACCTGGATACGCGGGCCATGGTACCCAGCAGGTACCAGCCCACCAAGAGGCGTAAGAGGAGACTCGCCTAGGAGGCCTCTCTTCCAACGCTCACCGATGTGCCAGCCATCCATGGCATCATACAATGGCACACCGACGTTTCCGGACTTCACCCACGAGAACAGAGCACAGTACACGGAGCTACGAATGTGCTTAGAGACAATGATGTCCGATGTAGCTGATGAACCGTACAAGTATGCTATCCTACTGAAGCACCTCAAGGTGCCCCGAGCGCACAATATAGCGCTGGCCTATGCCACCTCTACTACCCCATACACAGCGGCTCTAGCAGCACTCGACCAAAGATATGGACGCATACGGGACTACGTAATACAAGAGATAAGGCATATTGACCGCCTACCCCCAGCCACAGACAATCGCTCACTAGATGACCTGTCTATCAAGGTACAATCCCTGGTAGGGATGCTGGGGGCGCAAAGAGAAAAGGGTATGCACGAACTGTACGCGAACTCTAATGTCGAGAGGATTTTAGAGAAGCTTCCGCCCGCCCGACAAGAGCGCTTCAGGCGGCAAAGAGACCACCGTGATCCTAACGGTCCCGAGCCATCCCTCCTAGACCTAGCCGACTTCCTGGCGAGAGAAGTCAACAGCCTACGGTTGGATACGTTCATGCGGAGCACCCCAAGCTCCAGAGAGGGACCTAGGAGAGCAAACGATGGCCGAAGATTGGTGACCGTCATGCACCAATCAGAATCAGTACCGAGCAGCAAAAACCACAGTACCCCCTCGATGAAAGAGAAGTGGAAGATGGTGTGCCCGTACTGCGAAAAGGAACACTGGTTGTCACAATGTGAAACGTTCAAGAAGATGACCGCCGACGAGGTGAGTCAATGGATAAAGTCCAACCGACGCTGTTACCGATGTGCGCGCAGTCACATGGCAGCCGATTGCCGCTTAAAGAAGAGGTGTAGTCGGTGTGACGGAGCCCACCTAGATGTCCTACACGACAGTAACAGAAGAAAGCCTGCACCCTCAAGCAGCACAAAGGCAAGTGTTATGTACATTGACCCCGCCAGCAGCGGGGGCGCCCGGGTGCTCTTAAAGGTGGTCCGCGTAACACTGAGTTACCAAGACAAGGTCATGGACACTTACGCCGTCCTTGACGACGGGTCAGAGAAGACCCTTCTCCTCGCGTCCGCTGCGGCCCAGCTGGGGCTGCGGGGGAGCGAAAACCAGATGACGATTCGGACAATAAGAAGAGATCTAAAGATGATAAAGGGCGAGAATGTCTCCTTCACTATCGCAGCAAGCGGGCAGCCAGAGAGACGTATAGGATTACTAATGCTTTCACCAGCCAAGAAATAGGCCTGTCGCAGTACACCTACCCCATCGCCAAGCTGATGGATAAATATGTGCACCTGCGTCAACTACCTATCCCGCTCATAGACGGTGCCACCCCGACCCTGCTGATAGGCTCCGACCATGCAGACCTCATAGTCCCGATAGACCGGGTCCACACAGGGCCCAGAGGCTGTCCTGCAGCAGTCGAGACCCGCCTAGGATGGACATTACAAGGCCCCCTCGCTAAGTCTCTTAACCAAACAGCAGCCACTAGCTGCCTCCACTCCAGAGTGACAGAAGAAGACACCACCCTCCTACAGCATGTCGAGAGGCTATGGACACTAGAGACAATGCCCTTTAAGAACGAAAAGAAAGACATTCGTTCCAAGGAAGACATTTACGCTATAGCCCTCCTCGAGCAAGGGACAAAGAGAGTCAAAGTCAACGGAGTGATGAGATACGCAACTCCACTCCTGAGGCGAGAGGGTATGCCTACCTTCCACGCCCCAAAAGAAGCGACGGAGCGGTATCTATTGAACACAGAGCGGCGCCTAGCCAGAGACCCCGCTCAGGAGACTGTGTACCGCGCTGAGATTAACAAGCTAATGACAGCGGGACACATAAAGAAAATTGACATTAAAGAGGCCGATCAGACGACCGAATCATGGTACGTGCCGCACCACAAAGTCCACCACAACGGCAAGGATCGTATTGTGTTCAACTGCAGCTACCAGATCGGATCACAAAATCTGAATAAAGAGCTCTTGCCCGGCCCAACACTTGGCCCCTCCCTACTAGGCGTGTTACTACGTTTCCGCCAGGACAAGGTGGCCATCAGCGGCGACATCAAAGGGATGTTCCTGCAGGTGAGACTAGTGGAGGAGGACAAGCCCCTGCTGCGGTTCCTATGGAGAGAGAGGATCGGGGATGAGCAACCAGCCATCTATCAATGGGAAGTCCTCCCTTTCGGAACCACATGCAGCCCATGCTGTGCTACGTTTGCACTGCAAAAACACGTCGCAGAGGACCCAGCAGCTGATGAAGAGGTCCGACAAAGTGTAGGAAATAGTTTCTACGTGGACAACAGTCTGCAAAGCGTCTCGACGCCAGAAGAAGCCGAGGCCCTTCTACTCAAGCTCCGCGCCTCCCTGATCAAAGGCGGCTTTGATCTCAGGCAGTGGGCCAGCAGCGACCCGCAAGTATTGCGCAGCCTCTCCCCCGAGGACAAGGCAGCAAGCAGCGAGACCTGGATGGCGACCATCCCAGGAGAAGCCCAAGAAATGACATTAGGACTAGTCTGGCGCTTCAAAACAGACTCGCTCCATTATAAACACACACCCCTGACCAAGGAGCAGGGAAGGTCGACTGCACTACCGACCACCAGACGGAGTGTATACAGAACACTCGCCAGACAATATGACCCGTTGGGATGTATTCTACCTTACACCACCAGGGCAAAGATGATTGTAAGAGCGTTATGGGACAAGGACCAGGGCTGGGACGACCCCATACCCGAACACCTTGCATCCACATGGAGAGAGTGGGAGACGGAACTCAGCTCACTCCCAGGTGTCAACATACGCCGCAGCTACTTCCCACCCACAGTGAGGCCGGAGACGTGCCAGATGGACCTGCACGTCTTCAGCGACGCCTCCGAAGTAGCCTACGGTTCGGTGGCCTACTTGCGTGCCCGAGAGGAGGGAGGAGAAATACATACTGCTTTCATCCTGGCTCGCTCAAGAATAGCCCCACGAAAGCAACAATCTATCCCGCGTCTAGAGCTCTGCGCAGCCCTAGCAGGAGCGCAACTCGCCACGTTAATCCAACGTGAACTCACCATTCCGGTGCAAAGAACAATCTTGTGGTCAGACTCCACGACAGTACTCACATGGATCCGGTCTGATTCGTGCAGATACAAGGTCTTCGTGGGAGTCAGAGTCACAGAGATTCAAGATTTAACAGAAGTAGCAAGCTGGAGGTATGTGGACACAAAACACAACCCAGCTGACGTCATCACCCGGGGAATGTCCCTGGATGACCTCACCCGTCACAACCTATACAGTGACGGGCCAGAGTTCCTCAAGCTCCCGGAAGAAGAGTGGCCTACACCCACCCCACGGGAAGCGAGTAAAGAGGAGGCAGAAAACAAGAAATCTATGTTCTGTGGATTGAACACACTCGTCTCCACAGACCCCGACATAGACGATTGCCTCACCCTAGAGAGTGCGCAGCTAAAGACATTCCTGTGGCACCACCCAGAGGTTCAGCTCACTACTGACATTACAGCAGCTGACTACGAAGAAGCAGAACTTCTTCTACTACAACGAGCCCAGAGAGACTCGTTCCCTGATGAGCTAGACTGTCTACAGGGAGCAAAGCCCGTCCCATCAGACAGCAGACTGCTCCACCTAGCCCCCGAGAGCGACGCCCATGGTCTCATCAGAGTGGGTGGTCGTCTGCGGAGAGCTCCAGACTTACCGGATGACGTCAAGTACCCGTCTTAAACAGCCGACACAAGGTCACAGAGCTGATCATAAAGAAATACGACGAGGATGTGCATCACGCCGGGGCAGAGAGAGTCTTCGCGGAGATCAGACGTCGTTATTGGATACTGCAAGGGAGAGAAGCAGTGCGGCGCTTCCAGCGAACCTGTCTAGACTGTCGTAAGTGGCGAGCGCAGCCCAGTATACCCCGGATGGCTGACCTACCTCCCTGTCGCCTCCGACTCGGCGACAAGCCCTTTCACTCCACCGGTATGGACTGTTTCGGCCCACTGTATATAAAGAAAGGAAGAGGAACCGAGAAGCGGTGGGGTATTGTATTCAAATGCATGACCACCCGAGCGATGCATATAGAACTCCTTCCAACCATGAGCACAAACTCATTCCTTATGGCCTTCCGAAGATTCACATCGCGGAAAGGTAAACCGTCTATATTATTGTCTGATCACGGGACAAACTTCAAAGGCGGAGAAAGAGAGCTGAGAGAGAGCTTCCAAGCTATGGGCCCAGAACTTAAGACCCACCTCGCTCCATACCGGATTGACTTCCAGTTTAATCCCCCGAACGCACCTCACTTCGGTGGAACTTGGGAACGAGAAGTACGTTCAATAAAGACAGCCCTGTACGCCGTGCTTGGGGCCCAGACCGTGGCGGAAGAAGTCCTAATGACAGTCCTCACGGAGATCGAGGGAGTATTGAACTCAAAGCCCCTCGGTTACGTCTCAAGTGATGTAGCAGATGTCGACCCAGTCACCCCCAACACACTCTTGATGGGGCGGCTGGACCCCGCGCTACCACAGACAATGTACAGGCCTGAAGAAGCGAACGGCCGAAGAATGTGGAGGTACAGTCAAGTATTGGCTGACAAGTTTTGGAACAGCTTCCTACTCCACTATCTACCGTCTCTACAGACCCGCCAGAAATGGGTGAAAGAGAGAGACAATTTGACAGAAGGAACAGTCGTCATGATTATCGACCAGTCACTACCCCGAGCTATGTGGCCGGCTGGCCGCGTAAGCAAAGTGATCACCGGTGCCGACGGAAAGGTCCGAGCAGCCGAAGTGCTCGTCCAAGGGCGGATCTACACCCGACCCGTGGCGAGGCTAATAGAACTGCCAAGGCTCCCCGATACTATCGATGACGACCATGACCCCATGACTTTGTGAACTGACCGACCCCTCACAACAGACATTGAGTAGTGGACAGTGCGGTTAATCTGTCTCTGCTTAGCTAATTAGGTGGGACTAATTAGGGGGCGGCTGTTACAAAGGATCAGATTAAACCGAATATATATATTTATTTATTGATATATATTGCATAGTATTTGTATATCGTTTGATATCCCTTGTATATTCCTTGTACATATACACGGAATATCCCTTTAGCCCAGACCATAATATTTCATTCTCCTATTGGACAGCGGTCCACCGGCGCCAGGGACCGGCCTCCGGAGTCAGGTTCAAAGTCACCGTCAAGACATGTCTGGACATGCCCGGCCTTGCCCAGGGATACGCGACAGAAATGAGATTGGCACTAGTTTGTTCACCGTGCATATAAATACGGCACAGGTGAATACAGAAGCACTTAGTCTCACTTAGTCAGAAGTCAAGAGTTACCAATAAGTTGAAGCCTCACCCACGATACAACGTGCGGTGAAGTATGGCCTGTTTGGCCCCAGAATAGAGCATTGAGACCGCGTGCGAATTAATAACTGAATTGTCAGAGTTTGGCGCTATACCGTCGAGTGCGACATATTTCTATTAAGTCAATAATAGTCTATTTGTGTATAGTGTATCGTGCGGTTAAAGTTCTACAGTGACCAGCATCTCCAACGCTTCCTCGTATTAGCTAGAGTTCTTATCCAGGCTGGGCTGACCACATGGCGCTTTCACCCGAGGAGACCTAGACGAGAACCGTATGGACATGTACACTGGATTAATCTACCCGACGACTACATAGCCCTTTGCGGCTGGAATATATTTGCTTTGGTCCTGTGATTTATGGAGCGGATAATCGCCGACGCCTGCACGTGTTGGATTTACCCCGCGAGGAGTCAAGTCGAGTCGGCGCCTCAGAGAGCCTGAGGCCGACTAGCTTTCTTCACTGTGGAGCTACAGTCTACGGAGAACAGCTGTATTCGTCTGTGGATCAAGAGGCTACTGCACCGGCTCCTGTACCTGGAGTCTCCTTAGTCATCGTTGACCAGACGTTCTACTACCGACAGATCTTCTACCCCTGCTGGCTTACAACCAGGGGGACCCTTCCAGTATCTCCCGCTATATTACTAGTGTACCATAGATATAATTCCCTAAGATTCAGGTTGTATAACTACCTCCTGCGTAACCAGAGAATGGACATTCATTGTTGATTTGCCTACGCACATTCCTTTGCCTTACAAGTGCATTCAAAGAATAATGTAAAGTATATTATGTACCTTTTGCTCCATTAAATACTTGATTATACCTTTGTGTGGAACCGATTTCATTGTGGGAAGTGTTCATCATATTCATATATCGTGTACTGTATGGCCAGTAATTAAAGTACATAAAGCGGTAGTGGTTTAATGATACCATACTTATCAATACAGTCAGGGAATTGTACCCCTCAGTTACAGTAACGTTACAACGTTATGCGGCATCAGTAGACAACGTATCATGTATTAAACTAGAGTTAAGATCGCTAATCTACCTTGTTGTTGGCTTGTTGATAAAGTATATCCACTCCATGGCATTGTCCATCCAGCCTGTGTTGATGTCCATCCATTGTCCATACATGTCCCTCCACACTGCATCCATATATAGCTTGTTGTTAGCCAACAAGCTGTGTGAGTGAAGAGCTGTGTCTTTGTCCATTTCCGCCTCGAACAGCCTGCAAACTACCTGGCGTTCTATCGCCATGCTCTAAGACAAACTCTAACCTTAACCAACTTTGAAAGAGTGCCTAAGCTCAGTGTAGTTGCTGTTGTTGTTGACGAGTCGACTGAACTGCTGTTGCTGAACTTGCTGTGTTGCATTCTCTCTGTAAGCCAACCCGAGAAATGCGGCTATGGAAAAAAACTGGCATCGCGTCGGCCAATCAGAGAGCGTCTCCACGAAAATGCGGCTATGGAAAATACTTCACGGAAGTTCACGCGGCTGCCTAGACCGCTTCAAATCGCGCTCGGATTCCAACATAATAGTCATATTTCAACGCACAACGCCGTATGCACTGATTGGCTGTGACGGAGACAGCGATCAAACTGTGACGCGCACTCAGAGCGCTATCGCTTCTAGCCCGGGCGAGAAATATGAAAAAATAAAAAAAAAATAAAAAAAACGTGATGTCACTTCCTGCTTTGGAAAACGAGTGTTTTTTAATTGCGATAATAACGTTATATTGTGCATTGGAAACACAAACATACTTAAAATGAGTAAATATTATTAATTTTAAACATGTTTATATTATTTATAGGGCTATAAAACAAAAAAACTAAAAACGTATTTGTCTTGTTCTCTCATATAACCAGGGTAGGAGCTGAGGGGGGGCGGCGCCCGAGCGCCCCTAGTGGTAGAGCCGCCACTGCAGATCGCCCTTCGTCAACACAAAGCCCAGGAAGGACACGGTGTCCGTGTGAAACACACACTTCTCAGCCTTAACGAATAGTTGATGCTTGAGAAGACGGTCTAGCACCTCCCGAACGTGCATTTGGTGTTGCACCATATCGCGAGAAAAAATCAGGATATCATCTAAGTAGACAAACACCGACACCCCAATCAAGTCTCGCAGCACGTCGTTAACCAGGGCTTGGAAGACTGCCGGAGCATTAGCCAAACCAAAGGGCATGACCAAATACTCATAGTGCCCATTGGGTGTGTTAAATGCAGTCTTCCACTCGTCTCCCTCTCTAATCCTGACCAGGTTGTATGCATTACGTAAGTCAAGTTTAGAAAAGACCTGTGCCCCCTGTAAGCACTCAAAGGCCGTGTCCATGAGGGGTAAAGGATATCGGTTCTTGATGGAAACGTCATTCAATCCCCTATAATCAATGCATGGGCGCTGATCCCCATCCTTCTTATCAACAAAGAAGAAGCCAGCGCCGGCAGGGGAAGTGGAAGGGCGTATGTGCCCCGCAAGCAATGCCTCCTCTATGTAGGTGTTCATGGCCAAGGTTTCGGGGCGTGAGAGAGAGAACATTCGCCCGCGAGGCGGGGAGGTACCGGGTAGAAGATTAATGGGACAGTCGTATGATCTATGAGGCGGAAGTGCTTTAGCACGCGTCTTGCTAAAAACGTCCGCCAGGTCCCAATAGATCTCAGGCACCCCTATTAAATCGGGATTAGAGGGTAGATCAGAATCTGCCACGCTCCCCACCATCCTGGAGAAAGAGGGAGGAGACAAAAGAGAAGAGGGGGGGGGAGACAAGGGTTTGGGCAAACTCCCGCTGACGATCGACTTGACGTCGGCCGCCGTTGAGAGTTCGCCCGTGCTCCAATTAATGACACGAACACATGACGACAACCAGGGATGACCCAACACCATGACAGAATAGGGGGAAAAGATGACAAAAAAAGTAACCCATTCCCACTCCCCACCCTCCACCCGGATGTGTAAGGGAACTGTGCGCTGGGTGACGCTCCCACTGCCCAGAGGCCGACCGTCCAGGGCATAAACTGATAAGGGAACCCCTAAATCCTCCACTGGGGTTCCCCACTCCTTCACCAATCCCACGTGAATAAAATTGCCCGCCGCCCCTGAGTCAATGAGAGCCTTAGTTCCCCTAATGTCACCCCCACAGTTGATCGCCACCTCAAAAAATGTACGAGAATCCGTGGTTTTGGCAGGAATGAGCCCACCTGCTGGCGCCTTTTCGAAGCCCGACGGCGCACCTTCCATCCCCGATTGGCGCCGAGCCGATACAGCCTGAACCCGACAGCTGCCGAAGCGGTGACCGGTGCGGCCGCACCGGAAGCAGCGTCGCTCTTTGATGAAGCGCTGCCTCTCGTCGTCCGAGAGCGACAGCGCTCCAAGCTGCATGGATTCATCACCCAGTGGCCCACTCGTGTAATGCATGGAATTATCAACACCAGGAGAAGAAGGAAAACATACCTGGGGCTGGGTGTTGTTGACATGCTCCTTCTCCCTCTCCCGGTGCCGATTGTCCATCTTGATGGTGGTGTTGATCAGCACTTCCAGCTGCTCGGGGATCTCACGCGCGGAAAGCGCATCTCGCATCCGCGCTGAGAGTCCCCTGACGAACAGAACCACGCAGACGTTCTCCGCCCAAGCTGTCTCCCGAGCCAAGATCCGAAAATTGATAGCATAAGCTGCGACCGTGCGGAGGCCCTGCCGGCAGTCGAGAAGACGACCACCAGCCTCGAAGATCGAGAGTACCCGGGAAGTATCGAATACTCTTCTCAATTCCCGGGTAAAGGCGTCCAGACTGTCGCAGATTATCGCCCCTGCCTCTAATTCCGCCGTAGCCCAGGAGAGAGCTTGACCGGTGAGCAGTGTGATAATATACGCTACCTGCGCTGTCTCCGATGGAAATGATCGTGGTTGCAGCCGGAAAACGAGTAGACACTGGGTGATGAATTCCCGACAACCATCCGGTGATCCGTCATAGCGAGCGGGCGCCTGCAGATGTGGTTCGCGGGACCGCTCCTGGACCCCGAACACCCCCCGACTCTCCTCTGCGTGGAGCGCTGCTTCTCCCGCCGCCGACTGAACACCAGCCACTCCTTCTTGGGCTTGTCGGGCTGTGGCCAACGCCGACTGCGCCACCGCTTGGGATGATCCGACGACCCCATTGAGTCGGATTAACTCGGCGCTGACCAGCTGCTGATGTTCCTCCATCCGTGTCTGGGCTGCTCCCTGCGTCCGGAGCATCTCCATGATGGCCTCCATGGAATTCTGATGGTCAGGTCTTCTGTCAGAATGCAGGTAGGTGAATTCCAATGGGTGAAGGCAATCACAGAGACAGAGAGTGTTTACTCTTGAACAGGTTCGACTTTAATAGTAAGAACACAGAGTAAATTCTAAGAGAGAACAAGTGCTAATAGCACAAGTGGAAAATAAGGTAAATGGGAGCTTATTGGAGGTCCAGAGTAGAACCGTCCGCGTTATCCCCGAACGCAATTAGTGAAGACCTGACAATGGACAAGCAGAAGAGAGGTAGTTACATAGACACCAAATACCAACATTCCACACACACCCCCGTGACAGCCAATCAGGAACCACCCCTAAGTGACAGCACTAATTGACAGGGAAATGACAGGTGACAAGCCCAGTGACATATGCCAGGAATGTGGGTGGTCACCGACCGAGGTCGGTGTCCAGAACGTAACACTGGACACAGTATCCTCGTCTGGTTTGTATTTCACATCAGAAACAATAACTCCAAAGTATTTGATGTTATCTTTTGATTAAGAATATTTACGCTGCTAGTGCTATTTTGAAACAATACCATAACAATAACAGTTGCTGTTGTTTACCTACTACACCAGAATCATTCAATGTAAAGGATGCACATCTGCAACAGGCTTACATCCTATTCATCCGTTATAACCTTTTATATTAAGTGTCCTTTTGACTTCACCGATTAAAAGGTGTATAGTATCTGAAGTAAAGATAACGATAGGTTATGTAGATAACCTAGTTATATTAGTATTGGCTAAGCGTCCCGCTCTGAGCCTTACGAGATACTCCTATCTCCTGTGATACCTAATGTATCTCCCACGAACAAAAACACATGCACCCCACCTGTATGGGGCCCCGCCCCTTATGGTGGCACCGCCCATATAACCATGACCCTGGTCATGAAACACCCTTCCTCGCCAAAACCCGTCCCAGGAAAAGATCCCTCAAGAGGGAACTCAGGGCGCGCAGAGCGGGACGCTTAGCCAATACTAATATAACTAGGTTATCTACATAACCTATCGTTATATTTCGTATTGCATCGCGTCCCGCTCTGAGCCTTACGAGATAATGGGGAAGAGCGGGCGCGAGACCCGACAGATGTACCCCCTGAGGACCCGTAAGCCCACATCAAGGGGTGCGGGGAGCCCTGTCACCCCATCCTTCCTAACGAAGGGGGGGCGCAGTCAACTCCACCTGAATGCGAACAAGAGGGAGCCAGAACCCCTTGAACACACCGTACAGGCGGAACCACGTGTGACTCAACACACTGCGGCCCATACCCATACACTCCTGCTACCCGACCAAAGGACGGGAAGCAGGAAAGGCCACAGACCCCAGAACCGCCTGGGAGACAGAACCCCCGGTCATGTCCATGAGGAAAAACCTTACAAAGGAGCCCGGGGAGGACCATGAAGCTGCAGCACAGATGGCCTCCACCGAGGCCCCACCCAGGAGAGCGGCAGAGGCAGCCACCCCACGAGTGGAGTGCTCCCTGACGCCCCCAGGGGGATCCTGCCCAGCCAGCGTGTAGCAGAGGGTAACACCCTCGCACAACCAATGGGACAGGCGCTGCTCCGACAGTGCCTTACCAGCACGAGCCCCACCGTAACAGACAAAAAGCTGGTCGGTAACCCTGAAATCCTGAGTACGGCTGAGGTAAATCCCCAAGCACGGACTGGACATGACAGGTGAAGGCCCGCATCTAACTCACCAGTGTGAGGAGGAGGACGAAACGCCTGAACCACAATATCCCGGGAGCGGAAGGAACTCCGGATATTCTTAGGCACGAAAGCAGGATTAGGTCGCAGAGTGACACCGCAATCGGTCCGAAAAGACAGGCACTCTGGATGTACCGAGAGAGCACAGAGCTCACCTACGCGTTTAGCGGAAGTGACAGCCAGAAGGAACGCGGCCCTGAAGGACAGCTGTCCCAACGGCGCCCGCTCGAGCGGCTCAAACGGGGCCAAGGACAACCGACCGAGGACCAATTGAAGATCCCAAGTCGGAGCCAAGGAGCGTTGCACCGGCTTAACGCGTCGAGCGCCAAGCAGGAAACGCTTCACAAGAGGGTGGCTGAACAAGACATCCCCTCAAACCCCTCATGATAGGAGGATATAGCTGCTGCATATACCCTCACCGTCGAAGCCGACAGTCTATCAAGGAGAGACTGGAGGTAACTAAGGACAGCAACCAGGGGGCAGGAGACTGAGTCCTGGCCCCCCGCCTTACACCACACTTGGAACATATGTCATCTGCCCGCGTAAGCGCGACAGTGGAGGGAGCATGCGCATTCCAGATGGTAACACCATCAGGATCAAGAACCTGCGCCCCTCAACGTACCCGTCCCAACAACTGACCTAACAGATGTATGGGGAAGAATCCCTGGCGGCACGGCATCGGTCCCAGACCTGCCTGGCCATGTCCAGACGCAATCCTCACCCGTCAGGATGAGGGCCGCCCCGCGACAGTACACCTGCACCCACATTCTCCCTGCCGGGGATGTGGGGAGCCCTTAGGCCGCGCAGATGGAGGACGCCCATAGCCAGCCGCCCGCCGCCTGGTGCAGACAGGGGGAGCGTACTCCTCCCTGTCTGTCGATACACGACACTGACGTCGTATCGTCCGTCCTGATCAACACCATTTGTGGACCAGAAGGACCGCTTTCAACACCAACACATTGAACGTAGCGCAGACCGGGCAGCATGGTTTGCCAGCTGCCCCCTACTGCGTTGGCCCGACGCATCACCAGCGAGGGAGGCGTCGGTGAAAACGCGACGTGAGACAGCGCCGTAACCGTCCTAGGACGGAACCTCCCGAGCGTGTTGACAACACGCTCTGAGATGGATGCCCATAGCCCTCCAACCGTTGACTGGGAAGAGGAATACTCTACATCCAGTCTACAGCAACCCCAGGCTGGTAGAGACCTGCCTGGTACGAGACCTGACGATCCACCTTGACCGCGAAGGACCAGAACGTCATCAGGGCAGAACACTCCGTAACCCCGGATGACGCAGAGGCCCCAGTGCGGCCTCCACGCACTTGGTGAAGATGCGGGGAGCCAGAGAAAACCGAACGGCAGCCTCTGGTACTCATACGCTAACCCTGCAAAGGAAGCGTAGGTAAGCCCTAGGATGGAAGATCGGGGATGCGCATACGCATCCTACAGGTCTATGGAGGAGAACCAGACCCCCACCTGACAGTGTTCAACAGGTAGGAGACGATCCAAAAAATGCTGAACCTTCCCATGGGACAGGTCCAGCCTGGGTCTTACACCCCTCCCTCCCGACTTCTCGGGCAGAGAACACCGGGAGGAGAACGCCACGACGATGGCTTGCTTCGTCCACAGAGATTGGATCTCGTCGACCAGAGCTGTCCCTGCTGGAGACCCCGACAACAGGGTCTGTACCAAACCTGAAAACGGGTGGGGTTGTGTAAACACAAGTCCCCGCCTCACCATTCTCTCCATCTACCTCGACATATGGTACTGCCGTAGTCATATGTGACGACACTCCCAACGCACCCGCCGTCACGTGGCGCAGGTCCGCCAGGAACTGTAGATAGTTGGCCCGGTCCCCCCCGCTGTGCGAAGACAACCCTGGAATCGTGCGAGGAGCGCGTTCCGTGTCGGAACACCTGACCCTGACACCACCCACGAGGCAATCGCACCCAAGGGGGAACCCCGACAGAAAAGGGCCTGTCTGATACGGGGGGCTTCCGATCAAAAAAGCCCCCCCACTGAACACCCCTCCAGAACATGCTGAAGGAGTTGTTCTGCAGCCGGACATGCAAGGTGTAAGGCCCCCATGGGTTCCTACACACCGTAGCCCTGCAGTGATATCACTACCACCCCAAACCATGTGAGCTGCGACCACTTGCCAATATTCCAGGAGTGGGAGCACCAACATGATACCTGGCCTGGCGAAGGCGAGGCCGGGGAAGCCCGCACTGTGTGCCTCAAAAGGTTTCGAGCCCCCCTGCTGACAACACTTAAGTTGACAGACGTAACACCAGGCTCAACCAACACAGTTCAAGGTGTGGGAGCCGCTTGACAGCACAACATCCTCACGGACAGACCCAGGCTCAGCCATCAACTGGGTGTCAGCCCCTGTCTCCATGAGAAGCGAAGAATGGGGCCGCATACGCTTCAAGAAGGTTCGCGGCCCGCAGCCAAAGGAACACACCCAGAGCCCCGCTTCTGAGGGTAACAGAAAGCGGACTGAGCGGGGAGCGGGCTGCTCGCGGCAAAATGACGACGGAGTGGTTTACCAACACCGAAATCACCCAAAATGGCCGATCCCTCGGCCGCCAAGACTGTCGGCCTCGCGATACCCTGTCGATTCTCCAACCAGGGCACCACTGGCGGGGGAAACATGGCCGCCTGTCGAGGGCCCCGTCATCGCCGCTGACGAGGCCGTGCTCTCTCTTCTTCTGGCTGCGCGGTGTGAGGCGGTGTAGGGCCTAGGACAATACCGCCCGCGCTCCAGCAGAAGACCAAAATCCCCTGCGGAGAGGGGAACCCTGAGCGGTTATAGCTTGCGGCTGGGTCAAAGCTAATAACGTCAACAACCTTGCGCGATGTGTCGACGTCAGCCGGCCCTCAAGGCCCCTCCACCAGACACCATTTCTTTAATAGAAAAAACACCAATTCGAACACAGTTCTAATCGTTGCCAATTCCATACCGTGGCGGTACAAGCCTTAACAGCCCACCAGCCACTCGCCAGGCCGACCCATGGTGTCGGCCGGGCGGGGCATTGTTTCAATATATCAAAACCAAAGGACTGACGTTAACATGGAGCACCAGTGGTGATTGCAAACAGCACCCTCCACTGTGGTGTGGACCATGAAAAGGTTAAATGAATAAAAGAGCTAAACCACAAAAACTGTAGAATGAGCAAACCCATACACACAAAGTTTAAGGGGAGACGGACCAGACCCGTCTTCATTCAAAATATTCACAACAGAACACCAGCCCTAGTTTAGCCCATTTACCAAAAAAGGTAAACAAAGCCCCCCCCCCGCACTACTCCCCCAGTATACCGATTGACCGTCAGTATGAATGGTTTGAGAGGAGAGAAAGCTGTAGCAAGACAGACCTTCTCATAGCAGAGTGACAAAATGAAACAATAGCCCCCTACACAGGGCCGCCCCAGGAGATGGGGGGCCTCGCGTCTAAAAACGCACAGGGCCTCACATTTCTCCCAAGCGGCCCTGCCCTTATACTACTGCAGCCTAACGCCAGGCAATGTGGAACCCAAGACAACAATTGCCTGTGCACAGACACGCAACATGTTTACCATGTCGGCTGGACCCATAGCCCCACTACCCGACGCCAACCCAGATGGGAACACCGTTCAACAAACCCCGCCGGAACACAAGGTAATACCTGGCTAGAACCTAGCCACGACCTACCCCGTTGTCAACCCATTTACCCGAAAAAGGTAAATAGAACTCAAAACCCCACAACAGCTACCGACTGACCTTCATTGATGAACCGGGCAAGAGGCGGGAGAGTGACAACATCTCACGGTGGAGACATTAAAACAGCATAGCAATTAGCAGTAGTGATAGCATGCGGCAGTAGCGATAGCATGTTAGCATAGCTTTAGATGTTTTAGCAGCACGCCCAAGACAGCTTGGAAACCGTTCCCTGCAGAGAACGTTCACCAAACCATCTTGCCCCTGGCGCCAACACACAACAAGGTTGTGTTAACAACACAAACCAGCATTACTAACACTAATACCCATGCCTGAAGACACAGGGCCTACCTGAGTACAAGCTGGCCCGACAGCCAGCCTTGTACAGCTGAACCTCGATGTGCAGTCATCAACGAGGAACATCACAAGCCCGTCGTGTCGCCGAAAACATGCGTCGAAGATGCCAGGGGCCAGCAACCTCCGGTAAGCTTCCAACATTATTAATCTTCCTTAATCTTTTCATTCCGCTAGCTCGTATGGTGCACGCATCCAATACGCTGGGACGAAAATAGAGGAAGGGTGTTTCATGACCAGGGTCATGGTTATATGGGCGGTGCCACCATAAGGGGCGGGGCCCCATACAGGTGGGGTGCATGTGTTTTTGTTCGTGGGAGATACATTAGGTATCACAGGAGATAGGAGTATCTCGTAAGGCTCAGAGCGGGACGCGATGCAATACGAAATATAACTTACTCACCTCAAGTAAGGAAGCTAGCAGTCAAACAGCTGCATCCACAACAACTACAGAAACAATTGACTTCTCACCTCTATAATTATCATCATCATCATCATCATCACCGGCTAGCCCAGGACAGAATGGGCATGGTTCCAACTGGGCCAAAGTGCTGTATAGAAATGCTCAGACGGGACACATGTCTGAACCGTCCCCAATTTTACAGAACAGGTCAAGCATCATCATTCAACTGAGCGCCATTATACCAATAAGAACATCTCAATGAAGCGGAAACGTTATTTTAAAAGTGAAATCGATTTGACAAAATACCACTTGGTCTCATAATACAGTTTGATTTAGAAAAGGTTGTACGGAAAACCTTCAGGCCTAATAATAGTTGCAATTGTTCCACTCATCATCCCTTCAGAAAGCACGTTGGCGAAGTGATTATCAAAGACAGACAGTATGATGAGACAACCATCTCCTTCCCCGCCAGTGGGAAAATGACATACGACCATGCATTTTGTTTTTAAACAAGAAACTGGATGAACTCAAAGGGAGAAATTAACAGAATACTTACAATAATGCACAATGTATACAGTTGAGGAAGGAGGAAAATGAAGCCGAAGAGAGAGAGGGAGGATAATTTGTGATTGGGTTGGGCGTTATATGGTCATTTGGAAGACGGAAGAGATACTTTTGAGGAGGTGCAAACTGCCCCCTCACAAGAACATGCTGACCTTCGATTGTATTTGTTGCAAACCTTATCAAGCCTGATGAATGGCTGCAGTGTTTTGTAGAAAGTCACCCCACTCGCCAGAAAACAGAAAGCAGAAGGCATTGGCGAAACGTCTGTGTGTGTGTGTGGGGGGGGGGGGGTTCCGCTCAGACTGGAGTTCCGCCTCAGTGCACGTTGAGGCTGACATGTAGGAAGCAGGAAGAAGGGAGCGGACATGGTAGCTGGTATATTCATGCATTATCAGGTCGGATGAGCTCGAGGCTGATAAAAAACTACATAAAATAATGATTAAAAATTATAATAAAATATTTAAGTAAAAATAATAGAAATAAAGAAAAATAAGACAATAAAATAAAGATAATAATTCATTTAAAAGCTATAGTTTAAAAAGGTAAGTTTTGAGCAGTTTATTTAAAGTGCCAACCGAGTCTGCTGTCCTAATGACCTGCAGGAGAGTGTTCCACAGTTTTGGGGCGTAGCAGCTGAAAGCACTGATCACAACATGTTAGGTTACCACTTGTAACTCTGCTGTGGACACTGAGCACCCGGCACTAGCAGACACAGGGATAAACAGAGGGAGGCTACTGATGCCAGTGCAGTGGTAGGGGTGTAAAGGTACACGTATCCGTACCCAACCGAACCGTTTCAGTGTGTACCGTACCGTACCGAACGGCTGGGTCATTCTCATGAAATCAATGATTTACCATGGCCGTGATCTTTTCTAAATAAAGGTTACCATTTATTCAAGTAAACAAAACATAATATTAATTTAAAGATAATTTTTTTTTTTTATTTGCTCTTTCTTGTACAATGAGTTGTTTACTCATAACAATTAATTATTTTAATATTTTAGTACATTTTGTGCTTAAATTCTCATTAGCGCAATGCGTCCACATTGATTTCTATGGACCATTGACTTAATTTTATGAAATATTTTACAATTTCTTTCACTATTTGGGCACTTTTACACAATTCCTGTGAGTCTATGGAACACCTCTGTAATATATTATTTTTTTTATTCATTGTTTTGTATTTCTAATCAAGTCCTCAAAAACAGCATTTTTCTACCTCAAGATCTCGAGCTGTTTTGAGCCTGGGCTCCAGGTCCAGGTCCAGCCACTGTGTGCAGCTCATCCTGCACCTCTCCATTAACATGCAGCAGTGTCTTTCTGACATCACAAATCGCGCACATTTTCAAATGACTCAGTTCAGTGAGGGTGAATATTGTGAGAGGAGAATTGGAAGAATGCGCCAATATGCACTCAAAAAGGCCATTTATAAGATAGTTCCCCTTTAATAAACTCAAAATGTTTCTCTAAAACTTTATTAATATTGTTTATTTATTTGTGTCATCAAGGAAATTCTGATGAATTATACAATTAAATTTACAAATTAATGATTTTTTTGTGGAAAACATAATGTTTGCATGGATGCAGTTCTCATTCTCTGCAACAGTTTTCACCTTCCTGTTAAGACTACAGTATTTTTTAAATAAAGTTTTATTGTCCCATGATGCATCACAAAGAAGACAAGCTAGAAGATGGCTACAAGGTAAGTGAAGTCACCTCAATGGTTAACACTTAAAAGTTCTAACTTCCCGCTTCAGCCCTTGTACACGACAAAATTGATTCTCATTACTGAAACATGAAGTATTACTTGTTTGAAAAAAGTTTTGATCATCAATATTTGATCAATACAAAGGTTAATACATTCCTAACATGTACCATGACATTTTTTTGCCAATGTCATCATGGCTTCTCCATTGTTAGCTAAAAATGCTAACTCCTCTCATCCTCCGCAACACACTTCTCATATGCCGCAACATTTGAATGGGTGTTTCGGTAATGAGAACTTCTCTTTCGGCAATGAGAATTTGGTAACACATCACATAACTTTGTCATTAAATAGTAATAGTTGGTAACACTTCAACATTAAGTGTTCATAAGGTTGTAATTACATAGTAATAATAAAATGTGTATCATCAACAGTTCATTTTGATGTAATTTACTAACTTTCCTGTTTCATTGCAGACAGTCAGCCAATGAGAAAAAGAAAGTGTTAGCAAAGGCTAGGCTAGCAAAATTCAGAGAAAAGGTTTACAACAACCCTGACCTGCTGGACGAGTACAGAAGGAAGGAGAGAGAGAGAGAGAGAGGTTAGGGGGGTTGGAAATGGTACAGTCATTAGCAAACATGCTAGTTTATAGGAAGCCTCATACAAGCCATTTAGTTGATAGGATGTCCAGCTTGCTGGCCCTTACTAGAGGATGTGTACACACTCACACTTTGTAAGCCATTCAGTCCCTACAGGACACACACACACACACACACACAACCCTACTGTAGGACACACATATGCACACACACTAGTGTAGGGTCTGTCCATATATGTTTTTCCTAATTTTATGGTATGCTTCCTTTCCATTTCTAGATATCAAAAACGAAAGGAAAATGGTAAGATCAAGAAAATGGAAGATCTTACCTCCAAACAATATGAAAGGAAACAAAAACAATGGAGAGAAAATTCTAACAGGCATTATGCTAAAAAGAAAACACTGAATGCCATCTTGGATTTGACCCCTCCCTCCATCAATGAGCCAGATGCCGCACAGGTACCGGAGCAAGATGGAGGCCTACCGGTACCACCAAGCCCCCCAGAACTGCCATCAAACTGCCCAACACCAGAGCAGACGTCCACCCCCAAAGCAAGAAGAAAAAGGAGGATGCAGGATGTCCAGGTAGTACCAAGCCCTCCCGAGCCACCTTTGAACTGCCCAACACCAGAGCAGACCTCCACCCCCAAAGCAGGAAGAAAAAGGAAGGCAACCATAACCTCACTGAGGTCAAAACTGAGGGCGACAAAAGATCAACTGGAAATCCAGTCCTGAAAATACTCTAACCTAACGAAGCAGCTTAGAAGGCTACAAGAAAAAACAAAAAAGGACCAGCACCTTTGATAGGCACCATTGAGAAGAGAGCCACCCACCGGAGAGAGCCCAAGACCCTGCCCAACAACAGCCAGAGACGATTGATGGGACATGTTGTGAGTCGTTTCTTGCACCAGGATGACAACTCAACCGTCATCAATGGCAAAACAGGGGAAGTCTGCAAGAAAGGACAAGTGTTCAGGAAGAGGGCACTGACTGACACTATGGAGAGACTACATGTTACATTTTTCAGTCAGCATCCTCGCTACAAACTCTCAAGGGCTCAGTTCTGCAGACTGAAGCCCTTTTGGACTGTGAGACCCAACGTTTCCCAAAGAGAAACCTGTGCCTGCAAAATCCACAAGAATTTCCAATTCAAAATCAAGAAGCTTCACCAGCTTGGGATTGTTGCCACACCATCCACAACTGAAATAGTTGAGTCCTGTGTCTGCAGCTCAAGTGATATGGAATGCATGTACAGAAGGTGCATTCAAAGCCAAGGCAAAACCTTCCCTACAACTATTGATCCATCAACCAAGGGAAACATAATTTCCTGGGACCAGTGGGTTACCCGGACAGGTAAAATCACAAAAAAGGGAAAAAAAAAGTGCACTGGAGGAGACGAATGTCAAAAACACAGCACTGGAGAAGACACACACATCTATCGACAAACTTGTTGACCTCACTCAGGACCATGTAAATAAACTGGCCATTCATGTGTATAACATCCAGCACCAGTTCCAGAGGCTGAAGTCACTCAAGGAGAGCCTTACTGAGAAAGAGGTGGCCGTCCACATTGATTACAGTGAGGTGACCACCCACACTATAATCTATACTATTTATTTTTATTTATTTATTCTGCCGATTTTTGTCCAGTAACTCCTGCCAGAGCTTTCACACCACACACAAGTGTAAGGTATCAAAACGACCGGCTTGAGGGCGGCTAAGTGGCGCAGTGGGCAAGGCGCTCGCCACTAACGCAGGAGATGCTGGGTTCGAGCCCAGCTCTCGCCGTTGCTTCCGGCTTGGCTGGTTGTTCATACTAATACAATTGGCAGTATTAGGGGGTGGGGATCGGACGTTGTGGACAGCGACTCCTACAGGTCGGTTGGTGCGCCTGTACAGCAGAATCAGGAAGTAACGGGGGCAGCGTGAGCCTCCCACGCGTTACTCCTCGCCACTGAGAGATCGTGCTGTACAGGTGAAAATATGCTACGGCTGCCTCCTCGTGTACCGGAGGGGACACGTGATGCAAGGCTTCGTCATCACTGCAGCCGACCAGTGGGAGGCATGGTCTGGCAACGTTTGAGACAGGGGAGGGGAGAATTGAAGGGAGCATTGGCGAGGCAAAATTGGGATGGGAGAAAAATAGAAAAGAAATGGGAGAAAAAGTGGTCCAACTCGAGTTGCTATAACTTTTTGGAAAGTTTCACCACACCGTTTGGCTACAAATCGACTTTAAACGGGAAATGTTGGTCATAAGGAATGAATGGCAGGACATTCTAGAACATTTGTGATGTCACAGTATGATGTCATAATAGAGCATTCTAGAACATTTGTGATGGCACAGTATGATGTCATAATAGACATTCTAGAACATTTGTGATGTTACAGTATGATATAATTTGTGATGTCACAGTATGATGTCATAATAGACCATTTGTGATGTCACAGTATGATGTCATAATAGACATTTGTGATGTCACAGTATGATAATTAGGGATGGGTACCTTTCACATTTGAACCGGTACCTGTGAATCGATACCGGTACCCAACGGTACCTTTTTTCGGTACTTTAGTCTCAAGAAATTTAATTTACCTACCTCAGTCGTAAAAAAAAAAATCCAAACTTCAAATAACTACAATTTCGACAGTTTTCGGCTTGTCATTGCTCCGACTGCTTTGTTGTTGAATCAAGTCAAATCATAGGTAAGCATATATTGTGCGTGTGAACGTTGACATGAAAAGAAAAAAGTAAAAATAAAAAAAATAAAGTTAAAAAAAAAAATTAATAAAAAAATATTTTTGTTATTTTTTTTTTATTTTTTTTCGGTTTCTCACTTGATTCGATACTCGGTAGTACCGACGTGTTTCGGTTCGGTACCTCAAAAGTACCGAATTCGGTACCCATCCCTAGTCATAATATAACATTCTAGACCATTTGTGATGTCACAGTATGATGTCATACTAGACCATTCTAGAACATTTGTGATGTCACAGTATGATGTCATAATAGACATTCTAGAACATTTGTGATGTAACAGTATGATGTCTAATAGACATTCTAGAACATTTGTGATGTCACAGTATGATGTCTAATACATTCTAGAACATTTGTGATGTCACAGTATGATGTCATAATAAACATTCTAGAACATTTGTGTTGTCTCATTATGATGTCATAATAGAACATTCTAGAACATTTGTGATGTCACAGTAGGGCTGGGCGATATGGCAAAAAATCATATCGCGATAACGATATGATAATGTTATCATATTTCTCTATATCGATAATTATCGAAATTGTTATAGGTAAAAAAAAAAAAAATGTAAACAACAGATGTATGTTTATTTTGCAGCTATTCTTTGTCGTTGCCGCCATCTTTAGTGTTACATCCCCTCACACTCCAGTTCTCAGGCTGCAGCTGGTTTAAAAGCTAAAGTAAACCGGCTTCTCTGCTGGCTGTGGCTCCAGGGGATTTGATTTGATTTGATTTTATTAGGGATCCCCATTAGCTGGTGCGATAGCAACCAGCTAGTCTTCCTGGGATCCACACACAAAAAAACATACAAAAACAATCACTATTGCAAAAAACTAAATTATTAAAAGTCAGTACACACAATGCATAATGAACCTACTGTAACAATTAATATAGCTAAAATTACATTAGTGTAAAGCTGCCCACTAGTTGAACAGTTCTGGCTCTGCTAGTTTATTTCTCGATCTTTTGGCGCTTTTTTGGTGGACAAACACCGTGACTCATGACTGGAGACTAGCTCTGCTAGCACACATAGCCTACTGTGTACAGACTGTTTCAAACTGTATTTTAAATTAGAAAGCAAACAAAATAAATGGACAAGAGAAAAATAAATCTCAATTTGGTCAGTATTGTCATTTGGACAAGCAAAGCCATTACTTTAAGTTGCAGGCAAGAAAGACAAGTCTGTCCACTGTCCATATTTTTTTTCTTTTCGATATTCAATATTGATTATTAAAATATATCGCGATATTTATCGTTATCGTTATATCGCCCAGCCCTATGTCACAGTATGATGTCATAATAGAACATTCTAGAACATTAAATTGTGGACACTCGCCTTAGGCATCTTGTTTGAGAAATGCAGGCTTCAGTCTATGTGTCAGTCCTGATTATTCTTCAGAATGAGATCTTCTGAGAGAATTCTTCTTCTTCTTCTTATTTGAATTTCCGGCAGAGTAGACGCATCGAGGCGTATTACTGCCCTCCGCAATTCTTTTTATGGGCTCTTCTTCTTCTCCTTCTTATCCTTCTTCACCTTCTTTTTCTTCTTCTACTGGACCCCGTCATCAACTACATTGTCCATTGGAGTGCCTCTACTGCTGCTACTTCCTGTCTGAGCCCCCCTCCGCGGGACCCTCCTTGCCCCCTGCTATCTTATCCTGGGCCGCTTTGTCCCTCGCAGCCCTGTCCCTCGCAGCCCCCTCAGCCAACTCTTCACACACCTCCCTCCAGTCCAGACCTTCCAATCCCAGATGTTGAACCGCTATCCTAACAATCATCTTCACCATCTCTGTTCTACCCGTAACCTCTGCCATACCAGTAACTACCCCTGCCACGAAGGCCACAATACCTAATTTCTCCTCCCTTCCCCTGTCTCTTTCCACCTGCTCTACCCTCACTGCCAAATGCCCTCCTTCAACCCCCTGCACCCTTTCTTGGCTCCCCTGTCCTGCCCTGCTAACCGCCCCAGCATACGTCAACTTACCCTCCCTTCTCTCTCTCCGATCCGCGACCTGCTTCATCATCACCTCGCACCCCCGAAACGCTACACTGTGCTCCCCACCACAACTACAGCACCTCGGCTTCACTCCCTCTCCACATTTCCCATATTCATGTTCCCCGCCACACCTAGCGCACCTCATCCCCTTCATACACGTGGTAGCTATATGGCCAAACCCCTGGCACCTATAGCACCTAAGAGGATTATGAACAAATTCCCTAACCCTATACATCCTACGCCCTACTAATACCTCGCTAGGAACAACCCCACCCTCAAACGTAATCACTACCGTCCCCGTCACTGCCCTCTCCGCTCCCCTCTTCATCCTTGCTGCACTCTTAACTATGCCATTACGCCTGTCCTCCTTTAGCTCTTCCACCAGCTGCTCTACTGTAACCTCGACCGGTACCCCAACTATCACCCCCTTACATCCCCCCCCCCTCTTCTCCCCTACTCTCGCCACCTTACTTATACCCACCCCCCCAATGCTCCGCATCTTCCTAGCCACCTCCACCTGCCCCTCACTACCACACCCTACGGCCAGATTCCCATCCCACAAAACTCTCGCGTACTTTACCTCCCCTAATTGCTCGGCAATGAGTTTGGGCCACTCGAGCCTACCTACTTTCCTCTCACCCCTCTCCCCCTCAAGCCTGACCACTATATGGATCACTTCCGCTTTTGCCACATCTTTTCCAGCACCCTCGTCTCCCGGCCCACTTGAGCTATCGTCCCCCACTTTCTTCCTCTTCCCCCCTTCTCCCCCACTCTCCTCCCCCCTACTCTCACCCGACCCCTTACCCTTGCCCTGGCTATCCCCATCACTGTCGTCCCTCTCCGTCTGCTTCTTCCTCTTCTTCCCCACCGTTTCCCACACCTCCTTCTCCATCTCCATTCCGTCATCGCTATCTTCCTCGCCCTTCTCACACCATTTACTTCCATCACACCATTTACTTCCATCACCATCCTCCCAATACCCTGGATTAGGCCACGCCCCCTTTTTGTGTCTTTTGAACCGCTCGTAGAGTTGACTGAACCACACTTGTAGACACTAATGTTCTAGAATGTTCTATTATGACAAGTTACTGCGACCACAAATGTTCTAGAATGTTCTGCCATTCATTCCTTATGGACCAAAAGCTCCCGTTTAAAATCGATTTGTAGCCAAGCGGTGTGGTGAAACTTTCCAAAAAGTAATAGCAACCCGAGTTGGACCAAAAAAAGCTCTGGCAGGAGTTACTGGACAAAAATCGGCGGAATAAATAATAAATAAATAGTATCTTTACTATTCACCCACTGGTCACCCACCCTAACTATAGCTGTAAGTACACCAGGGAAGTGAAAGACACCCACTTTGGTGGTGGGAACCAGCAAGTGACGCTTCATACAGTGGGGTCAAATACCTGAGTGGGGGATGTGTGGAGTCTTTTGCCTCTCTGTCAGCGTCCCTAAAGCATGATGCTGTTGCAACGTGGGCTCATCTTAATCCAGTGCTCAAGTCTATCCGGGAGGAGCATCCAGAAATGAAGCACATCCATTTTATTTCAGATGGACCCACCTCCCAGTAGCGCAACAAGACAGCGTTCTATCTGGCCTCGACAGTGCCTTTCATGAGAGGGTTTGAATATGTCACCTGGAACTTCTCAGAGGCATCTCATGGCAAGGGTGCCCCTGATGGGGTAGGGGGTGCACTCAAGAACCTAGCAGACCGGCTTGTTGCTTATGGAACTAGCATCCCAGACACCAACACACTGCATGAGCAACTGGCAACACACTCATCTGTAAGGCTATACATGGTAACAGAGGATGAGATCATTTCGGCCCAGGATTTGATTCCTCCATCCCTGAATACAGTGCCCGGGACTATGAAGATTCACCAGGTAAGTCAATGTGACATGAGGTTGAACAAGTTTGATTGATTGATTCATTGATTGATTGAACACAATAGAATAAAGGAACTCCCTTTGGTGTTGTGGTCGTGGTATTCACTGACCTTTGGGAAGTATTTTGACATGTACATGGGTACCTTAGTGGTGTAGTGTATCTTGTAGACCAGGCCCAATGCAAGTTGCTGTACTCTGTCGTCTACTCTAAGCCATCCTAGGTTGTCAAAGTGGGCAGGGGTGAGGTGGGTTCTAGGAGTAAGGTCAAGCAGTAGTCTGACCAGTTTGTTTTGTGATGTTTGTAATCTTGTTTTTAGTGCCTTTGAGGTGCTTTGGTACCATGAGGTGCAAGCATAGTCGTAGTAGCCTTGAATGAGTGCTCCTGTTAAGAGTGTTTTAATTAATTAATGAATTGTCATAAGTTGGCTTAACTTGATTGATTCATATGCTTTTTTAATACATTTATTATTTAATTTCTGCTTATAGCTGACATCTACAAAACCAGGGGTAATCCAGACCCGGGACGTATCCTGCTTTTGCGGCAGTGCATGCGGATGCTTTCTCCCAAGAGTGCTCCTTCATAGGAGCGAATGTGGAGTCAGATACGGAGAATGCAGAGTAGTGTTGTCACGATACTGGAATTTCGACTTCGATACGATACCTTGAAAAGTTTCGATACTTTCAATACCAAAAAAAAATTATAATAATTTTTTTTTTATTATAATTATTTTTTTTTTAACAAATTTTGCTTTTGTTGCTGGTTGATTCTCCTCAGCTTCTCTCTGGTACTATACGAGAAGATAAATACACTTTTAAAACCCTTTGTTTATCTTTAGATCAGAGAGAGAGAGAGAGAAAGAGAGAGTGGCTGCTGGAGATTTTAGGTCTACTGAGCGCACCTTTCTAGTTATGACCAGAGAGCGAGAGAGAGAGAGAGAGAGAGAGAGAGAGAGAGAGAGAGAGAGAGAGAGAGAGAGAGAGAGAGAGAGAGAGATTTCTCCGGAGCTATGCTCGGAGCATTTATTAACGTTACATTTTCAACAACATTGCGTTAATAAATGCTCCGAGCATAGCTCCGGAGAAATCTCTCTCTCTCTCTCTCTTCCTCCTCCCCCTCACAGCCGGGCAGCGCAGCCCTGTCTTCAGTTTGTAAACAACGCTATTATTAGCTAACGTTAGCTGTCGTTCCTCCGTTAGCTTAATGCTAGCTAGCTGGCCACCTATTACTTCATGGAAACGGAGTAACGTCAAGCCGAGCCCACTACACCAGTACACGCTAGGGGTGGGACAATACATCGATCAAGATCGATATATCGATCTATTATCAATAATCAAATAGGATCGACGCAACGTAAAAAGATCGATTCATATTGCGATACTCTTATTTTGAAAATCCCCGCGAGTCATATCCGCCGGCGCCCAGTATTGTGAAACTCCGTGTAGAAATTACAGCAGTGTTTGCGTCTGCTGTAAAGCACTACAGAGCGTCTATTTTGCGAGCCGATATAAGTCTGTGCAGTTTTTTCCCCGCAACGGGTCAAATGCATATAACAGGCGTTGCATCGTCGCCATTCCTTTATGCCAACGTCGCGTTAAATATCTAAATGAACGTCGCGTTGGCTGCTAAAAGCTAAGCAGCTAACCGTGAGAGAGAACAGGAGAGTGGAAAGGGGACTTGGAAGGAGGAGGGGTGGGGGCTGTGGGGGACTGTGTGTGTGTGTGTGTGTGTGTGTGTGTGTGTGTCTGTGTGTGTCTGTGTGTGTGTTAAAGCTCAATATATAAAAACAAAAGTGAACAGGAGGTCTATTTGTATTAAAAACAATAGATTGTTTTTCATTTAAATGTCTGGAAGAGCTCAAAAATAAATACATCAATTGATATTTCCGTAGCCTTTTTTTAGTTGATCTAAATGTGACTGATTGTGTTAAATGGGCACATAATATCGCCTCATATCGATCGCAGACACCTGAATTGAATCGTATCGTATCGTATCGTGGCAGACTTTGTGATATCGGCAAATATCGTATCGTTGTCCAAAGAATCGATATCGTATCGTATCGTGATGAAACTGATGATTCCCACCCCTAGTACACGCATGAACTCGACACAACTACCCCGTTTCCAACGAGGAGGCTGCAGCAGCTTGTGTCTGTTGCTCTGAGCGAGGAGGAGGAGGAGGCGGAAGGGCAAGGCTCTGGCAGCGCGTCTGTCTGTCAACAACTTGCGGGAGCAAGCCAGCTGGTACCGATACTGCAGAAAGTATCGGTACTTCGGGAAATGAGTATTGAAGCAGTTTTAAATATTCAGTATCGATTCGATATGTATCGATACTTCGATATTTTTGACAACACTAATGCAGAGCCAGGACCTGTTTTGGAAGTGGGAAAGTGGGTCCTTGTGGAGTATGATGCAGAGTTGTTCCCTGGCACCATCACACAGGTATATGTAGAACTAGTTTTAGATATGGACACTAGGTTACTTGTTAATGGTAAATCCTGAGTCCTGTTTTGTACTTTTTCTTTTACCTATGTCCGTTACAGATTGTGGATGATCAATATGAGGTTGACACAATGAATTGTGCTGGAGAGAACAAATTCTACATTCCATCTTGGAGGTTCGATGGAGAGAAAGTGTGGTATTACTTGGACGACATCAAATGTGTCATCCCGGAGCCACTACCTGCCACATCCTCTGCACATCATTTTAGTGTTTCAGCTGAGATCTGGGCTAAATACACAAAGAAGTGTGTCTAAAACACTGGTGTGTGTAAATGCGTGTTGTGGGGTGGGGGGGTTCTACAGGTCTAAGCATGTTTTATACATGACAACCATTTTGTCATGATTGTGTCCTTGTTTTTTATTTCATTTTGTACAGGCCTACTTGTTTTTAACCAGAATATACACATTTATCTTAGGCCTATATGGATTGTATTATCTAAGCAAGGTTCAGAGTTGCACATTTTGCGTTATCAGGCCTATAATGATATGTGTGATTGTTTGAGTTATTTTTTGGTATTTAAAGCACTTTTTGAAGTATATGACCTGAACCAATGATTGTTCTATGGAAAAGGTTTTATTTGTTTTTGTTATTATTCTGTATATTGATTGCATCTTATTGTATTTTTAAACAGAATGTTGTTAAACAGAATAAAGTTGTGAGTTGAGCTGAACAAATGCATTTTTTTCTTAATTTGATTGAGAGGATATGCAAATGCCTTAGTTGCAATTTTATGAAAGCATCCAGTCACTGCAGTCAGTGGGCGTTGGCATAATTATGTAATTTGTTGTGTTACCTAAATTTTGTGATGCAAGTAAAATGACACAAATGTAATTGACTGCTTTGGTGTTTGTGGCTAATCATACACACAAAGTGGTTTGCTTTGAATAACCAACAGGCTTGCTCTTAAGCCTCGAGTTGTGTCTGGCAACACTTAGCATACTTATTATCATTCATCTTATTTCCGAAACCCATGTATCATTACCACAACAGCTGTTAATTTAATGTTTATTTAATTTAGTGAACAATTATAATTTGATTCTAAAAGCATGTCCATGATCTATTTGGTATGTGCTTTCAGGTTTACAATGACATTTTAAGACAAATTCAGGTTTCCATAAAATATCACAAAAATGTGGTTGTCGACTGCAGAAGGTGTTGCGGTAATGAGAGTAATATGACAAACTATTCTAAAAATGATTATTTAAAGATATATATATTATTTCATAGTTTCAGGTATGTGGCTATGACTGTTACTAATCAATTCTTAAAACTGTGAAAATGTATACGCTTTTCTTATTGTCTTGAAGTTTTAAGACTGTTGCAGTAATGAGAATTTGAAGGACTTATTTTGGAAAATGTGTTCAAAAAGGTGTTAAATTGTAAATAAATATAATTATTATTCACATATACTCCAGACCTGGCTTATAGTGCTTGGAAAGGAAATTTGTTGATGCAAGTTTGTTAAAAAAAATTATGTTTGAAATTTTGAAATCAAGATTTCATGAGAATCACCCGGCTGTGTAGTGTACCGAACGAATACAACGGTATGTTAACCACTAACGACCGCCCACCGGGGGCTGTTTTTTTCACAATCTAATATAATTATTATTATTCTTTTATTTTTTTACAAGTCGATTATTAATTTCAATATAGAATATTCAAGTACAATTAGTTACTGCACACTACATCACCCCTGAGTGGAACATGGAAAGCCAAACTTTTCCCCTGACTGACTTCACTGATATTATTTGTTGTGTAATACTATATGTTGAATGAATGATAATTGCATTTATTCTATTCTAGACCCTGAAAGTGTTTTACAATGTAGGGTGGAAATTGCCTCCTCACCACTGTGTAGCACCCAACCTTGGGCTACACAGGCTCAATGGCTGCCATACACTGGCACCAGGCACACATCACACAATGGCTGAAAGGTTCAGGAGACAGGGATTGATATCAGCCAATTAAGGGAGTGGGATGATTAAGTGGCCTTGATGTCAGAGACCTGATTGTTAGCGACCTGAATCTGACGTTGGATTGTAACTAATTTGGATGTTTTGGACAGAAAAAAGAGGGCATCCTGCAGACTTCTAACGTGACCAAGGAGCTGACGACCACCACAGAGTAAGTGCTGCTACCCTTTCTTGGATTAAATCACATTCTTGGTCCCATCTAGTATTATTCCTCTTTCCTCTCTGATGTTGCCTATGTTAATTTTCTACAATGCTGTAGCACCCTCTAGAGGTGAAGAATATATATGCATTTTAGGTTATGTGATAGCTCTTTTTTATATACCTATATTTTTTTATTTTACCTTTATTTTACCAGGTAGTCACTTGAGATCAAATATCTCTTTTTCGAGCAAGACCTGGCCAAAATGGCAGCAAAAACAAATATACTTGAGTAAGCAGCTTTTCTAATTCTTATTTTAAACACAACAACCTACAGTATTGTCTATTTGTATTTGTCTGTTCCAGGATGATGTTGGGTAGATTTGGTGAGTGTACCAGTCATAATTCCGTCTTGCCTCAACATAAATTCCAAGTACTGCTGACAGTTAGAATTCATATTGCCATTGAATGTAGAGATCTGTAGAGTATATCATCGTGTCGTGTTTGTCAGTCTGTGAGACCTTGTTGTGTAATGTGTCACCATATGACAGAGTCAAATCCCCTGTGCGGTCACCGTCTGTAGTGTGATAGTAGAGGGTTAATCTTCTGTAGTATGGTAGTGAAAGGGTTAATCCTTTGTTGTGTGGCAGTGAAAGGGTTAACCTTCTGTATTGTCACAGTGAAAGGGTTAACCGTTTGGTAGTGCGGCAGTGAAAGGGTTAAAACCAGAGCACTGAGTGAGCAGGAAACTGATCCGCAACCTAAATACGCCTGAGATTATGTAGATTGTCAGCTTGGGTGTCGAGAATCAGTTGAAGTTTACACTGAGAGCCCCTGATCCACTGAAGCTCGTTATTGCTGCCCGATCACTGGAGGATTAGTACTAAGGAATTTAAACATGCTGAACTTAATCTTGCTTAATCTGAAAAGACAATGGCTTCCGTTCTGACCCGTCACAGGCATAATTCTTTGGGATCAAACAAGACTACGCTGCACGCCCTGACGTACATTTGTGACGTCTCGGGTCGTTATGCTCTGTGTCGTAACCCTCTCCGTCTCATCTTTCCTATCATATTGACTGTCCAAAGAAGCGGAAATGACAAAAATAAAACATTGGAAACAGATATAACAAGACAACTGCTTACATTTAGTACAAAAGGAAAATTACTCAAATAAATCCACAACTCTCACAAAATGTAAAGTCTCAATCAGTGACACGAACGTCAACAAATGAGTATGCCCGCCACCAAAGATAAGAAATAGAGTTGTGTTTTCATTTTCTAGTTGACCGACTGAGCTCCTTATACAGGGACTAACATTAGACAACAGGTAAAAAAAAATGTACTGTATTTTGAGGCTGTAAAATATGTATTTACATTGGTAATGTTTTTTTGATCCACTTTTTCTCCCATTTTCTATATTTTCTCCCATCCCAATTTCGTATCATCCAATTCAACCCTCCCCTGTCATGAACGCTGTTTCTTGCCTCCCACAAGCCGGCTGCAATGTGGACTAAGTCATACATAGCACAAGTCCCCTCCGGTACTTGAGGTAACAGCAGTCGCATCTTTTCACCTGCGCAGCTCGATCTCTCAGTGGCGAGGAGTAACGCGTGGGAGGCTCACGCTGCCCCCGACACTTCCTGATTCTACTGCGCAGGCGCACCAACCGACCTGTAGGAGTCGCTGTGCACAACGCCCGATCCCCACCCATCAGTTTCCCACCCCCTAATACGGCCAATGTGTATTAGTATGAACGACCAGCTAAACTGAAAGCAATGTGGAGCGCTGGGCTCGAGCCCAGCGTCTCCGCATTTGTGGCGAGCGCCTTGCCCACTACACCACGTAGCCGCCCCTACATTGGTAATGTTTAAAAAGAACAGACTTATACTGCGATTGACAACGTTTAATAAATAAATGCTTATTTTCAATTCACAGATCAAACTCTTCCAAGAATGTGAATGTATCCCCACAGCCCACACAATGATATTGCAGAATCAACCTGAGAAAGAAAATATCACATTTAGCAACATGATGGTTGCCAGATATTGACTCTTGCTCAAGTTGCTCTACTCCAGTCTAACGTGGCACAATTCAACAATAACCTTTGGCTTACAAAACGACTTTGATGAGTCATTAAATCAGGTCTAATATGAGAGTCCGCCCGTGGTGTGGTTGGAAAAATGCCGATACCTCATTGATAATTCACTAACGGGCGGACTCTCATATTAGACCTGATTTAGACCGGAAAAATGCCGATACCTCATTGATAACCACACCACGGGCGGACTCTCATATTAGACCTGATTTAATGACTCATCAAAGTCGTGAGTTACAAATAGTTCAGTGTTCCCTGAGGGAGGTCATCTAAACGGAGGGTTTTGTCAATAGCCTACTCCTGTGTAAAAGCGTATTTATATATTAGTAGACCCAGCCGATCACCAGTGGCTATTTTGACTGAACTAGCCGAGAGGGTGGATGAAGTAACAGGACAACTTAAGTCCTCCTCACTGTGAGCGGGTGAATGAGGTAACAGGACAACTTAAGTCCTCCTCACTGTGAGCGGGTGAATGAGGTAACAGGACAACTTAAGTCCTCCTCACTGTGAGCGGGTGAATGAGGTAACAGGACAACTTAAGTCCTCCTCGCGGGTGCTTTTTGAGTTTCTCTCTCTCTCTCTCTCTCTCTCTCTCTCTCTCACACATGCACAAAGTGTAACAGGCAGGGATAATACAGTTCAAACAAATAAGTGTCTCTTTCTCTGTCTGTCAGATTCTATCTCCCCACTGTCTCTCCCTCCATCTCCTTCCATTTCTCTCTCTCTCTCCTTCTCCCCCTCACTCTGTCACACACACGCTCACGCTCACACACACACACACACACACACACACACACACACACACACACACTAGTTTTGCGCGGGCTGAACCATAGTGGGCGAGTCAGCCTACACCAGGAAGGCGCATGCGCAGGGGCATCCGGGGCCACCACAACCATGCAGTCGTGTTCCAAGTGAACCCATACCTGATGTTGAATAACGAGTGTTTACTAAACCAACCGAGTGATTATTCAACATTACACCCACTGTCCGTCTCTCCCTCCATCTCCTTCCATTTCTCTCTCTCTCCTTCTCCCCCTCGCTCTGACTGTCTGTCACACACACACACACGTTTTGCGCGGGCTGAACCATAGTGGGCGAGACAAGCAAAACTATTTTTATTGTTTGCGGGTAATTTGCGGCCGGGTTAGTTAAAATAAACATGTGATTAGCATAATATAGCAGATATCCTGCATCACATCCTGACTCTTTCCGGATCTTTCAATCAGCAGTAACAGCATAATGATGAATGAATAGTGATGTGGTCGTGGATGTAACTCAACAAAATACGTGTAGTCCATTTTAGAAGAGAAGAAAGGCTTTGAGAAACTATAGTGTTCATTCGGTATAGTGTGTGGCTACTTACCTGGCATGAGACGAGGCTTGGCTGTGGTTACAGCAGGGTTGAAGAGTTAAAAAGATCTTCTCCTCCACTATTCTCTTACAGTTACACCCCTCGGCTAGTCACCAGCTTGCTGCTTTGCAACGTTAGCTTAATAAAATCGTACGCGCGCCACAGGTAGTAATGTCCGTCAGAAACAGCGGCAGAGTCAGAAACAAAAATGTATTTTGTCTCTAAATCTAAAAACAACCAAATAAATGTACAACTTATTTTAAACCCCAATTTCATTCAAAACATTCATTTTCATTCATTGTAGTATTAGTATGTTGATTTAAAAGTTGGTTTTATTAAATTTTTTAAAGACATTGATTGATATTCTAGGGGCCCTCCGAGTACCACCAGCAGGGGGCCCAAGTACCACTAGTGGTATTGATTGATTGATTGATTGATTGAAAACTTTATTAAAAATAGACTTTTAATTGTCATTGCACACAAGTATACAACGAAATTTCAGGGGAGCTCCCACAGACCGTAGTACAATATATACATACATGAAACACATTACACTGTACATATAACAGAATATTTTAAATAATAAAGTGCATGATGAGCGGTAACATAGTGGTTATCAAGTCCAGGTAAGTGCATGGTGCACGTGAGGGGACAGTCAATGAGAGTTTAACAGTCTGACTGCTTGGGGGAAAAAGCTGTTCATAAATCTTGAACTATTTGCATGTATGGACAGGCAGTGGTGCAGTCGTAATATGGGCCAAGGCCAAACGCCACGTGCACGTCGCGCGTGCACGTGCATGCGCATACATGTTCCCTCGGTTGCGCACAGAACAGATGATTATTATGCATAACAATGTTTTAAATGTAATTGTAGTTACAATTTCTTTAATTGAATTAACTTAAACTAGAAAAGTAAATACAAACTAAATTAACAATGTAACTTAGAGTTAGTTTACTGAAGGACAGTTTCCTTCAGACTGAAGCACAACTTGTCTCATCCTTCCAGTCGGGAGATTAAGCAACCCCACCTACATGGCTTGTATTTTTGTCGGTATCCTATTATTATGCAAAGTCTAGGTGATAAGTGCCGGCCGGGGTATACGGCGCGACGAGTCATTTTTTGTGTGCGCGCGTGCACATCATTGCGCGTACTTCAGCCTCAGTGACGTAGCCTAAACGGCGTGTAACCGCGTTTGACCACCACTGCATGCCTGTGGACAGGTATCTCCTCCCTGAGGGAAGGAGCTGAAAGAGGTGATGTGCTGGGTGAGACTGGTCCTTGATAATACACTTGGAGCGGTGGAGGTGAAGACGGAGGTGATGTTTGGTAGAGGAGTCCTGACGATCCTGCCTGCCGCCATCCTCTGTAGAGCCTCTTGCTCTGCTTTTGTGCAGCTGGAGAACCACACAGACACACCATTGGTCAGCAAACTCTCAACTGCACAATGATAAAAGTTGACAAGGAGATTTCGTGGCAGGCCAGCCTGCTTCAGCTTCCTTAGGTAGTATAGGCGTTGCTGAGCTTTCCCGATCACTGAGGCGGTGTTGGTGCTCCAGAACAGGGTCTCACTCACACTGAGACCCAGGAACTTGAACTCAGTGACCCTCTCCACTACCTCGTTGTTGATGAGCAGAGGGGAGTGGTCAGGCCTTGATCTTCTGAAATCCACTATGATCTCTCTTGTTTTCTTCATGTTGAGCGCCAGGTTGTTGTTGTCACACCAGGCTGTAAGGTCTTCCACCTCCCTCCTGTAGGCAGACTCATTGTTGTTTGTTATGAGACCCACAACTGTGATATCGTCTGCGAACTTGATGATGTAATTGGAGGGGTAGGAGGGGGAACAGTCATGTGTGAGCAGGGTGTACAGTAATGGGCTGAGTACGCAACCCTGCGGGGCGCCGGTGCTGAGAGACAGGGTGGACGAGGTGTAGTCGCCCAGCCTGACGGCTTGTGTGCGGTTTGTGAGGAAGTCCAGCACCCAGTTACACAGTATATTACACAGACCGAGGGTTTGGAGTTTGCTGATGAGTTTACGGGGGAGTATAGTGTTGAAGGCAGAGCTATAGTCGACAAAGAGCATCCTTACGTAGGTGTTTTTCTTCTCCAGATGTTCTAGGTCGGTATGAAGCACAATGGCTATATCATCTTCAGTTGATCTGTTTTGCCTTTAAGCAAACTGGTATTGGTCAAAGGAGGCCGGGATGATAGATGTGATGTGTTTCCTGACCAGTCTCTCTAGACACTTAGCAGGGAGGGGGGTGAGTGCCACGGGTCTGTAGTCATTCAGGCACGTGACAACTGACTGCTTGGGTACTCGTATAATTGTGGATGTTTTGGTTTTGAAGCATGCTGGGATAATAGCAGGGAAAGATTAAATCTGTAACAGATTGCAGAATGGGTACAGTACAGTACAGCTCAATACATACAATTGTTAAGGGGATGCAGACCAGAGAAAGACTTTCGTCTTGTTTACATCAGGATCCCCCATACGCGTACCACAGGTTGAGAACCACTGACCTACACCATTGTGGGGGTGACGCTGTGGGGAGGGGAGATCCCGGGGGATTCCTCTGATAACTACCACAGACAGCTTCAAGCCAAGAGGAAGGTAAACAATAATAAACCTTATAAAGCGCTGCAGTCGAGTCCACCTCTTCCCCTGGCTGGTCCCGGAAGACAACCGGAAGATCCAGCCCAGTCTATGAGGATATAACATTTTAAGATATCTGCGATACTAAAGCCATAATATATACACTACCGTGTTTAAATAAAAAAAAAAAAAGAATTGAGCGGGAGAACTATACGATACCCAGTGGGCCGCTCTGTCATGCACAGTAGCTTCTATGTAATTCTAGTATGGCAAGTCTGCGCAGAGTTGACTACAGGTCACTTTAGGAAAAAAAGGTCACTTTAAAAAACATAACTGTATATTGTATAGTATAGTGTATAGTAGTGTATATAGCACTCATTACCTTCAATTCGTAAGCTTAGCATTGTATTGTATTTTATCTTAGTACTTTTTATCATGTCTATTTTATTATCTATTCTATTTTATTCTATTATTATTTGTATTTTTTGCACAATCAAGGCGGGCATGGTCACCTTCATTTCACTACATGTCTCGTGTATGTATGTGACTAATAAATCTCTTTAATATTGAGTTGTGAAGTTACACATGAACTAGATTTCATGCCACGTTCTTTCGGCTTTTCTCTTCTTGGCTACTATGCCCTAAACTAAAGGACATCAACTAACGTCATGCTAACATTTCATATATTTTTTTAACCCTTTCACTACCACACTACAGAAGGTTAAACCGTCTGTAGTGTGGTAGCGAACGGGTTAACCTTCTGTAGTGTGGTAGTGAAAGGGTTAACCCTTTGCCATGTGGCAGTGAAAGGGTTAAAGAAGACGTTGAGCCAAGGTTACACTGCAAAGCCAAAGTCACTTTCAGACATCACAGTTCCTTGTGAGTACCACCCTGATCATGAGTTCGTTTAGCTTTTTGTTTTAACACGCTTGTTGGTTATTTGTTGGGCATCGTTTAAAAAGTCACATTTTATAAATTATTAAAAAGTTTGTTAAACCCCACATTGGATGTTTTGAATCTTAACTCTGAGTAAAGAAATTTACTTTTTCAACCCACCCATATATAAGCGGGACCAGTGCTATATGCATTCTGTATGTCTGTGTGTATGTGTTTATAATATGTGTGTGCGCGTATGTGTAAGTATGTGTGTGTGTGTGTGTGTGTGTGTGTGTGTGTGTGTGTGTGTGTGTGTGTGTGTGTGTGTGTGTGTGTGTGTGTGTGTGTGTGTGTGTGTGTGTGTGTGTGTGTGTGTGTGTGTGTGTGTGTGTGTGTGTGTGTGTGTGTGTGTGTGTGTGTGTGTGTGTGTGTGTACTAATAAATACATTATCATAAGGCAAATGTTCCTATGTACAACTCTTATAAAACTGTACAGGACCAAAGACAGATATGTATCTATCAGATAGGGTTTGATAGAACATGAAATAATTAACTAATTTAAAACCACAGCAATAAAAAAAACACTAGTGCTGAGAGAGACTCTCCTCAGAGCTTTAAATAATGGGGGCAAATTGATTTCAAATTGCACACAGCAGCCAGAGCCCCTGAAGAGGGTAATAGAAGTGTTTTAGCGTGGTGCTGGTAGTACGGAGGGAGGGAGGGGGGTTAGGGGGGGTGGTCGATGTACATACGAGTTCTCCCAGTGAAGATCTTGGCACCAGGAGTAGAGTTAACGGCGAGGCCTTGCCATAACTTCTGGCTGTATTTCTGTAACGCAGCACTGGGCCCTGTCACGGCTGTTTGGCTATTTTTATTAGCTTCACCGTAGCTGTGAATCAGTGCTGTGTTAGTTCCCCACGCCACTTCTCTTTGACTCCAGGCTTCCGGTCCCCGTACACATCAGGGCGATCAACAGATGAGCGGCCCTTCCCCTACGCCGTGTCACTCCATCAGAAGCAACAAACACCCACCAGGGCTTAATAAGTACCGTTTGTCGTCAGCCTGTGACTGCAACTTGTTCCTGTTTCCGGACGACTCAGCCCTGCTGGTCTCTGACAAGAACAAGTTGCAGGTTGAAAAAACCCTCAGCTCGGAACTAGGCAAAATCTGCATATGGCTCGATGATAACAAACTATCATTACACATGGGCAAAACAGAGTCCATTCTCTTCGGTTCAAATAACAAACTCAGCAAGACCGACAGCTTCTCAGTTACAGTGGGTGACAATATTGTCACAAGGAAAGACGAAATTACCTACTTGGGTTCCATCCTAGAGGCAAATCTTTCCTGTGACAAAATGGCATCCAATGTAATCAAAAAAAGTCAACCAACGAACTAGATTCTTGTACCGGATCTCCTCTCTGGTAAACAAGAATACCCTGAAGACTCTGGCAGGAGCACTCATTCAAGGGTACTACGACTATGCTTGCACCTCATGGTACCAAAGCACCTCAAAGGCGCTAAAAACAAGATTACAAACATCACAAAACAAACTGGTCAGACTACTACTTGACCTTACCCCCAAAACCCACCTCACCCCTGCCCACTTTGACAACCTAGGATGGCTTAGAGTAAACGACAGAGTACAGCAACTTGCAATGGGCCTGGTCTACAAGATACACTATACGACTAAGGTACCCATGTACATGTCAAAATACTTCCCAAAGGTCATTGAATACCACAACCACTACACCAGAGGAAGCTCAACAAATCATGTTAAACCCAGATTCGGCTCAAACAAGGGACTAAACACGTTTCGCAATTATGCCACATCAATGTGGAACGCCCTACCCAAAGCTGTAAAGGAATGTGAATCCCAACCCACATTCAAAACCGCTCTTAAAGAGCACCTACGGGAGGCTGCAATTCGAAACTGGCCACTGTAAATGCCCAAACCCCCCACCACCTCCTAATAGACAGTCTCCTCCCCACCGCATGTATATATTCTCTCCCCGCCGTGTGTATATTTCTCTCCCACCCACCCACCCCCTCCTAATGTACAGTCTCCACCCCACCGTATGTATATTTCTCTCCCACCCACCCAACCACCCCCTCCTAATGTACAGTCCCCTCCCCATCATATGTATATACTCTGTCAGGATCTATGGGTAACAGTACTGTATATTTGAATACAGTTTATGATTCACAAATGTATCAGTACTAAATACCTGTATGTCCCTATGCCATAAATGTCATGTATGTTGTGTATGTCATAAATGTCGATATGAATTGAAAATGGGGGACCCTGATGTAAACAAGACAAACGTCTTTCTCTGGTCTGCATCCCCTTAACAATTGTGTGTATTGAGCCGTACTGTATTGTACCCATTCTGCAATCTGTTAAATAAAGTTTTCATTCATTCATTCATTCAGGGTAGGCGAATAATTATGTGGCTCTGGAAATAGCCCTGTTGTGTATTGGGATACGGATGGTGCCAAAATAATCAGTAGGATTTGTGGAATGCCTCCGTCACGGGCGATGCTCGGCCTCTCTCCCTCTCTCCCTCCCTCCCTCCCTCCCTCCCTCCCTCCCTCCCTCCCTCCCTCTCTCTCTCTCTCTCTCTCTCTCTCTCTCTCTCTCTCTCTCTCTCGCTCTCTCTCTCTCTCTCTCTCTCTCTCACGTCTTGAGGGGAGTTTCACTTCTCTTCACTCTGTTACTGCTTCATTACCGAGTTACCGAGCATGCACGCACGCACGCACTCGGAGTGAAAAGGATAAAGATGGTGCTTCGCAAATCAAAGGACCGTGACATCTCACACACAACATACAGACACAGACAGAGGACATCAAAGGACATCTCACACAACAGACAGAGGACATCAAAGGACCATGACATATCACACAACAGACAGACACAGACAGAGAACATCAAAGGACCGTGACATCTCACACACAACAGACAGACACAGACAGAGAACATCAAAGGACCATGACATCTCACACACAACAGACAGACACAGACAGAGAACATCAAAGGACATCTCACACAACAGACAGACACAGACAGAGGACATCAAAGGACCGTGACATCTCACACACAACAGACAGACACAGACAGAGAACATCAAAGGACCATGGCATCTCACACACAACAGACAGACACAGACAGAGAACATCAAAGGACTGTGACATCTCACACAACAGACAGACACAGACAGAGAACATCAAAGGACCATGACATCTCACACAACAGACAGACACAGACAGAGAACATCAAAGGAAATCACAGACAGTTCGGGACTCCCCTCTCTGATAGTGAGTTCTGGTGGTGCAGTCACATAGTTAACATCACTGGTATTTTCATAGGCCTTTAGGATATGTCTCCTCTTTCCGCTCTTTCTTTTAGTGTGCGTGTCTGACAGCCCGGACACCTTTATGGCACGACAGAACATTAAGCAGCCATTATTGTTGTTGAAATATGAGACCTAATAGGCGGCATACATATGAAATATCAGTGGATTTTTAAAAGTGAAAAGGCTGAAATCAGATTGTGTCCTGTCCGTGGTCGTAAATCACAGTCGACCGAAGATCGCCAACGCTCCGGAGCAGTGGTTCTCAACCTGTGGTACGCGTACCACCGGTGGTACTTGGGCCCCCTACTGGTGGTACTTAAAAAAATAAAAAAATTAAAAAAATTAAAATATTATAATCAATTTCTTTATTTTAATTTTTTTTATAATCTTTTTTTGTCCGCAGTCATGCCACTGAACTTAGAAGCAGGCCAGGCCAGTGTTTCTAGTTGCGGCGGCGCGATAGTTAGATAACCTAAGTGGGGAACAACCAGGAGATCACTGTGACAGAGAGTAATGCAGTCTAAACAGTCATAAATGTTTTATTCAACTTCACTTTTCTGAAAAGAGTTGTTGTTAAATCTGACATTACAAAAAACTAAAAACTAAAAATCCATCAAAATCAGTGTTGTTGCTAATCATTGACACATGCTAGCCTGTAATAATAATGAAAATATTTAACTTTTTGTATGTTTTTTTACAATAACTTGTGATGCCCATCACAAACACTGGCATTTGTCTGTCTGTCTCTCTTAACAAGCGGGCAGAAAAGTGGCAATTTTTGAACTTGAACTTGAGGACTGCATATTTTTTTTGCAAACCAAAACAACATACTTTATCCTTATAGCACATGCATGAGCCTGGTCTCTTTTGAAAGATGACATTCTGAAGTTTCTGATTCCACAAAAGAAATTCACTTTTAGTGCTAAAGTAATAGAGTTACATAGGTCTGAACTTGAGTTGTAAAAAAACGTGTTACTCAAGTTTTTCTGTAGTAGTTAGTAGTCCAGAGGTAGTATTTCCCCAGAAGGTGGTATGGCTTACAAATCCAGACGGAGCCATCGCCTGAAGCCTTTGGTAAACTGTGTACAAAGAAAAACTCAGTTTTCTCATAGACTTCAATTCATTCGGCTGTTTTGCTCTTCCTGTTTTCGTGTTTCTTTTTTATTTTTTTATTTTTTTTATTTAGATACCCATGTGGGGTATCATTGGAAAGCCACACTCATTGGTTACAACGATCCACAATCGTTTTCGAGAGCGGATCTAGATTGACGGAACTACTGCAGCCTGAGCCGGGAGTGGTATTTTGCGCAATACTGTGTACTTTGCACAAGCCTCAAATACCGGCATGTAACTCGAGAACCGCTGAACGGATTTTGTCGGATTTTGTCGCTATTGACAGGCGACAAATAAGCCTTCAATTCGATATATATATATTGTATTACAAAATATGCACACCCGAGCCACTAGGGGTCGCCAAAGTGCCGGTTGCAAAAAATCCGAAAAACTTCCCATATGAGGGACATTGCAGCTTAAAAGGTTTTTAAAGGGTAAAATTAAAAAGATTCCTGCACCAGAATGCAGGCAATTAAGTCTTTGTAACAAAGAAAATCCTGGTGGAGGACTCCCTGACCCCCCGCTTAAAAAGTGTTATGGTTTGACACCGACCCCAAACGCAACGACACAAGAGAGTAGGATTCAGAGTTGCCAAATACGAGGGCTTGTTTATTTGGTACTAGGAATAAGAGAAACAGGGAAAGCAAGTCAAACAAGACAGGTACAATGATCAAGGGGCAAAGTTCTGCTGCTCTGCAGCTTCTCCCGTGAGGGTTGTCTTGGGAAGCAGGTGTTGACTTCTGAACCGCTCTGCAGAATCCTCTCGGCGGGTTCTCAGATGTTGTGGCGAGACCGAGAGAGGGAGAGAGGGAACGAGTCAGTGACAGAGCAGTCTTAAACGAGCAGGAGAACAGGGTGTACAATTCTTCGTGTTAACAACACAGTGAGCACAGTTCCAAACACAGCCCAAGTGAATCTCTTCGTGTTAACAACACAGAGAGCACAATTCCAAAAACAGCCCAAGTGAAACTCTTCGTGTTAACAACACAGTGAGCAAACTCCAAACACAGTCCCAGTGAATATCTTCATGTAAACACACAGTGAATATCTTCATGTAAACACACAGTGAATATCTTCATGTAAACACACAGTCCAATTGTGAAATAATATCTTCGGTGTGAGCAAACACACAGTGGATATCTTCATGTAAACACACAGTCCAATTGTGGAATAATATCTTCGGTGTGAGCTAGCACACAGAGGGAGATGGTAGATCCCAAAATATCATTCCATAAAGGAACAAGCAAAAATAGATAAATGGCTGGGTGAGTGACTGTCTGACAAAAAGGTGGTAGTCTTCAGTGTAAGTTTACACACGAAAAACGGAATAGGTCAAGAACAGTCAAATAGATAACTCACCCAGACGAGATGCGTAATTGGAACTGGAACAACAGTGGAGGCGAGCGCGCGCCACGGGAGCAGGTATCCAAGCGAAGGCTTCTAGGAATTCCTGGAGAACAGCACAGAGAAAAAAGCAGCAGCAACAGCAACGGGGAAAAATATCCAGAGACAAATCAAGGCGACAAAACAAGACGATCCAACAACTTAGAGTGGGGAAAAACGGGGTATAAATAATGAGGGATCGATTGATTGAAAAGCGTGGGGAAGTGAGAGAACCAATCAGCGACGTCTCTGATGACGTCAACGGGGAGAAAGCAGTGACAGCTGGGGAATGTGATTGAAAAGCGTGGGGAAGTGAGAGAACCAATCAGCGACGTCTCTGATGACGTCAACGGGGAGAAACGTGTGAACGAGGGGATAGAACCAATTGACAGAAAAATGAATGAAAACAAAGCGAGGGTGGTTAAAGGAACAGAACGAGTGAGAGAGCAAGGACAGAAACCTCACAGTACCCCCCCCTCCACGGGAGCCACCCGGCGACCAGGCCGACCCGGCTCGCCAGGATGGGCTCGATGGAAGTCGGTGATCAAGCCGGGATCCACGATGAGCTGCCGGGAGACCCAGCTACGCTCCTCAGGGCCGTAACCCTCCCAGTCCACCAGGTATTGGAACCCCCGGCCCCGCCGACGAACGCCCATCAACCGGCGGACCTGCCACTGGGGGTGACCATCCACTAGCACAGGAGGCGGCGGATCAGGAGCCGGAGGCATAAGGGGACAGAGGGAGACGGGCTTAACCCGGGAGACATGGAACACGGGGTGGATGTGCATGGATGCAGGAAGCTTCAGGCGCAGTGCCGCCGGACTGAGTACCTTCAGGACCTCGAAAGGACCGACGAAGCGGGGGTTGAGCTTCTTGGCCGAGGACCGTAGCGGGAGGTCCTTCGTGGAGAGCCACACCCTCTGCCCAGGGCGGTAAGTCGGCACGGGAACCCGGCGCCGGTCGGCACCACGACAGGCGCGCTCAGATGTTCGGAGCAGCGCGGTCCTGGTGATCTCCCAAACTCGACGGCAGCGGTCGAGGTGGACCTGCACGGAGGGAACTGCCACTTCCGTCTCCTGTGCGGGAAAAAGAGGGGGCTGGTAGCCCAGGGAGGCCTCAAAAGGGGAGAGGCCGGTGGCGGAACTGACCATTGAGTTGATGGAGTACTCAACCCAGGGAAGGAAACGGCTCCAGGATGCCGGCCTCTCGGCTGCCACACACCGAAGAGCAGACTCCACGCTCTGGTTCATCCTCTCCGTCTGGCCGTTTGTCTGGGGATGATAGCCAGAGGAGAGACTGACCGTTGCCCCCAATCCTTTGCAGAAAGCCCGCCATACCTGGGAGGTGAACTGGGGCCCCCGGTCAGAGACGATGTCCTGGGGAAAGCCGTGAAGGCGGAACACGTGGTGCGTTAGGAGGTCCGCCGTCTCGGCTGCAGAGGGAAGCTTGGAGAGGGCCACGAGGTGGACCCCCTTGCTGAATCGATCCACCACGGTCAGAAGGCAGGTGTTCCCCTGGGAGGAGGGTAGACCAGTGACGAAGTCGAGCGCCACATGTGACCACGGACGGCTTGGAACGGGAAGGGGCTGCAAGAGCCCGGAGGGTGCCTGGTGAGAGGCCTTGCTGCGGGCACAGACCGCGCAGGCCAATACGAACTCCTTGACGTCGTTCCGCATGGTGGGCCACCAGAAACGACGAGCCAGGAAGGAGAACGTGCGATGGACGCCTGGGTGGCAGGCGAACCGGCTGGTATGGCCCCACAGCAGTACCTGGGACCGGACAGAGTCGGGGACGAAGAGACGGCTCCTAGGGACGTTGCTTGGAGCACGTTGGAAGCGAAGGGCACGCCTCACCACACCCTCGATGCCCAAGGTGATGGCTCCAACCACTCGGGCCTCCGGGATGATGGGAGATGGGACCTCAGAGGGTGGAGCCCCCTTGGAGTGCATCCGGGACAGAGAGTCGGCCTTCGTGTTGCGGGAACCGGGGCGGAAGGTCAGCGAGAAGTCGAACCGACTGAGGAAACTGGCCCACCTCGCCTGCCGACCGTTGAGGCGCCTGGAAGCGCGGATGAACGTTAGGTTCTTGTGGTCCGTCCAGATGGTAAAAGGCTCCTCGGCACCCTCTAGCCAATGACGCCACTCCTCCAGCGCAGCCACGACCGCCAGTAGCTCCCGATTGCCGGTGTCGTAGTTCCTCTCGGCGGGGAGGAAGCGACGCGAGTAGAAGGCGCAAGGATGTACCTTCTGGTCGGAAGGAGAACGTTGGGATAGGACAGCGCCCAGACCAGAATCCGAGGCGTCCACCTCCACGATGAACTGTCTCTTGGGGTCAGGGTGGAGCAGGATAGGGGCGGAAGTGAACCTTCTCTTGAGGGAGCGGAACGCAGCGCATGCCGCTGGGGACCAGTCGAACGGCAGAGCGGGGGAGGTCAGCTTGGTAAGAGGCTCCGCCACTTGACTGTAGTTCCGGATGAACCTTCGGTAGAAGTTGGCGAACCCGAGGAAACTCTGTAACTCCTTCCGAGTGGTGGGTTCCGGCCAATCCTCCACAGCCTGGATCTTGCGAGGATCCGCTCGGGTCAAGCCCTTCTCAACGATGAAGCCCAGGTACTCGACGGAGTTGGAGTGGAAACGGCACTTCTCCGCCTTGACGAAGAGCCGATTGTGGAGGAGGCGCTCCAGCACCCGACGGACATGCAGGATGTGTTCCTCGAGGGTCCTGGAAAAGATAAGAATGTCGTCCAGGTACACCACCACGAACACCTCCAGCATGTCACGGAGGACATCGTTCATGAGTGCCTGGAATACCGCCGGGGCGTTGGTGAGGCCGAACGGCATCACAAGGTACTCATAGTGGCCCCTGGGGGTCTTGAAGGCGGTCTTCCATTCATCGCCCTCACGAATACGGACAAGATGGTAGGCACTTCGGAGATCCAGCTTGGTGAAGAACGAGGCCTGGGTCAGTGGCTCGAAGGTGGAGCTCATGAGAGGTAGGGGGTATTTGTTCTTGATGGTGATCTCGTTGAGCTGACGATAGTCAATGCAGGGTCGCAGGTCCCCATCCTTCTTACCAACAAAGAAGAACCCGGCTGCCACCGGGGAGGAGGAAGGCCGAATGAGTCCTGCTTCCAATGACTCAGAGATGTAGAGATCCATCGCCTTCTTCTCCGGGACAGTCAGACTGTAGAGGCGGCTGCCGGGAAGGGGAGCCCCTTGGCGGAGGTCGATGGCGCAGTCATAGGGGCGGTGAGGTGGAAGGGCCTGAGCCCTGGTCTTACTGAATACCTCCATGAGGTCGTGGTACTCGGGAGGAATGGACGAGGGGTCCAGGGGCAACTCACCAGCCGGTCTCCGGGGCGGGGGACAGGACGCCGCCTGCAGACAGCGGGCGTGACAGGAGGAGCTCCAGCCCCTGATGGTACCGGAGGACCAGGCGATGTGGGGCTCGTGCAGCGCGAGCCAGGGCCTACCCAGGACCACCGGGACAAGGGGGGATTGGGTAATGAGGAACTGGATTCTCTCGACGTGGTTCCCAGCGATGGTCAGCACGACTGGGCCGGTGCGTTGAGAGATGTCGGCCAGGCGGTGTTGGTCCAACGAAAAGATCTCCAAGGGCCTCATAAGGGCCTCAAGAGGTATGTTGGCTTGGGTGGCAAACTCGAAGTCGAGGAAGTTCTCGTCTGCCCCAGAGTCGATGAGGGCCTCCACCGTGGCACGTTGGTCCCCCCAGGCCAGGGTGACGCTCATCAGATGGTCAGGTGGTGCGCGGCGCTGGGACTGGGAAAAACGGCTCACCAGGATCTCCCGGGGTCTTGGTGAGCCCGATCTTTTGGCCGGGTAGGGCAGTCGGCGATACGGTGTCCCGCACCTCCGCAGTAGAGGCAGAGACCGGACCTGAGCCTTGCCTGACGCTCCGCCTGGCTCAGATGAGAGCGTCCCAGCTGCATGGGTTCCTCTTCGCGCACCGGACGGGGAAGCCTGTTACCATCAGTAGTGTTGGGGACGGGGCGTCCAGGAGTCCGGGGTGCTTCAGGAGGTGACAGTCGGGTCCTCTCGCGCCTTCTCTCCAGGAGGCGTCCGTCAATACGGATGACAAGGCTAAACAGCTCCTCGAGGGAGTCGGGCACCTCCCTGGTAGCGAGCTGGTCCCGGACTGCGTCACTGAGCCCCCTTATGAAGGTTAGGCGAAGAGCAGGTTCGTTCCATCCACTCTCCACCGCCGCCAGTCGAAACTCTATGACATAGTCCGTCACCCTGCCGCTCCCTTGTCGGAAGGTCCCCAACCGGGCTCCAGGGTCCAGACCTCGGGCTGGATGGTGGAACACTCTGCGGAGCTCCGCCACGAAGTCTGGGTAGGAGAACAAAAAATCTGCTTCCATTGCCCAGGAGGAAGTGACCCACTGGGCAGCATGGCCTGAAAGTAGGTTGGTTATAAAAGCCACTCGGGACCCATGAGCAGAAAAACGGCTTGGTTGATGACGGAAAACCAACTCACATTGCATGATGAATGTGGCACACTCCTCGGGATTACCGTCGAACAGCCGTGGGACGGAGAGATGGGGTTCCCGAGGTGCGAGATCTGCTGGGGCTGCGGGGAATGTTCCTGAAGGGTATGAGAGATGAAAAGTGTTAACGGCGTCGCCCAGCGAGTTAAGCTGAGCGAGAATCTCGGACTGTTGTCCCGCCATAGCGGCCATAGAACCCTGCATAGGCAAGACCTGGTCCCTGAGGTCTTGCACCGCAGCCGCAGCCCGCTCTAATTGGAGACCGTGATCCCTGGTCAACTCGACTTGAATAGCAAGTGCGGTTTTGACCCTCTCTGTGTCGGCTGGGGTCGTCATATTGTTGGTTGGATCGTAATGTTATGGTTTGACACCGACCCCAAACGCAACGACACAAGAGAGTAGGATTCAGAGTTGCCAAATACGAGGGCTTGTTTATTTGGTACTAGGAATAAGAGAAACAGGGAAAGCAAGTCAAACAAGACAGGTACAATGATCAAGGGGCAAAGTTCTGCTGCTCTGCAGCTTCTCCCGTGAGGGTTGTCTTGGGAAGCAGGTGTTGACTTCTGAACCGCTCTGCAGAATCCTCTCGGCGGGTTCTCAGATGTTGTGGCGAGACCGAGAGAGGGAGAGAGGGAACGAGTCAGTGACAGAGCAGTCTTAAACGAGCAGGAGAACAGGGTGTACAATTCTTCGTGTTAACAACACAGTGAGCACAGTTCCAAACACAGCCCAAGTGAATCTCTTCGTGTTAACAACACAGAGAGCACAATTCCAAAAACAGCCCAAGTGAAACTCTTCGTGTTAACAACACAGTGAGCAAACTCCAAACACAGTCCCAGTGAATATCTTCATGTAAACACACAGTGAATATCTTCATGTAAACACACAGTGAATATCTTCATGTAAACACACAGTCCAATTGTGAAATAATATCTTCGGTGTGAGCAAACACACAGTGGATATCTTCATGTAAACACACAGTCCAATTGTGGAATAATATCTTCGGTGTGAGCTAGCACACAGAGGGAGATGGTAGATCCCAAAATATCATTCCATAAAGGAACAAGCAAAAATAGATAAATGGCTGGGTGAGTGACTGTCTGACAAAAAGGTGGTAGTCTTCAGTGTAAGTTTACACACGAAAAACGGAATAGGTCAAGAACAGTCAAATAGATAACTCACCCAGACGAGATGCGTAATCCAACAACTTAGAGTGGGGAAAAACGGGGTATAAATAATGAGGGATCGATTGATTGAAAAGCGTGGGGAAGTGAGAGAACCAATCAGCGACGTCTCTGATGACGTCAACGGGGAGAAAGCAGTGACAGCTGGGGAATGTGATTGAAAAGCGTGGGGAAGTGAGAGAACCAATCAGCGACGTCTCTGATGACGTCAACGGGGAGAAACGTGTGAACGAGGGGATAGAACCAATTGACAGAAAAATGAATGAAAACAAAGCGAGGGTGGTTAAAGGAACAGAACGAGTGAGAGAGCAAGGACAGAAACCTCACAAAAAGTGGCCTGACTGGGGCTATATTTCACACTATTTCCCAGCCTGAATTATTTCCCCAGTCCGGCCCTGCTTATGTGAGTTGTCAATGGACAACAACATGCTGTGTGTGTATGTGTATGTGTGTGTGTGTGTGTGTGTGTGTGTGTGTGTGTGTGTGTGTGTGTGTGTGTGTGTGTGTGTGTGTGTGTGTGTGTGTGTGTGTGTGTGTGTGTGTGTGTGTGTGTGTGTGTGTGTGTGTGTGTGTGTGTGTGTGTGTGTGTGTGTGTGTGTGTGTGTGTTTGAGAGTGTGAGAGATAGAGAGAATGAAGTACAAATGCTTGCTGTGTGTGTGTGAGAGAGAGAGAGAGAGAGAGAGAGAGAGAGAGAGAGAGAGAGAGAGAGAGAGAGAGAGAGAGAGAGAGAGAGAGAGAGAGAGAGAGAGAGTTTGGATGAAATTCTGTTGTTATTTTGTTCATAATGTTCTCATTTGCTGTGTGATAATGATGGTTATTATTCTGTTCTTAATGTTCTCACTGTGTGTGTGTCACTTACTGTGTGTGTGTGTGAGAGAGTGTGTATGTGTGTGAGAGAGAGAGAGAGAGAGAGAGAGAGAGAGAGAGAGAGAGAGAGAGAGAGAGAGAGAGAGAGAGAGAGTGTTTGAATTAAGTACATTTGCTGAAATACAGTTGTTCTTAATTATCTCACTTGCTATGTGAGAATGTTAGTTATTATGTTCCCAATGCCCCTTGCATTGTATGAGAATTGTGTGGAAGAGTTTGCTAGTTCTAGTGCTACCCCTTTGTACATTGTGGCTGTGTCTGACAAAAGTTAACAATAAATAATGTTGGAATACATTTGCCCCCTGCGTGAACTGTGCATAGCTGAATAGACTGTATTTTAACGTCGGTCATATGGTGGTACTTGGAGAGCCAGCTACGTTCTCAGGTGGTACTTGGTGTAAAAAGGTTGAGAACCACTGCTCTGGAGGATACCTAAACTAAGAAAATAGTCCTGAAAGAGAATTGAGAATCATACCGTACACGCCCCTACCTTACCATTTAAGAAAAGCCCCACGGGCTACATTGGTGGACACAGAGGCACTCGGAAATATACGACATGGCAGGAATGACTTCATTGTGACCTCACTACTGAGGTTCTGACATTTCAATATTGGTGACGCCCTTCTTCAAAGATTTTTCACCATGACCTAAATAGTTGGTGTTAAGAAGGCGGACGCTCGCAGGGTCCCGAGACTTAAGAATAACAGGCCCTGATAAACACATTGGCACAGATCTACAGGACATGATGAATAAGCTAAATGTCGAATGCAAAAACTATGGAATGTCGCTAAACACAAAGAAAACTAAAGTAATGATCATTGAAAAAACACCAGGAACTGTTTGTAAAATACAGGTGGATGGAGAAAAACTTGAACAAGTGAAGGAGTACATGTACCTTGGAAGCTGGATCAGTGAAGGTGGAAGAGCTAACATGGACATTAAGAGAAGAACCGGAATTGCAAAGGGCGCATTCTGGAACCATAAAGAATTATTGAGAAGAAACATAAGTTGGAAAACGAAGACCAGGATTTTGGAAACGTATATGTTATGTCAGTATTTTCATACGGAGCAGAAGCATGGACGCTGAATGAAGAGGCAAAGAGGATGATAGACTCTTTTGAAATGTGGACGCTGAGGAAGATGCTGAAGATAACGGAAGGATAAGATCAAGAATGAGGAGGTACTGAGAAGAGCGGGTATGCAAGGAGGACAGCTGCTGGAGAGGCTGAAAAAGAGAAAGATGGAGTTGTGCAGGCATGTTCTGAGAGGATACAGCGGGGAGATGTTCAAGAAGGTGGTGATGGGGAAGGTGGATGGAAAGAGAGGAAGTGGAAGACCAAGAAGAGGCTGGGTAGACGATGTCTGTGATTGGAGCGGAGTGAGGGGCGGAGTCACGGAGTTGGAGAGAAGAAGTGGGGACAGAATGGGTTTGAGAGTGATAGGCAACCTTCGGAACGAAGAAGCCACCTGATGATGATGACAGTAATCTAACAGGCTTAGGGTGGATCAGGGATTCCTAACTAACACTGCATCTCTGAATGGAGAGCCCCGCGGAGAGACAAGAAAAACAATTAGAGAGATGCGTCGCAAACAACCCGGGATTTATTTATCACTGTGCGTTCACTGTGTGTGTGTGTGTGTGTGTGTGTGTGTGTGTGTGTGTGTGTGTGTGTGTGTGTGTGTGTGTGTGTGTGTGTGTGTGTGTGTGTGTGTGTGTGTGTGTGTGTGTGTGTGTGTGTGTGTGTGTGTGTGTGTGTGTGTGTGTGTGTGTGTGTGTGTGTGTGTGTGTGTGTGTGTGTGTGTGTGTGTGTGTGTGTGTGTGTGTGTGTGTGGAGGGAAAGACACTAGAGGAAATGGGGATGGAGGGAGAGAGAGACAGACAGACAAAGAGAGAGAGAGGGAGACAGACAGAAAAAGAGGGAGAGAGACAGACAGATAAAGAGAGAGTGACAGACAGACAGATACAGAGAGAGAGACAGACAGACGGATACAGAGAGAGAGACAGATAAAGAGGAATAGAGAGACAGACAGATAAAGAGGGAGAAAGATTAGAGAGAGAGAAAGAGAGAGACAGACAGACAGATAAAGAGAGACAGACATACAGATAAAGAGGGAGAAAGAGAGAGAAATAGACAGACTGACAGTGAATACATATGTCTGGCTGCGTGTGTTCCTGTGTGCTGCAATAGTACCGGTATATATGTTATGTGTTATGTTATGTTATGTTATATATATATATGTATATATGTTACAGATATGTTATGTATCTACAAAAATCACTGTATATATTTGACTTTATAAGAGTATATACTTGTAAATTGATTAAACGCACTCTTACAGAGTCAAATACACACTAAATGATTGAACTAAATTGTAGCATTGCGGGAAGGAGACTAACAGCAACCACCACAGCTGATGAAGTGTCTGGGTGCCATAGTAGCCATGAAAGGGCATAGGGTTGGGTTGGGTCAGGCTACAGCGACACTACCACTGTTAACGTGTGGTGACGACATGTGATCCAGGGACAGGTGATGCTCCAGGTGATGCTCCCGGGACCCCCCCCCCCCCTCTAGACACAACACATGGGACAGTCACAAGACAGGCCATGTCCCGACACAGCACGCCGTAAGCAGCAGGAGTCTTCCTCAACTCACTGAGGTCCTTCAGAGTCATGAGGCACCGTAGGAGCAGCCGACATCAAGATGTCACCACGGTCAACTTTCAAACGCCAGACGTGTGCCCATATATAGTCTCCGCAGTATACGTCTCCATTTCAGCGCACTGTGGTGGAGGTACGCGGGGTTGTGCAACAGTACAGGGATGTTTTATCAGGCAGATCTGGGGTCAACTGCGTTTGGATTGTATTTATCACCTTAGAAAAGCACAGGCTTAAGCGAGAAGAGATAACGTTGTTATATTAAGCCACATTTGCTGTGCTTTCAGGAGGCCCAGTCCTGTGGCACTACTCCATTCGACTCCATGGGTTTGGGACCCCATGGGTTCCCCTGATATGAAAAGGTGGTCCCCAGAAGAATAACGATAATTATGTGTAATTTTTAAATGAAAACCTACAACAAACAGCATGCAGACTAGAAGTCACAGTAAAAACAGTGCCTGCATTTTCTGCCCACTCAAGGAATGGAATGTACACTGCATGTTCGGTACATTGTGAAAACAATGTTTCAAACATCGGGGTCACACCGTGGAGGACACAATGTCTCCGTTCACACAGGAACACCCTTCCTGGAACACCTTCCTGCTCTCCCCTGGGACCCGCTGCCCGTCTTATCTACGGCACTACACACAAACACATACAGGAGCACACAGCACAACACTATACACGTATACAAACACATGCACACATATGCAAATGAGATACGTACACAAACACGTACAAACTAACGCACAAACACACACACCCCCCTTGTTTGTGCTGGTATCCGTTTGTTTGTCCCCAAGCAGACAACAAATAAAACAAGGAACTGACATGGAGCCACACTGTCACGCCATCTTTGTCAAAACATGGTTTTCCACTGTTGGGACCCGCATGTGAGGAGCTGGAGAAGAAGCGTGTGACTCAGTGAGGCGGCCATGACAGAAGACCAACAGAGGGAGTTGTTAGCACGCCTTAACCAGTACAAAGTGAAAGTGGTTAGTCATTTGTTTAGAAGCCAACTGGATGAATCCCACCGCTAACTGGTGGAGTTTGTTGTCTTGGATCTCGACTGCCAGGGAAAAACACAAGGCTCCAATATTATGTACATCTGTCTCTTCTTTTCATAAATTCTTTTTAGAAAGGCAATGCAATAATTTCGAAAAGACTTTACATTTAGTCATTTAGCTGACTCTTTTTATCCAAAAGCAACTTACAGATTCTGTACAACAAGTCAGCAGGAAGGGTACAACTCTGGCAGCTAAGGGGAAGTAAAGTTGTTCGTCAAACAGTGTCGAACTTGAGTACAGACTTTAGTGCATATTAGCATAGCAGGTCATAATATAGGCATACTATAGCAACTTAAAATCTAGTCATGTATGTATGAAAAGAAAGGATAAGAGGAGAAAAGAGGAGAGAAGAAAAGAGAAGACGAGAAGAGAAGAGAAAATAAAATGGTGAGGGTCCCTTCCCCATTAGCACCAGGTAGAACAATTATTCTTATTTCACACACGCTCCCTAGGAGATCCATGCAAACCACTATAGCACGATTCACACTGCCATCTGTTGGAGGAGAAGAGAGAGAGAGCGAGAGCGAGAGCGAGAGCGAGAGAGAGAGAGAGAGAGAGAGAGAGAGAGAGAGAGAGAGAGAGAGAGAGAGAGAGAGAGAGAGAGAGAGAGAGAGAGAGAGAGAGAGAAAGCTTGGAGCTGCTATCAAAGGAGTATCTGGTCCCACTGCCAAGTACTATCATCTCATGGTTCCAGACAAATGGAGACCTAAAATGCAACAAGGACATGAGATACCGTGTGCAGTAGAATGACTGGGTGCGCTGTAACCTTGACACATAATGGATGATAATTAGCTTGTGTTGAAGTGGTGTATCTTGTTAAACAGTGGAGGGCAGGGACTGGCTAGTGTGTGTGTGTGTGTGTGTGTGTGTGTGTGTGTGTGTGTGTGTGTGTGTGTGTGTGTGTGTGTGTGTGTGTGTGTGTGTGTGTGTGTGTGTGTGTGTGTGTGTGTGTGTGTGTGTGTGTGTGTGTGTGTGTGTGTGTGTGTGTGTGTGTGTGTGTGTGTAGATGAGAGCTACGAGGTAGATGGGTTTTCTGAAAGTTCTCATGACTAAAGAACTGAGAACTGAACTGAGAACTGATTGTAGAAATTAATGTTATATAAGTATTTTTTATGCTGCTGTGGGCTAATTTATAGTGAATTTTTTTTGTTTTAATAAAGATATAATAATAAAGCATTTGAATCTTGTTTTTGGCATTGAATGCCACGGCAGCGATTGAAGCTTCAAAGCTCGGAAGCAGTCAGGGGTCAGCCCTGGTGTACAGTATACAGAGAGGAGGCATACTGCGACGGCACGGACACAAAGTCAATTAGTCTGGAAGGCGTTGCACAAAGGCCAGCGGCTGCAGAGCAGAGAAAGGCCCCAGTGTGTGAGGAGGCCAAGGCCCCAGTGTGTGAGGAGGCCATGATGCATGTGTCTCTGTCTCTGCCGCCTGACATCCCTCCTCTGGTGCTGCACTGGGGTTTTATTGTTTATCTGTGGCCAGCTTGTAAGCAGGGGGACTAATTAAGAGGGTGCCTGCAGGTGGCCCATCCAGACTTTTACAGGTCTGGGAGGAGAGGGGAGGGAGAGGCAGGAGGAGGAGGAGAAGGAGCCGGGACACACCCAGCCGACCGGAGGAAGGGGAATTGCCCTGGGTCAAGAGATGACAGACACTACTAGTGCTCTGGCGCTGTTGGACACATACATGAGAGAGAGAGAGAGAGAGAGAGAGAGAGAGAGGGAGCGAGAGGGAGCGAGAGAGAGAGAGAGAGAGAGAGAGAGAGAGAGAGTCAATCTGCCTTGGGCTATGATTAGGACAGATGTTTGTTATGGTCTCATCTTCATGAGTGGGAAAAGTCAACCAATAACTCTCAGAAATATATACACACACACGCGCGCGCGCGTAGCATATGGCACCCAGCGCACCATCACACATCACACCACCAAGCTCAAAGTTTCTCACACATTCTGATGCACAAACAATTAAGGGAAATCGCTGTTTGCCTGAAAACGAGCTTCAATGACACAGAGTGATGTAAACAAGTAGTGAAGAAGGAGATGTTTTCAACAAGAAAAACAATTAGAGTGATGGGTCGCAAACAACCTGGGATTTATTTATCACCGTGCGTTCACTGTGTGTGTGTGTGTGTGTGTGTGTGTGTGTGTGTGTGTGTGTGTGTGTGTGTGTGTGTGTGTGTGTGTGTGTGTGTGTGTGTGTGTGTGTGTGTGTGTGTGTGTGTGTGTGTGTGTGTGTGTGTGTGTGTGTGTGTGTGTGTGTGTGTGTGTGTGTGTGTGTGTGTGTGTGTGTGTGCGTGCGTGCGTGCGTGCGTGCGTGCGTGCGTGCGTGCGTGGAAAGATGAAAAGATTGGAAAGATGAGAATGTTAGCTTTCCAATGATACAAATATCATCTTTCTACTCCAAATATCAAGCAAGTTATGCCCTACTACATATCGGATGTCACCAAAACATATTGTGGAGAAAAAAGCCTTAAAAGTTTTCACACAACTATTAACACAATACCAAACATGATAACATTGAAACCTTGCCCATTTTTGCTTCCATCTTTCTCTCACACATACACCTGCACGTGCCGCACCCGTGCACGCACGCACGCACACACGCACACACACACACACACACACACACACACACACACACAGTACTATATACCTGTATGTCATGTACTGTATGTCCCTATGATGTCATGTATGTTGTGTATGTCATAAATGTCACTATGAATTGAAAATGGGGGACCCTGATGTAAACAAGACAAACGTCTTTCTCTGGTCTGCATCCCCTTAACAATTGTATGTATTGAGCCGTACTGTATTGTACCCATTCTGCAATCTGTTAAATAAAGTTTTCATTCATTCATTCATTCACACACACATACATCTCATAAACACATACAGTACAAGCAATGTATAGGAATGTGTATTCGTACACATATATGTATGAATGAATGATGAATGAAAACTTTATTTAACAGATTGCAGAATGGGTACAATACACTATGGCTCAATACACACAATTGTTAAGGGGATGCAGACCAGAGAAAGACGTTTGTCTTGTTTACATCAGGGTCCCCCATTTTCAATTCATAGTGATCTATATGCTTACACGTGGCTAGTGATTCCTTGTACTGTATGTATTTATGAGACAGATTTATTTATCACTGTGCGTTCACTGTGTGTGTGTGTGTGTGTGTGTGTGTGTGTGTGTGTGTGTGTGTGTGTGTGTGTGTGTGTGTGTGTGTGTGTGTGTGTGTGTGTGTGTGTGTGTGTGTGTGTGTGTGTGTGTGTGTGTGTGTGTGTGTGTGTGCACCTGCACCTGCACGTGCATATACACAGATACAGTAGAGATACTGTAATATAAATAAATTACAACATTAAGTAACATCTCTAATAAAGATGACAGGTGACAAACAAATTTTTTGGCTCAAGTGAAAAAGTAAAGTGGTAAACATTAGCATGTTCTTGGTATCTATGGACATCTATGAACCTCAGTGAATGTATTCCCAGTGTCAGAAATATTGTGTCTATTACTAGGCTTGCTAAAATTGTGATGAAACAAAGGAGAATATGAATTATGATTTTTCTTTGCATCTTTTACAGTGAATAACACCATGCTAAAAATTACCAGACATGAAGCTTGTTCAGTACATTCTTGAGATCACGTGTACAAAAGATCTAAGCAAATGAATAAAGGGAAGATAATTAAACAGAAGGTTTTGTAGATACAGTACTGAATTCTGCCATCCAGACACATTATATTATAGAATATAGAATATCGGGCTATATAAATGACCTTATTATAGCCATGTTGCATATCTATGAATCGGGACAAATCTAATCTTTTCTCAAATTCTAATATTTTTCTTTTCAAACTCACCCTGGTCCAGATGACTGTCCTGCCGCTATTTGATTTTAGCGATGTAATCTACTCTTGGCCCGTAAAGGTGATCTAGAGCGCTTAGATATCTTATATCACTCCGCCATTCGCTTCGCTACCAATGCCTCCTACAGGAACCAACACTGTGAGCTATACTCCCTATAGTAAACTGGCCCTGCCTGGAGATTAGACGCAACATCCACTGGCTGGCCTTTGTATATAAAACACTTCTAGGCCGTACTCCCCCTTACCTTACTCGTCGCCTAGTCCACCCTCGTCCACTCCCGAATGACCACACTCGCCCCGGTCAGCCACACATATCCTGGTAAACGCCCCCCATGCCAACACCTCACAAGGCCGTTCCTCCTTTCAGTATGCGGCATGCTGATAGCTGGAACACACAAAAAACCTTAAATATGGAAACGTTTATTTCAATTAGATTGTTTAAGGAAACTTTAACAAACTCCCTAGAGCACTCATGGCTGCACATGTAGATGTTTCTCTGTGTGCTAACACCATGCTGCCACTAATGTTCTGTTGTCTGTCAGTTGTTGTTATTGATCAGGTCAGTTCTGTATGTATGTCCTGCCTTTTTAATAATGCTCCTTTGTGTTTTATTTATTTTATGTTATCACCCATCCCCTTTCCCCTAGGAGGCTTTTTACCCCCAAATAGGCCGTTATTGAAAATAAGAACTTGTTCTTAATTAACCTGCCTATTCAAATAAAGGTTTGATGGTGATGATGGTGTGTGTGTGTGTGTGTGTGTGTGTGTGTGTGTGTGTGTGTGTGTGTGTGTGTGTGTGTGTGTGTGTGTGTGTGTGTGTGTGTGTGTGTGTGTGTGCGTGTGCGTGCGTGCGTGCGTGCGTGCGTGCGTGCGCGCGTGCGTGCGTGCGTGCGTGCGTGCGTGCGTGCGTGTATATATCTTGCGGTCTGGGGCTGACTGAAAGGATTCTCCTTTTGAATAAATAGCAGCTCAATTATGAAACCGCAACGCCCCCCTCGTTGCCTCGACATACAGGAGCACCAGGGGGCAAGCTGGCATACGGGTACACACACTCACTCACACTCTTTGACAGATATACACATACAAACATATGTGACTTGCTCTTACAAAATCAGTCACATTGACCCGAAAAGACATTTTGAGATGTATACACCATTGGAAAGATGTGTGTGTGTGTGTGAGTGAGTGAGTGAGTGAGTGAGTGAGTGAGTGAGTGAGTGAGTGAGTGAGTGAGTGAGTGAGTGAGTGAGTGAGTGAGTGAGTGAGTGAGTGAGTGAGTGAGTGAGTGAGAGAGAGAGAGAGAGAGAGAGAAAGAGAGAGAGAGAGAGAGAGGTGTAGAGAGAGAGATAGAGACAGAGAGGTAGAGGGGAAAGGTAGAGAGAGAGAGGGGTAGAGGCCAGGCTAGTTCACCTGAGCTGAGCTCCATGTTGTTCCTAGCTTAAGGGGACAGGAATTCAACGCGTATAGCCTGAGATGGCCTTTGACCACCAGAGACTCATTAACGACTCTCTATCTCCGCCGCATTGAAATTAAACGCTGGCCTGTTTCCATATCCATAAAGATGGGACTGTGATGGACATTAAATGTTGTCTTATTTTAAATGAATTAACAGTGTTGTTGTTGGTGGTTTTCAATCTCTGCCTTGTAAGCCAACACACACCCACACACCCACACACACACACACACACACACACACACACACACACACACACACACACACACACACACACACACAGAGGCATATGGTCCAAGGTCTTTCTCCCCATACCTTTGTGGGAGAATAAGGAATTGGATTTTCTCCAGCCTTATCACACACCAGCCTTTTTATTATCTTTTTTTTTCTACCCCCTTGCATTCTGTCTCCATTGTCTCAAGCGATTGAGAGTTAGTACATTTCAATGGAAGGAATCTTGTTTTGTTGAATTATCGCAGGGGCCGCTGCTTGGACTCTCCTGCCAACGCATTCCTGGAGCTGCTGGTCTTTCCTTCTGGCAGCGCCCCTCCTTCTGTCCGAGAGAGAGAGAGAGAGAGAGAGAGAGAGAGAGAGAGAGAGAGAGAGAGAGAGAGAGAGAGAGAGAGAGAGAGAGAGAGAGACACACACAAAGACAGACAGACAGACTAATATCATGAGTGCAAAATTAAAGGACAATAAATCTAATCTAACTGAAATTGTGTAGCACAGACTTTTCTATGGATCAAAACATCAATATTATTATGGTGTAGTTAATACTTCATGATCCTTAATCCCTATAGGCTAATGAGGCACTAAATGTTAGTAAAAAAAAAAAAAGACGTATGCCATTACAGGAAAGTAATGGTGTGTGTGTGTGTGTGTGTGTGTGTGTGTGTGTGTGTGTGTGTGTGTAGGTGTATGTGTGTGTGTGTGTGTGTGTGTGTGTGTGTGTGTGTGTGTGTGTGTGTGTGTGTGTGTGTGTGTGTGTGTGTGTGTGTGTGTGTGTGTGTGTGTGTGTGTGTGCGTGCGTGCGTGCACTGTGCACATCTAGGGGCGGGGTGTAGATTTGGTCTCCCTGATGTTGACTCCTTAGCCACAGCCTTGGGTTGTTTAATACTGGACGAGTGTTTCATAACGGCGGTTGTGTGGGCCGGTTTCGGGGCCGGTGCGTGGGCTGGTGCGTCTGAATGTCCCGGGCTGAATTTGTGTCCCAGTCCGCCCCTGGTTGTAGCTGTAACAGAATAATTGTATTAACTATTAATTAACTATTATTCAATAGCGTTTCAATTATAATGAATTAAATAATTGTATAAAGAATTTTCCATGTTCTGTAATAATATATTCCATTGCCATTCCTATCCTACCTAAAGTCAAAATGTTGGTATCGTGACAACACTACAACATACAAAAGCAGCTTGACAACTGATAGCCTTTGCGTCTAGTAGACATGGGCCAATTTGTGATTTTGGTGGTATGTGCTATTTGCACAGATGTTTAGCCCTTAGTATGCACACACACAGTATAATTTGCATGTAATAAATAGTTTGTTAATAAACTCTGTGTTACTTGAACAATTTTCACTGTGCTCCTAAATTTTTATTTAGATTTTATTTATTAAAAATTTATTTAGGAGCACATGTGCTCCTTGGGAAAAAGGTTAGCGTAGAGCCCTATATATGGAGACTGGGTCTCATTCCCCAAAAATGGAAGACTTATCTTGAAACCGACTGAGACAGAATCAATGACAAGTTCACTCTGAGTCCCCAACGTGCTGGTAATATGTCTTAAGTGGCTCAAACGGTCGCACCTGTGACATCTGCTTGGGGAATGACACCATGTCTTAAACATGAAAGCGCGTCCCCGTTTAGGTCATTTGCATACAAAACAACGCCTCCAGAGCTCCTTGTAAGGCAACTAGTGACGCAGCCGCGTGAAAATGGATGCGGAAGTGCCTTGCGAGTCTTGCGACGCATCAAAATTAGATTAGATTAATGTATTTGGCATCATATATAGTACAGCTCGGGGTACACCTGCCGCAGCGCGCGCGCACACACACACGCGCGTGCGCGCGCAGTACTGTATAAATGAATGAATGAAAACCTTATTTAACAGATTGCAGAATGGGTACAATACAGTACGGCTCAATACACACAGTTGTTAAGGGGATGCAGACCAGAGAAAGACGTTTGTCTTGTTTACATAATATATATATATAGCCTACGGCGTAATGAATGAACGCAGTATAGGCCCATCATTCCATTAATGACTTGTTTCATTAGGATTTAGCAGACACCACACACATGCTCTGCCCCACGTACAGTACAGGCACAGTCCGCATACATACAGACTGTACCTATACTGTACGCAGGGCAGAGCACACACATATAGCATCCACCAAATCCCAATGAAACAAGTAACCAGAATATATTAAGCTATACCGTTCACCCATTAGACACGTAAGCCATACTGCACACAAGACTTGTTATGGAATATTAATGCAGTCTATTTCCACCGATTAGCTTTAGTTCTTATTTATTTATTCATCCACTGTCATTTCAGTGTTGGTGTATAGGCTATATAGTGTATTTCAATATAAGTTTAATTGATTAATGATATATTCGAAGGAATGCAGGTTTATATCAAACAAAGGTCTGTCCCATTGTATACCATTAAAACAGATATGTAACAAATAAGAAATACAAATTCCACAGAAGGCATTAAATAATAATTATTTTCAATCATTTCACAATAATTGCATAATTGTCTTTGAATATCTGAGTAATTAAAGTAATTATATATTTGTCCAAAATAGCTGGTTCAGATATGGTTAATCCAGCTGCCCTGTGATCAGATGAATCCATATTATTTATTTTTCCGACATCAAATGCGTAATTTCTTATCGTACAAATATTGTCATATTTATTTTAATTATGATTAAGTAATTAATTCCAAGGAGGCCTGTAGCGTTGACATGAAGAAATCATATGAGAACACAGTCTGTCAAGTTAATAAAATTTTCAATTAGTCAATAAATCATAAATGTGCTCCTCAGCACTCTTAAATCTGCTCTCAGCCACGCTCAAATCTGATCTCAGGAAAATTTGGGGAATCGTGCTACCAGCCCTAATATGTCTTAACATTTTTGGTCGTAAATCCGTTCGGGAATGAGATCCATTAACATTACGTTATCAAACATAGGGATGAAGACTGCAAAAAAAGGTGTCGACAATGTTTTATAATCTTTGTTAATTTTCATCAAAAAAATGCGGTGCCCCCGAAATACAAAAAAAAGCCCCAGAAAATAAATTAAGGGGGGCAAAAAAAGCCCTGGAATTTTTTTTTTATTTCTAACCCTGTTGTACATTATACCTTCATTCATGATGTTTTAATTCAGCTGTATTGACCAAGGGAGAACAATACATTTTATTTTTGAAAATGATTTTGTTTATGGAATTCATATAATTAAATAATATAAATAAAATAATTCATTTAAAAAAGAAATCAGAGTTGATAACTTGACACTTTAGGGAGTGCAATTAACACTCCCAAATAGTACAAATTTAACTCAGAGCAGTGTTATTTGTCTAATCCCCTTTGTTGTGAAGGATCAGATTAAACCGAATATATATATTTATTTATGGATATATATTTAATAGTATTTGTATATCGTTTGATATCCCTTGTATATTCTTTGTACATATACACTGAATATCCCTTTAGTCTACTACAGCCCATAATAGTTCATTCTCTCATTGGACAAGAACCTGGCGCCAGCAGACAAGCCCCTTGAGTCAAGTTCAATAGTGCCGACGAACATGTCCCAACTAGCCCCGGTTCCGCGTAGGAATACGGCTACCGAAATACGAATGGTACTATTTGTTCACCGTGCATATAAATATGGCGCAAGTAAAGTAGAACTTTCTTTTAGTCCATTAGTCCTTTACCCTCCAACCTAGTAACAGACGTGAAGCCTCACCCACGACCCACGTGTGGTGCAGTATGGCCTATTTGGCCCCAGAATAGGCATTGAGACCTCGTGTAAATTCATAGCTGAATTGTCATAGTTTGGCACCGTATTTCTATTAAGTAATAATAGTCTATTATGTATGGTGCATCGTTCGGTTAGAGTTCTAAAGTGAGCAGCACCCCCATCGTTTCCTCGCGTTATCTAGAGTCTTAACCAGGCTGGGCAGACCACGCGTGGTGCTTTCATCCGAGGAGTTCTGGGCGAGGACGAGTGGACCTGCACATTGGATTACCTACCCGGACGACTGCTGAGCCTATACGGCATGGAATATCTATTTGCTTTGGGTGCTTTGATTTGTGGAGCGGATAACAGCCAACGCCGGTGAGTGTTGGAATTACCCCCGAGAGGAGCCCAGGTGAGACGGCGCTCAACCCAGACCGAGGCCGCCTCGCTTCTCCTTCGTTGTGGACCTACAGCCTACAGCTACCGTCTACAAGAGGGCCCAAGTGTATTCATCTGTGGATCAAGATCCTGCGGGCACTGTGTTCTGTACCTGAATTCTCCCCAGGAATCGTTGGCCAGATGGGATGCAGCTGACGGCTCTCCAAACCCCCCCCCCCCCTACTGACTTACAACCAGCAGGACCCCTTTAGTATCCCGCTATAATCCTTAAGTACCATTGCTATAGTTCCCTAAAGAACCAGGTTGTATACTTGCTTCCTGCGTAACCAGAGATTGGACATTCAGTGTTGATTTGCCTACGAATACTCATTTGCCTTACAAGTGCATTCAAATCATAAATGTAATTAAGTGAATGTTGTATATACCTTTTGCTATATTAAACCTTCGACTGTTATATTTGTGTGGACCTGATTTCATATGTGGGAAAGTGTTCATCATACTTAGATATCGTGTACTGTATGGCCAGAAGTTAAAGTACATCAAGCGGTAGTGGTTTAATGATACCATACTTATCAATACAGTCAGGGAATTGTACCCCTCAGTTACAATTGGTCCTTCGAGCCGGAGGGTAACTAGTGTAATATTAATATAGTGTTATTAATATTGAAATGGCCTATGATGAACACTCCACGAAACGGTCCTCCTAACGTAGAACGCCCGCGGCGCAGACGACAGACACCTCAGTACTTAGAGGATTACGCTGTCAGTCAACTACCTAGCCTTCTACAGACGGTAAACGCGGTAAAAGTAGAAAGTAAAATTATGTCTGACCTTAACGACCAGGTTACCCCGACCACAGAGGCCCTAGTGGGTTCTAATGTAACTGACCAAGCTCACGGTGGGGACCAGGAGGGAACAGACATGCCTTTACCCCCCGCCAATACCGAAGAAGTAGTCCCCGACCAGCTCCGGGAGGAAGACAACCCTCCAGAGGTGGAACCCTGCACGGAACAAGATGAGGAGAGCGCCGAGGAGATAGAGCTCCAGGACTCCCCAACGAGTACAGCCAGGAGCGGCTCACCTCTACAAGCGTCTTCCCCCAGCGAGGCGGAGAGGATGCTGTCACAGGCGTTCCTCGTCAGCCTGACAGCCTCTACCGAACGCGATCGACTCCAGGGTGAACGCGATCGACTTCAGGGTGAACGCGATCGACTCCAAACACAGCAACGGAGCGAAGAAGAGCACATACGCCTGGAGATGAGACGCCTTCAGACGGAAGAGAATATGGCAAGAGACCGGTCCGACACCCAGCGCGCCGCTGACGGTGCCCAAAGAGAAGCAGAGCGCGACATCGCTCTCATCCAGCGCGAAGCCGAGCGCGACAGACTACAGGGCGAGCGCGACAGACTACAAGCGCAGCTAATGGAGCAGCTGATCACCAAGGCAACACCCTCTCCCTCCGCCAGGGGTTCAAGGGCCTCGTCGAGACAACAGTCAAGGGCAGCATCCCCTAACCGACCAAGCGACCCTGAACTTGACCACCAGAGAGAGCCTATACCCCCCGCAGACCCCCTTCCCCGACCGGTCCAAGCGAGACCCAGCTACAAGGAAGGAGCAGCATACACTGCGGAGAGGCTAAATAAACGACTACAGGATCTAGAGGACCTGACAGAAAAAGAAGAGGGAGAGGAGGAGAACCAAGCCCGACGACAGCACAGTACTCCACCGGACCAGGAGGTCCAGTACAGCCCAGGCTATACCCCCGCGGCGCTGCGCTACAGACCCCCGACTCTATTCACGGGTGAGCATGACGCACGACCAGCCCCGAGGAACAGCACCTGGACCAGCGGGCCATGGTACCCTGCCGGTACCAGCCCACAGAGAGGCGCAAGAGGAGACTCGCCTAGGAGGCCTCTCTCCCAACGCTCACCGATGTGCCAGCCATCCACGGCGTCATACATTGGCACACCGACGTTTCCAGACTTCACCCATGAGAATCGAGCACAGTACACGGAGCTCCGGATGTGCTTAGAGACAATGATGGTGGATGTCGTTGACAAACGCCACAAGTATGCAATATTACTGAAGCACCTGAAAGTACCCCGAGCGCACAATATAGCGCTAGCCTATGCCACCTCTACGACCCCATACACCGCGGCTCTAGCAGCGCTGGACCAGAGATATGGACGTATATGGGATTACGTAATCCAAGAGATAAGGCATATTGACCGCCTACCCCCAGCAACAGACAATCGCTCACTAGACGACCTGTCTATAAAAGTGCAGTCCCTGGTAGGGATGCTGGGAGCGCAACGAGAAAAGGGTATGCACGAGCTATACGCCAACTCTAACGTCGAGAGGATTTTAGAGAAGCTGCCGCCCGCCAGGCAAGAGCGCTTTAGGCGGCAAAGAGACCACCGTGATCCTAACGGTCCCGAACCATCCCTCCTCGATTTAGCCGACTTCCTGACGAGAGAAATCAGCAGCCTACGCTTGGATACATTCGTGCGGAGCACACCAAGCTCCAGAGAGGGACCTAGGAGAGTAAACGATGGAAGAAGATCAGTGACTGTCATGCACCAATCAGAATCAGTACCGAGCAGTAAGAACCACAGTACCCCCTCGAGAAAAGAGAAGTGGAAGATGGTGTGCCCGTACTGCGAGAAGGAACACTGGCTGTCACAATGTGACCTGTTCAAGAAGATGAATGCAGAAGAAGTGAGTCAATGGATAAAGTCCAACAGGCGCTGTTACCGATGTGCGCGCAGTCACATGGCAGCCGAGTGCCGCCTAAAGAAGAGGTGCAGTCGGTGTGACGGAGCCCACCTAGATGTCCTACACGACAGTAACAGAAGAAAGCCTGCACCTGCACCATCGAGCAGCACAAAGGCAAGTGTCATGTACATTGACCCCGCCAGCAGCAGCGGCGCCCAGGTGCTCTTAAAGGTAGTCCGTGTAACATTGAGCCACCAAGATAAAGTCATGGACACTTACGCCGTCCTTGATGACGGGTCAGAGAAGACCCTTCTCCTCGCATCCGCTGCGGCCCAGCTGGGACTGCGGGGGAGCGAGAACCAGATGACGATTCGGACAATAAGAAGAGATTTAAAGACGATAAAAGGCGAGAATGTCTCCTTCACTATCGCAGCAAGCGGGCAGCCAGAGAGACGGTATAGGATTACAAATGCTTTCACCAGCCAAGAAATAGGACTATCACAGTACACCTACCCCATCGCCAAACTGATGGATAAATATGTGCACCTGCGTCAACTACCTATCCCGCTCATAGACGGCGCCACCCCGACCCTGCTGATAGGCTCCGACCATGCAGACCTCATAGTCCCGATAGACCGGGTCCATACAGGACCCAGAGGCTGTCCTGCAGCAGTCGAGACCCGCCTAGGATGGACATTACAAGGCCCCCTCGCTAAATCTCTCAACCGAACAGCAGCCACTAGCTGCCTCCACTCCAGAGTGACAGAAGAAGACACCACTCTCCTGCAGCATGTCGAGAGGCTATGGACACTAGAGACAATGCCCTTTAAGAACGAAAAGAAAGACATTCGTTCTAAAGAAGACATTTACACCATAAACCTCCTCGAGCAAGGGACAAAGAGAGTCACAGTCAGCGGAGTGATGAGATACGCAACTCCACTCCTGAGGCGAGAGGGAATGCCCACCTTTCACGCCACGAAAGAAGCTACGGAGCGGTATCTATTGAACACAGAGCGGCGCCTAGCCAAAGACCCCGCTCAAGAGAGTGTGTACCGCGCTGAGATTGAGAAGCTAATCACAGCGAGACACGTAATGAAGATTGACATTAAAGAGGCCGATCAGACGACCGAATCATGGTACGTGCCGCACCACAAGGTCCACCACAACGGCAAGGATCGCATTGTGTTTAACTGCAGCTACCAGATCGGATCCCAGAATCTGAATAAAGAGCTCTTGCCCGGCCCCAAACTCGGCCCCTCTCTACTAGGCGTGCTACTACGCTTCCGCCAGGACAAGGTGGCTATCAGCGGGGATATCAAAGGGATGTTCCTGCAGGTGAGACTAGTGGAGGAGGATAAGCCCCTACTGCGGTTCCTATGGAGAGAGAGGATCGGAGATGAGCACCCAGCCATCTACCAATGGGAAGTCCTCCCCTTCGGAACCACATGCAGCCCGTGCTGTGCTACATTTGCACTGCAGAAACACGTCGCAGAGGACCCAGCAGCAGATGAAGAGGTCCGACACAGTGTGAAGAACAGTTTCTACGTGGACAACTGTTTACAAAGCGTTTCGACCCAAGAAGAAGCCGAGGCTCTCCTACTCAAGCTACGCGCCTCCCTGATCAAAGGCGGCTTTGATCTCAGGCAGTGGGCCAGCAGCGACCCGCAAGTATTGCGCAGCCTCTCCCCCGCGGACAAGGCAGCCAGTAGCGAGACCTGGATGGCGACCATCCCAGGAGAAGCCCAAGAAATGACACTAGGACTAGTCTGGCGCTTCAAAACAGACTCGCTCCACTATAGACACAAACCCCTGACCACGGAGCAGGGAAGGTCGACGGCGATACCGACCACCAGACGGAGTGTGTACAGAACACTCGCCAGACAATATGACCCGTTGGGATGTATTCTACCTTACACCACCAGGGCAAAGATGATTGTACGAGCACTATGGGACAAGGACCAGGGCTGGGACGACCCAATACCCGCACACCTTGCCTCCACATGGAGAGAGTGGGAGACGGAACTCCGCTCACTCCCAGGCGTCAACATACGCCGCAGCTACTTCCCACCCACAGTGAGGCCAGAGACATGCAAGATGGATCTACACGTCTTCAGCGACGCCTCCGAAGTAGCCTATGGATCTGTGGCCTACTTGCGTGCCCAAGAGAAGGGAGGAGAGATACACACCGCTTTCATCCTGGCTCGCTCAAGAATAGCCCCACGAAAGCAACAATCTATCCCGCGTCTAGAGCTCTGCGCAGCCCTAGCAGGAGCGCATCTAGCCACGTTAATCCAACGTGAACTCACCATCCCGGTGCAAAGAACAATCTTGTGGTCAGACTCTACGACAGTACTCACATGGATCAAGTCTGATTCATGCAGATACAAGGTCTTCGTGGGAGTCAGAGTCACAGAGATTCAAGAGTTAACAGAAGCAGCAAGCTGGCGGTATGTGGACACCAAACACAACCCAGCTGACGTCATCACCCGGGGAATGTCCCTAGATGACCTCACCCGTCACAACATCTACAGTGACGGACCAGAGTTCCTCAAGCTCCCGGAAGAAGAGTGGCTTACGCCCATCCCACGGGAGGCGAGTAAAGAGGAGGCCGAAAACAAGAAACCTATGTTCTGTGGATTGAGCACAGTTGCCTCCACAGACCCCAACATAGATGATTGCCTCACCCTACAGAGTGCGCAGCTAAAGACATTCCTGTGGCACCACCCAGAGATTCAGCCCACCACTGACATTTCAGCAGCTGACTACGAAGAAGAAGAACTTCTTCTACTACAACGAGCCCAGAGAGACTCGTTCCCCGATGAGCTAGACTGTCTACAGGGAGGAAAGCCCGTCCCATCAGACAGCAGACTGCTCCACCTGGCACCCGAGAGTGACGCCCATAATCTCATCAGAGTGGGTGGTCGTCTGCGGAGAGCCCCCGACTTACCGGATGACGTTAAGTACCCGATAGTCTTGAACAGCCGACACAAGGTCACAGAGCTGATCATAAAGAAATACGACGAGGATGTGCACCACGCAGGAGCAGAGAGAGTCTTCGCGGAGATCAGACGTCGCTATTGGATACTTCAAGGGAGAGAAGCAGTGCGACGCTTCCAGCGAACCTGTCTAGACTGCCGAAAGTGGCGCGCGCAGCCCAGCATACCCCGGATGGCTGACCTACCTCCCTGTCGCCTCCGACTCGGCGACAAGCCCTTTCACTCCACAGGCATGGACTGTTTTGGCCCGTTGTATATAAAGAAAGGAAGAGGAACCGAGAAGCGGTGGGGTATTGTATTCAAATGCATGACCACCAGAGCGATACATATCGAACTCCTTCCAACCATGAGCACAGACTCATTCCTTATGGCCTTCCGAAGATTCACATCGCGGAAAGGAAAACCGTCTACATTGTTGTCTGATCACGGGACAAACTTCAAAGGCGGAGAAAGAGAGCTGAGAGAGAGCTTCCAAGCTATGGGCCCAGAACTTAAGACCCACCTCGCTCCATCCCAGATTGACTTCCAGTTTAATCCCCCGAACGCACCCCACTTCGGTGGAACCTGGGAACGAGAAGTACGTTCTATAAAGACAGCCCTGTACGCCGTGCTTGGGGCCCAGACTGTGGCGGAAGAAGTCCTAATGACAGTCCTCACGGAGATCGAGGGAGTATTGAACTCCAAGCCCCTCGGTTACGTCTCAAGTGATGTAGCAGATGTCGACCCAGTCACCCCCAACACACTCTTGATGGAGCGGCTGGACCCCGCGCTACCCCAGACAATGTACAGGCCTGAAGAAGCGAACGGCCGAAGAATGTGGAGGTACAGTCAAGTACTGGCTGACAAGTTTTGGAATAGCTTCCTACTCCACTATCTACCGTCTCTACAGACCCGCCAGAAGTGGGTAAAAGAGAGAGACAATTTGACAGAAGGAACAGTCGTCATGATTATCGACCAGTCACTACCCAGAGCTATGTGGCCGGCTGGCCGCGTAAGCAAAGTGATCACCGGTGCCGATGGCAAGGTCCGAGCAGCTGAAGTGCCGTCCAAGGGCGGACTTACACACGACCCGTGGCGAGGCTAATAGAACTGCCAAGACTCCCAGACACTATCGATGACGACCATGACCCCACGACTTTGTGAGTTGACTGACCCTTACAGCGGACCTTGAGTGGTAGACAGTGCGGTTAATCTGTCTCTGCTTAGCTAATTAGGTGGGACTAATTAGGGGGCGGCTGTTGTGAAGGATCAGATTAAACCGAATATATATATTTATTTATGGATATATATTTAATAGTATTTGTATATCGTTTGATATCCCTTGTATATTCTTTGTACATATACACTGAATATCCCTTTAGTCTACTACAGCCCATAATAGTTCATTCTCTCATTGGACAAGAACCTGGCGCCAGCAGACAAGCCCCTTGAGTCAAGTTCAATAGTGCCGACGAACATGTCCCAACTAGCCCCGGTTCCGCGTAGGAATACGGCTACCGAAATACGAATGGTACTATTTGTTCACCGTGCATATAAATATGGCGCAAGTAAAGTAGAACTTTCTTTTAGTCCATTAGTCCTTGTCGTAAATTAAATTGATCAAAATGACCCGTATAAGCATTACAGGAGGGATTAAAATCATCTAGCGGTTTCTGGAAAAGGCCACAGGAGAATTCAGTCAAAAGCTAATAGTGCAACCCTTCACCCTTCACCTAGCAGCTATAGGAAAAAGCCCAGAGTGCCATAAAAATAAGAACAGATCAAATGGCAAACAGATGACACATCTTCCTCCACAACGAACAGGGATGGTGCGCCAAATAACTAAACTTTTAAGTCAAGAAGTGACGGCCTGAAGGCCAACATCCGAGTTCTGTTTACTTTAGCTAAGCAGACCAAACAGGCCATTCTGTGATACCCACTGTTAGGTTGAATGGGTACTATATTTCCATCTGTATGAGGGTCGCATTCAGGGACACTTGGGTAAATCATTCTAAAAGGAAACTAGTTCATATCCCCTCTGTAAGGTCACCTTGTAACGCTGTTTCGCAAGACCCAAATCACTGAGAGGGGAGACCTTCTAGCCAATAGGAAAGCAGGCTCTCTGGGGTGACGGCACTGGATGGCGCAAGGGCTGGGGGGGGTTCTCTCTTCTCTATAAAACCTACAGGTTGAATGATGGAGGTGAGACAGAGACAGAGACACGGAGACACCGAGACGCAGAGAGACACGCAGGGAGAACGGAAAAGCAGAGACGGAGAATCCACCCCACCAGTTCGAGAATAAGAGACGCCACTAAGAAGCCCTCCGGGAAAAGCTGATTAGAGATAGAAAATAATTGATGCTGTGAACCAGATAATTTAAGCTGTTGGATATTCCAATAAAACAACGGTCAGAACCGTTTTCACCCGCAGCGCTGTCTCCGCCTCCACGTGATTTCCAAAGGACCACATTTGAATGAACTGTTACTTTAACGGGAAACACAACGAGCAGAGTAAGCTATTCCACTATACATTAGAGAAAGATCATATAGCTATAACATAGAATCATTGAGAAGATACATTAATCTGGCGCCGTGACTACCGGTCTGTACATCCGAACGGGACCCAGGACAAGGACAACAGAACTTCAAAAACTCTCAGAGCAGAGCAGCGACGCCTGACTACACCATCCTCGAGCAACAACAACCAGCAGAGGCCAAACGGTGAGTTGAAGATGTGTCTGTATTGTCGGGGTTTGTTTGGGCAGATTTCGAACAGGGGTAGAGAATGGTTGCATTGGCGCGATCGAATTAAAACGATTGAGCGCACAGCCGTATCGGCACTAATGAAATGAAGGGGATTGGCGCGATCGGGTTGGACAATAAAATAGTTCAGGTCGCGCACTGCTGAGGGGCTAGAGGATTGCGCCAGGTTAGGCGACAGATACTCTTGTTTAGAATCGTAGGTTCAAATGCAATGACAATAACTGGAGACGTCTGGTTTGTACGTTGCTAAAGACAAATCGACGTCGTACGAATCCGTTTAGTTCTTACGGAACAAGAGCTCTGGAGCGCGTAAGGTAGTCCTCTTAAACCTCGGAAAAATTAGCACTTGTGCACTGGGGGGTTATAAAGATCTGCGCTTATGTTCGAACTAAAAAACTGCACTTAGAAGCGATGAGGCATTATATAAGGACTTTAGTATGTAACAATGTATATATGTTGTTTAGATGAAATAGGATGACACATGTATGGTATCATGGCTATAATCAAACGTACGTCATCATAACGCTAAACGTCGCGGATTACTATATTACAACCAATACGGAATAAAGCCGTTTTATACCCGGGAAGCTACTGCTATACAAAGCAGGGCTAATACATGCTAAGCTACGTTGCAAGCTAACGGGGAATGCTGGGGGTTACTAATGTTTAGTACGACTGTTGTGTTGAGATGACGGAACTTATAGCTTCATCCATGGTGGCTGAAAAAGGCTACCAAATGATGCTACATGATGTGCAAGGTTGACCAGTGCTAAGAATGATTATGTTGCTGAATGGAAGTATGAGTGTAACTGTGTGGATGAGAGAGGATGTGTGTGAATGAGTCTGCTAGAGGTTATGGAGTGGATGCCGGTATTTTTTGTATTATTATGAACCAGCTGGTGGCCAAGGCTGCAACGGAGAAACCACACCCCTGTCCTGCCAGCATTAGCTGGCGCGACGGGACTAGCGTGTGGACGCTGTGTTGCGTTTTCGAGTGAATTGAATGAATGACATGTGAGATGGAACCTAGGAGATGTGTAATGTGCGTTGAAATTTTTCAAATCGGGGCTGTAGAAGTTTAAAAGTAATGTAGTAAAGATCAAAGAAAACGGGGATTTTAGAGCTGGTGACGTCATAGGGAGCGTCGGAGCTTGGGGTGCGTTAGATTTGTAATACGGGGCTAGATCGGGAGCGTTATATTTAAAATACGGAGCCGGCCGGGGCCGGACGGGCGTACAAACGAGAAAATGATACTGTAAGGTTTATGAACGAATGCTTAATAAATTTAAAATTATGTTATAAAGTATGACTGGGTTGTGCAAAACGTCGCGATGTGTTGTGCTGCTCAAATCAACAGGATAGTGGGCCGTATAGGAAACGCTATTGTAAGGGGCTAGGCTAAGCTAACTAGCCGTGCTAGGCTGATCGAGCGATAGCAACATTGAGCTAAGCTAAACGGTATTAAGCTAATGGTGTTGGCAGTGGACAGCTAATTATGCTAAAAATGCTAAGCTAACTATGCTAACATGCTAAAGCTACCTGTGCTAACAATGTTGCATGCTGGGAGTCTCGGGGAATATCGCGTGATGCTATTTTGGCTGGCAGCGGGACCTTGTGTGTGTAAACGTGACGTAAGCCTGTGGCGACGTCTCGCGGGAAGCCATCCTTAATGCCGGACTACGATTCGGTACAGAGAATTCTGGGAATTGGGGTTCATGTTGTGTGAGCACGTCGGCTGACGTCATGGGAGGAGTGGCTGCGTGATGACGCACTGTGGGGCAATGGGGTTGCGAATAGAGACAGCAGGGGGCAGTGTTGTCTTTGAAATGGATACACCTCTGCTGTTGCTTGGCCCCTCTCTCCCTAGGTTGCCCCCCTACATCCCTCTCTCTCCCTCCCTTGCCCCCCTCCCTTCCTCCATCCCTCCCTCGCCCCCCCTCCCTCCCATACCCCCTCCCTCACCTCCCTCCCTCCCATACCCCCTCCCTCATCTCACTCCCTCCCTCCCTCCCTCTCTCTCTCTCTCTCTCTCTCTCCCTCCCTCCCTCCCTCTCTCTCCCTCTCTCTCTCTCTCCCTCTCTCCCTCTCTCTCCCTCCCTCCCTCCCTCCCCCCTCCCTCCCTACCTCCCTCCCTCCCTCCCTCTCCCCCCTCCCTCCCTACCTCCCTCCCTCCCTCCCTCCCTCTCCCTCCCTCCCTCCCTCCCTCCCGCTCTCTCTCTCTCCCTCCCTCCCTCCCTCCCTCCCTCCCTCTCTCTCTCTCTCTCCCTCCCTCCCTCCCTCCCTCCCTCCCTCTCTCTCTCTCTCTCCCTCCCTCCCTCCCTCCCTCTCTCTCTCTCTCTCTCCCTCCCTCCCTCCCTCCCTCCCTCCTTCCCTCTCTCTCTCTCTCCCTCCCTCCCTCCCTCTCTCTCTCTCTCTCTCTCCCCCCCTCCCTCCCTCCCTCCCTCCCTCTCCTCTCCTCTCCTCTCCTCTCCTCTCTCTCCCTCCCTCACCTCCTTTTCTTCCTCCATCCCTCCCTCTCATTTTCACTCCCTCCCTCCTTTATTCCCCTTTTATGGCTAAAATGGTATAGTATATGAGAAGATACTAGAAGTTTCATCAGGGCCCCCCCTCTCCACTGTAGTCTTCCCCAGGGCCGCCTCAGGGGGTGTGCGAGCAGTGCGGTCGCACAGGGCCTCGCGGGAAGGGGGGCCTCGCAAAATAAAAATAAAAAAAAAATAAAAAAAAAATATTTTTTATTTATTTTTTTTATTATTTTTTATTATTTTTTTTTATTTTTTTTTATTTTTTTGCGAGGCCCCCCTTCCCGCGAGGCCCTTTTTCATCACAGACCTAAAATCTAGTTTTGCTTATATGCTTATATATTTCACATTAGACACGTTTGTAGAATGTGTCTGACTTCCTGGCTCTGCAGACTGCAGTTTTCCGGTTTCTGCGGATTTGCTGCTCTACAGATTTTAGGATAGTGTTTCCGGCCCGTCCGCCGACCGCCGTAATACCAAATAGAAGAAGAAGACACACGAGGTAGATAATTCAGCGCTATTCAGATAAGCGAGGCGAGTGGATGTCTTTTCAAAAGAAGGAGAAGAGAACTTGTGAGCAGATAAATCTGTTAGGCAGCAATATGCCGAAAGGTGTCCAGTCTGCCGGAAAGTACTCGAAGAAGAAGAAGAAGAAGAAGAATTACACCGTGGGCCAAGTCTCCTTCCAACTTCATCATTGGCGCCGGCCGCGCCGCATTCATTGATACTGCGTTATGTGAGTCAACCTATGATTAAATACCCGCCGTGGACCTGTCCTGACCTATCTATCTTTCTCTCTTTCTGGAGCCAAACTGGTCGACACTAGCTAATATATAGTACTACTAGTAGCTAACTGTGTGTGCCTGCTGAGAGCACCTGGCTGTATGTAGACAGTAGCCGCATAGCTTGTTAGCTGTTGGCTAACGCAGAAGCAAGCTATGCGGCTACTACATGCAGCCAGGTGCCTGATTGAGCTAACTGTTAGCCAGTTAGCTGTTTAGCGTCAGCTGGGAACGTTCGTTTGATGCTATCAGTTAGCCTTGAGAATAGCAGGCCCTGGCACTCTGACTACGACATCATCTTTGACAGAAGATGTAGTCGGGCCTGCACCATGACAAGGCTCTGGCCATGGCTTTGTCCCGACAGCGAGAGGCCTTTCGTCAACGTGGAGACCTGTGTTCCTCGTGCAGGTAAAATGTCATGACATTACCCCACTCTTCCTTCCTTCCCCTCCCGAATGTTTTGTTAATAACGATGTTTTTTTCCAGGCAAAACATATGCTACTTCACAACATTTGGAGATACGACATGTGCTGTGTGTGAATGGTCGTTTGTGTAGCTTGGGTAGCGTTGGGCCGTTGGCCAAAGCTGTGTGTCACGTGGCCTGGTGTCACAGTACCTGGCTAGCCTATTTAGCTGATGTCGGCCATTGGCTCCTTGCTGCTTTGGTTTCTCTGGTATAGACGCTCTTCTTGTTGGATTGTTGATCTTTGTCCTTTTGAATCTCTCATACATGCTATAGTCTCTCTCTAACACACACACACATGACAAACACACATGTTCTCTCTCTCTCTCTCTCTCTTTCTAACACACACAGTCTGCCTATGGCGGCCTTTCTCGATGGCTAGGCTGTGCTCAAGGATCTTCAGTCACAGTGCTCAGGTATTCTGCCACTGTGTACTCTCTGTTTAGGGCCAAATAGCATTTCAATTTCTTTCCAATGTGTCTCTCTCTCTCTCTCTCTCTCTCTCTCTCTGTACACTGTATATTGACTGTAGAACGGGAGCTCTCTCTCGCTCTCTCTTTTGCTATATGTTGACTGTATCATGCCCCGCCTCGGGCAGCGCTATTATTTAAGAATATGTTGACTGTATAAAAAAAAAAAAAAAAAAAAAAAAAAATATATATATATATATATATAATTTTTTTTTTTTTTTTTTTTTTTTACCTTTTGGGGGGGGGGGGGGGGGGGGGGGGCCTCGCGTTAAATCTCGCACAGGGCCTCGCATTTCTCCCAGGCGGCCCTGGTCTTCCCTATAGGGTATGCCCCCTCCTGCGCTATTATAATGGGTGCCATCCTGCATTATCACAGTGTGCCCCCTCCTGCGCTATTAGAATGGGTGCCATCCTGCATTATCATAGTGTGTGCCCCCTTCCCCCCCCCCCTTCCATCCATCCTGCACTATCATAGTGGGTACCATATTCCATTCCATCCTTCCATCTCTAATATGGTGTGAGCTCCCTGTGGTGCAGCTCCTTCCTTGGAATACTTCCTTTCTTTCATAGTCTCTCCCTTCATAGCTTCTATGGTGTGTGCCCCCCTCCCCAATGTAGGACTTCTGCTACGGGGTGTGTACATCTCCCTCTGTACCATAGTGTGTGCCCCCCCCCCCCGTACCGGTGTAGTACTCATTCCCTCCACATCCCTCTCTATTCACGGTGTATTTTGCCTTTGCTTTCTTTCCAGTTTCTAGAAAAAAAAAAAAAAAAAAAAAAAAAAATGATAAGGCATAGAGATAAATTGAACTGTTAAGGTTGACTAATGCATGACTAATCTGACCAGTTAAAGATGGTGAAAGGCCAGACGGTGGAACGGCGGTCTGCACCACAGGGCTGGTTCGCAAGGGCGATCGCAAGATTGAGGGGAACCAATGCGCCGACTGCATCATCACCAGTGTCTCGTGGTGCTCAGGTCCGGTCAAAGAGGCTTATGAGGGAGCTTCAGGAGATCAGACGACTGGGAGGCGGTTTTATTACGGTGGAGTTGGTTGAGGACAATCTCTTTAACTGGGAAGTTCGGTTGTTTCAAGTAGATGTGGACTCTCTGTTGTGGCAGGACATGAAAGAAACGGGGACGGAGTTCATATTACTGAGTGTCTCTTTCCCTGAAAATTTCCCATTCTCTCCGCCTTTCATGCGGGTGCTCGCCCCGAATTTAGAGCAGGGGTACGTGAGTAAGGGTGGGGTCATATGTATGGAGCTGTTGACGCCGCGTGGTTGGTCTAGCGCGTACACCATGGAGGCTGTCGTGAGGCAGTTTGCCACTAGCCTAGTGATGGGACAGAGTCGCATGGTTAGAGGGGAGGAAGAGGCAAATGGGGTATCTTTCAGCCAGAAGGAAGCGGAGGCTGCCTTTGAGACCCTGTTGGAAAACCATGACAGGTTTGGCTGGCGGTCTCCACCAAAATCGGAAGGTTAGGGGACGCCGCCTACCTCCCTTTAGAGATGGACTATGGTTTCGTGTTATTGTGTGTATAGTATTGTTGTTTCGGCCCCCCTCGTCTAAATCTTTTTTCCTCCCTCCCTCCCCTCCTTTCCTAGCTCCTTTCCTAGGTACATCACTCCCTCCCTAGTAGTACACTCCCGCTCTAGACATTCACTCCCTCCCTAGGCTGTTTTTCCTTAAAATTCCTCCCTTCCTGTCTAGTCTGACATACTCTAGTCTTCCCTGGACTCCTCTCCCCTAGGGACTCGTATATGCTCCCTCCCTCCCGGGCCCCTCCCAGGTGTTTCCCTCCCTCACTGTCACTCCTTGCGTGTGTGTCCCCCTCCCCGGCCCGGCAACACCCTCCCACCCCCTCTCTTCCGCTCTCCTGTTAGATAATATTGGAGGGTTGGTTAGGGGTGGGGTGGGACGTGTTTGTGTATTGTATAAATAAGGGTGTTGTTGTAAGGGGTGTTGTTAATTATTGTTTGTGGGGCGTTGCAGGGAGAGTAGGAAACGCGCGGCAGGAGGAGGGAGGCAGGGATAACGCAGAGGAGTGCAGGCCGGTCCAAGGATGTTTGGTTTGTCAAGGCGTGCGGAGTGCGTGTTGGTGATGGGCACTCTGGTAACGGTTTTCATATTAATGGCGGCAGGAGTTTTGTTTTATTTTTGGCCCCAGGCACCGGAACTTATAAATATAGACGTGGACAAGCGGGCGTTGCAGGAGCCTCACGCAAATAAATTTATAAAAATAGCAAGGGAGGTGGCGAAAAGTGCGAATAAGACTGATTGTTATGTGTGCGGCCTAGCACCGGAGTCTGCTGCAGCCGGTTTACCGCTTATGGCCCACCCAGTCACTGAGTGTCATAACTCTGTGTTGAGGGGATTTAATTTGCCTTTCCTATGTAAGGGAGTGAGTGAGGGGAGGATGGAGGCGTATCGTAAGACGGGGCGGTTGCTAGGGGGTGAGACGGGGCAGGCTAGGTTGGATGTTAGGCCTATTCCGGTGGCAGTTAGGCCGGAGGAGTTTACAAGATGTGAGGACGGCGAGAATGGTGTGTATGTGGGCACGCTGGGAAATTGTGTAGGGGGGGTGAGCCTGGGGGCTGCAAAGGTGGCTGCACGGGCTCCCCCAGGTACGTATTGGATTTGTGGTGAGAATGCGTATGCAGCGTTGCCAGCGGGTTGGAAAGGAAGATGTGCGTTGGGGTATCTGGTGCCGGCAATGAGGGTAACGGATGTCTTGCCGACGCACCCTGGGGCGAGGAAGACGCGGGCTGCGACTCATGCGAATCGTTTTTTCAGGGTGGCGCTTCCTGCGTATGGGACGTATGCTAATATGAAGGAGATTGATCGTTTGGCTGCATTATTTGAGGACATGGCGGCCACAACAACAGAGGGGTTTAGCCTAGAAAATGAGGAGATGCGGTCGTTGAGATTAATGGAGATGCAGACAAGGGCGGCAATGGATTTCTTGTTGGCAGCTTCGGGGGGTACGTGTGCGTTGATTGGTCAGGAATGCTGCACATATGTGCCCGCAAATGATGAGATAGGGATGCCGGACGTGATAGCACATTTGAGGAACATTACGAGGGATCTCCATGACTCTCGGGTGAGTTCGTGGGAGGATTGGGGTCAGGAGCAGTTGGGGTATATAGGTTGGGTGATAGTTAAATACGTTCTCTATGCAGTGGTGATATTTGTGGTATTGGTTGTGTGTGTGTCGGTGATTAGAGCATGCTTTGGGTGTCTGATTAGGACTCTCTGCGCAGCCGGTCCGGCGGTGGAGAAGTCACTCCGCTCGGCTGCACCTGTTATGACTAAGATAATGGCGGTAGAGGAGGATGACGAAGGGGGCCGAGCGGAGGTGGGCGTTCCGTTGGTGCCGAGGTACCATGAGTACGCCCTGTCTGTCATTTTTTGATCTGGACTGCTGGACAGTCTGGGTCGATGGGTGGGGGATGGGGTGTGCAGGGGGGTATGGTGCTGGGGGGACGTGCCTGGGGATATTATAAAAGTAATGTTGTTTTTGTGAATGAGTTTTTGTTTCCATAGTAGGTACACGGAGAAGGAATGGGTTGAGAGTTGTTAGGTCCCTGGGGTCTGGTGCTGAGTCTGTACGGTTATGCATGACCGTTTAGCAGGGCACTGGGCTTCCTGGGGTTAGTGACAAGGTGGGGTGCCTGGGCGTTAACTACCTTGTACCTGTGGTGAGGTTATCCTGTCCTCTGTGGGGAGTCTGTAATGGACGCTTCGGAAAACGGAGGGTGGGGCCTCGCGGCGTGCAGGGAGTGATGTCGGAAGGTGCGTAAAAACAAATGTTAGTGGACACGTGTCTGAGGAGGACAAGTGTCCACTGGGGGGAAGTAGTATTGAAAAATGGAAACATGATGATTGAATGAAATGTGTAATCAAGATGGTGACACTAATCAAAAGAAAAATGGAAACATGATGATTGAATGAAATGTGTAATCAAGATGGTGACACTAATCAAAAAATTTGTGATTTTCGAGGTGAAACAGAATATTGGAGCGGGACCACGGGGAAAACATCGGAAAGCGGAAATTCAACGAAGGAGGGATCAACATAGAAGCGGAAATAAGGGAGTAGACACCGGAAACGCAAACACCACTGTCAATCACAACATCTCTCAAAAATTTGAAAAGATTGTATGAATTAAGTAAAGGATTATTCATACTGTTGATAAAAAATCTCTCAAAAATTAGATGTGGTATGAATATTAGATAGAAGATATATTCATACTGAAAAAACGGAGTAAAGTGAAATTCCAGTTGAAAAATTAAAAAGAACTGTTGTATTTTGTGCTCTATTTTTCAGCAGTTCTGCCAGGCAACGAGGGCACCGCAAGTCAGGTAAGACTACAGATCACCAGTGAAAAGGGAAAGAAGAGAATAGACAGGGCTACAAGTACCGTTAGCGGTTGTTCGAGTAGGAGATAGTCACAAAAAGCATAGACACCTACACTTAGACAGGGAATACAAAGATCACTCTTGCCTGCTACCATTTTTTAAAATAAAATAAGACACAGAAAGAGGAATTAAAAACCTCTAGTACATAAGAAGAAGAAACGCATATAGAAAAATGACAACGGAGGCAAATAAAGATGTGAGTACACCAATTGGTTGGATGGAGGATAACCCGATACAAGTGCTTGCTAAAAATAATCCTTACACAGAGGACAATCCTTACTATGTGGAAAGACTTATTGAATTATCAGAGAAATGGAATAAAAGATGGCCACACATCACCAAACCCTGGCCTATTGAGGGCTCTTTTGATTTAGAAATAATATCAGATCTGAATGCTCTAATTAGGACATATAGAACGGAAGAGGAAAAAGTGGGAAAGCTGACAAAGAGAGGGAAAAAACGCATGTTAGAAATGGACACCTTATCAAAATTCGCTCGGGAAGCTGAGAGAAGGAAGAGTATGGTTGAGGACAGTTTGACTGTCAATAAGGAGGCCCTGCCGACAGAGGAGCTAGCTCCCATTCTGATCACTCCCCTGGCCCCTAAAAGGACAATAGTCATCTCCCAAAAAGCACCTGAGGTAATTATAGCACCTCCACCATATGCTAGCAGGAATAGGGAACCAATCTACCCTATCCTGCCTGTAATAGACATGGAGAGCCAATACGAGATAACCAATAATAGCGGCAGTAGAACGGAGATGGGACGGGCAGTGACCACAATCACCCTAACACCTGAAGTAGACGAAACGGACCAGGAGAGAAGAAGGGAGCGAGACGTTCAGTCCCACAGTATTCCTTATCCCAGGGCGGCGGAGAGATATCGAGACGAGGAGAGATATCGAGACGAAAAGAGACACCGATGCAAACATGTACCGCTCAATGCCGCACAGAAAGAAATTCTCTGGGCGGAAGGAGAGGGACGCCGAAGCGATGACATCAGGGCTTGGGATGACCAAATAGAAAGTCTATACGATAGAGATCTCAGCCCCAGAAGAGACTATCCCCGGGAGAGGTCAAGACAAGCTCCCAGCTATCGCCGGTCCACTTCCCCCGAAGCCCGCGAATCCTGGGAAGACACAGAGGACGAGGACCAGACATGGGAGCCCCAGACCAAGTATCAGGAGAAAGACAGAGAACGAGAGGAAGAGGAGAGAAGGGAGAGACTCATCAAAGTAGTGACGCCGAAGACCTTACCTGCTCAAAGATACTCTACAACACTCTCCGTGCCCTCACCTTCCCTCGAAGGAAGCAATCGGCGGATGAAACTGACGGCTACCATGGAGGAATTAAAGCGACGACATCATGGGATGAGTAAGGAAAACCGAGAGCTGGAAGCACAGATACAGGCCTACCAAGAGGCAAAAGACACTGATTCCGAGGGATACCAAGCAATCGGCGAACGCTGGAGAAGGGGCACCGACGCACGAACAGAATTGGAAGACCAAATGAGAGAAGCAAGAGATGAAATCAAAGTGTTGAAAAAGGCGGAAGAAAAAAGAGTGACCAGATCCAGTACCCGAGAGCCTACGGTCAACATACAACCCTTGATGATAAGACATCAGGGATTGGAGTACCAGCCATGGAATGCTTCAGACATGTCCCAAATATCGGAGAAGTTGCCCTCCCTCCAGAATGGGGCTTTTCCATGGATTGCCAAGCTGGAGGAAATAATGGTAGGCCAACAGCTGGCTATCGGCGATGTCAAGCGACTACTCTCTCACAAAGTAGGAGTCGCTGGCATGGAAGAACTACTAACCAAGGCTGCCATGGTGCGGTATGTAGTGTCTGGAGCCCACGACCAGGACCTCTTCGCCGCTCACCGAGGAGCATTGTGGCGGGTCCTGCGAGAGACCTATCACACCCTGATGCATCCAGATAAGATCCACATTGGTGCGTTGGGACCTGATACCCCCCCCAGAGAGTATGTGGCACAAGCCTACGCCACCTGGAGAGACATGACCGGCCAAGACCCTGCACAAAATCCAATGGGAGAGGCGATGCTAAGAGAGAAAATACAGAAGGGCCTCTCCAATGAGGTGAGACAGAAATTGAACGAAGTGGTGTGCCTGGGAAGCCTTCCGTTAAATGCATACCTGGAGAACGTGAGCCATCAAGTGGAGCTGCACAGGAAGAAGGAACAACAGGCCAAAGACAAAGAAACGGCAAGTCAGCGAAAGCTCATGTACCAACAGCCGGTCGAGGCAGTCAAGATGGTAGAGTACCTCCAAGCCCTGGTACAAGCCACACCACCCAGAGCCGAGACGGGGAATAGTGGACAACTGAACAACCAGGAAACAGCACAGCCCACAAAACAGGAAGCACCGGCACCCATACAACAACAGAATCAGCGGGGATCGAACTGGCAGCCCCGAGGAGGGAATGGACGTCCAAGAGGAGGATCGTCTGGATGGCCGGCATCGGTTGAGTGCTGGACTTGTGGAGAACTCGGCCATCTTGCCCGATACTGTGACAAAGGGTGGCTAGCCAGCCCCAGGGGTCGAGGAAATAACAGAGGAGGTGGCCGAGGACGAAACGGCCGACTCCAGGATCAGTGGTACGGACCGAACCAATACCAGACCCAAAACCAATACCAGACCCAAGACCAAGGCCAGACCCAAGACCAGAACCAGCAACAGAACATGGGCCCAGTAAATCCATCCAGGGGGCCGGAACAGATGTTCTGACGAGGCCCAGATAGTTCAATGGGGGGGTGCCAGCTGTCATTGTCACACTTAAGGGAGGAACCAATAGTGCACGTAGCGGTGAATAATAAATCTGTCAGGATGATGGCAGACACCGGGGCGGCGTACACTGTGGTCCAACTTAAAGATGCGACACACCTGCCCATGTCCGGTCGATATGTACGGACCATTGGATTTGAGGGAATAAAAAAGCTGATTCCAGTGACAGAACCTGTCACCCTGAAGTACAGAGGCAAAGAGGCGACTGTTTCCATCTTGGTCTCCGACACCGCACCCATCGGCTTACTGGGCAGGGACGGCCTTGGTATGCTGGGGATGAACATTCTATGCACGCCTGATGGTTGTGTAATCGACGTCCCAGAAGACCAATACTATCAAATGATGCAAAGGACGGACCCCCGACCACCGGAAGTATACTGGTTGGGGAACCTAAGCCAGGAGTTGCTCGGACCAGCGTTGGAATGGGAGACCTTCATCACCGCCAATATGCCATCGGCGAGGAACCCAGAGACACCATACCACTGCACTCTACAATACTATAAAGATGCGGATGAAAGACAAGCCGAGGAGTGGATGAGAAATCAACCAGAGGAGGTGCAGCTCAACGCCACCAGCATAGTGATGGGTCCCCAAGGAGCAGCAATACGGCTTGCACGAAGCGACTATCTACAAAAGGAACACGAGATCACAGACAGCGTTCCCCACGTGACGCTAAAAGTGACCGACTCGTGCGACCAACAACACATCGGAAGGATGATGAAAGAGGCAGAAGGAATAAAGTTCGAACAGACGACGGAGAACCGACTCATATGGATAAGCCCGGACAAACGGTTCGTCAAGATAATGATTCAAGGCACAGGGATGGGACGTCCCCAGACGGTGCAGCTGTCACAGGAGACAGTAGAAGAAACCCCCCAGAAATTGAGCCTCCAGGAGGAGATGATGGGGGCCATACCAGAAGTGCTGTGGTCGAAACATAGCACCGACATTGGACTGATCAAATCTGCTCAACCAGTGAGGGTGGAGCTTAGACCAGGAGCAACCCTGCCCTGGAAAAGTCAGTACCCACTGAAGGAAAAAGCGGTGGCCGGAATCGAGCCACAAATCAAAGGACTTCTAGAAGCCGGGGTACTACGAAAGACAAAGAGCCCCAAGAGCAACACGCCGTTGCTGCCAGTGGAGAAACCTGACACCTCGTACCGTCTGGTACACGACTTGAGGGCCGTCAATGAGGTTTTAATTGACTATCCCGCCGATGTCCCAGATCCCCACACACTACTGACATTCATCCCGCCGCAAGCTGAGTATTTTACGGTTATAGATTTGTGTAGCGCCTATTTTAGCGTACCTTTGAGCAAAGAGTGCCAGCATTTTTTTGGTTTTACCTATAAGAATGAGCATTATGAGTACACTAGGCTCCCACAGGGATTAAAGCATTCCCCACACATCTTTAACAAGATCTTGAGAGAGGATCTGGACGGGTTGGACCTGAGATTAAAATCCAGAGTCATTCAGTATATGGATGATATTATCTTGTGTGCCGACGATCAGACAACATGTCACAAGGAATCTATCGAACTATTGCAACTACTAGCAGAGAAGGGACACAAGGTGTCGTTGAAAAAATTGCAGTACTGTCAACCTAAAGTAGCATATCTAGGTCAAACGATTTCAAAAGGCCATCGAGCTATTACAGAGGAACATTTGGTGGCTATTAAGAAAGCTCCAAAGCCAGTGACTGTAAGACAGATGATGATGTTTTTGGGAATCGTCGGGTATAGTTCCACTTGGGTGGAGAATTATACAGAACTAGTAGGGCCTTTAAGAGCTATGATAAAAGTTTGCGGAAATGATAAATTGAGTGCTAAAGTAACCTGGACTGAGGAGGGCCTGAGGGCATTTGAGACCATAAAGACCCGTATGTTAGCTGCCCCGGCCTTGACTTTGCCTGATTATACCAAGCAGTTCATACTGTATGTCTCTTCCTCTTCAGATCAGAGGTATGCATGCGCAGTACTGGCACAAAACACCGGAGTGGGGATCCATCCACAACCAATAGGATACTACTCCATCGCCTATTCAGAGGTGGAAATGGGAATGCCTCCGTGCTACCGAGATTGCGCCGGAGTCTTCCTGATGTACGAGAAAGCTGCAAGTATCATGATGGGGTATCCAGTTAATATTATGGTAGGACATGCGATCCAAAATTTGTTGGAATATGGTAAATCTGCACTAACGATACCCCGTCTGAAAAATTATTACAGGATTTTGGAACAGGAAGATGTTACTTTGACTAGGTGTTCCATAGTGAACCCAGCGCAGACCCTTCCTAAGCCTGAGGATGGAGAACCTCACGACTGTGTGGCGGCAGCTGAGAGGTACTCCAGGCTTAGAGCTGACTTGCAGGCTTTCCCGTTTAGCAGTCCTGATTTGGAACTATGGACAGACGGCTCATGTTACAGAGTTGGAGAGGACCTAAAAGCAGGTTACTCTGTAGTAAAATCACAAGGTGATGGGTTTGTCGTAGCAAAGGCCGAAGCCTTGACACAACCCTGTTCAGCTCAGCTGGCGGAACTAGTCGCTCTGACTGAAGCGTGCAAAATGGCGGAAGGCAAGAGCTGTAATATCTACACGGATAGTAGCTACGCACAGAATATCAGTTTTCTCTACGGAGCGGTGTGGAAAGGGCGAGGTTTTAAGAGAGCAGATGGTACCGCCATAAGACACTGTAGTCAGATAACCGATTTGTTGGAAGCAATAATGAAACCCAAACGAATTGCGATTATCAAATGTGCTGCCCATCAGTCTGATGAGTCTAAGGTGACCAGAGGTAACAACATGGCAGATGTCGCTGCCAAGCAAGTGACAGGTGCGGACAGAGCAGGTAAGGTATTGGTTATCACACATGAGGTGGAGTTGGAAGATAAGATTACTTACAAAGATGTTTTGACCTTTCAGGAAGAGGCGAGTCAGGTGGAGAGAAATCTCTGGTCAGCAAGGGGGGCTAGTAGAGATGGGACAGGTTTGTGGCGGAACCATGAGGGACTTGTGGTTGCACCAACTGGCCTGGTCGGACTGCTGATCCAAACTGCGCATGAGTTCTGTCATGCCCACCGGAGAGAGGTGAGTAGGAAAATTGAGGAGTATGGGTTTTGGGCGCCAAACCTGCTACGGCAGATTGATTGTGTAATAAGTAGATGTGCAATTTGCTTGAAGAACAATGCACGCAGAGGGATCGTTGTGTCTCCGGGACACATCCCCACCCCAAATGGCCCAATGAGAGAACTTGTGATTGACTATGTAGACATGATAAAACCGATTAACCAAAAAAGGTACATTCTTGTCGTGGTGTGTCGATTTTCAAAGTGGGTGGAGGCTTGCGCGACTAAACATAAGGATGCTGCCTCAGTGGCTAAGTTCTTATGCCGTGAGGTAGTAAGCCGTTACGGAATTCCAGATAAAATCTGCAGTGATAATGGAAAAGAATTTGTGGACAAAACTGTACGTTTAGTACTCCAACAGATGGGGATAAAACAGCGTTTCGGGTCCGTTTACCACCCTCAGAGCCAGGGGGCTGTGGAACGCATGAACGGGGTACTTAAGAACAAATTGGTTAAGATCTGTCAACACACCGGTCTAAACTGGCTGAGCGCGTTACCGTTAGCATTAATGGCTTGTAGATCTAGCGAGATCCGGGGCCTGCGTTTAACTCCGCACGAAATGTTGTTTGGCCGATGTATGGTTGTGCCCGGATTGCGCGCAGCAGGAAAAGGTCCGAGTTTGGATGTTCTAGACCACGAGATGCGTGAGTACGTGAAGTACATATCAAAGCTCCACGGGGCAATCTATGATTATGTCTCTAGTAAACGAGAGACAGAGGAGGAGGAGGATAGGCGGAATGTTCCCCAGATAGTACCAGGGGACTACGTTTATGTTAAAGTGTTCAGACGCAAGTGGTATGGCGCGCGGCGGGAAGGACCGTACGAGGTCGTAAGAGCTACGGAAAGAGCGCTACAGGTAAAAGGATCTTCAATGTGGTTTCACCTTTCGCATTGCGTAAAAGCCCTGCAAGATGGGCAAGAATTGGAATCCGAACCCCTGTTCATTGATCAAGAACAGGAGGAAAGGCACGACGAAGGGGAGAATGAAGACGATTATGGGGAGCCAGACAGAGGAGATCATGAATTGGAATTGGAAAATGATGATTTTTCCTCTGTGGATTTTGGCGGAGTACCAACAGCGGAACCAAGGACGCTGGAGGAGAGAGCGATTAGCGCAAATGCAACGGAAGAGACACGGCCAAAAAGGGTTATCAATAGACCTCAGAGGTTTCAGTGAGGATAACTGGTAAAATTGCAGCTAAGAGGAAATAGACCTCAGAAGGTCTTTTGCGAAGGAGAAATTCAGTGTTTATATGTTTATGGTTTAAGTCTCCTTCGGGTTTTTATTAGAACTGTTAGTCTTATATTGGTGTGAGGTAAATCTTTTCTTGCAGAGTCCATTACACAAAATAGACATATTTGGTAATTACATGGATAATGTATAGTCTTAAACGAAATAAGCTGAGAATGGTACGATCATCTTTTTGTATAAAGAGACGGACCTAGACTGGATGTCATAATAATAACTGATAATGTGTATAACTGTGCAAGAAGAAGAGGTAAGTGGAATTTTGGAATTTTTTGGATTTTTGGATTAAAAAGAAAAAAAAAATTGTTTATATTTTATGGAAATATTATATCATTTTGATTTTGAAATTTACTGGTTACATAATGAGGGTAGACCCCTCAGAGAAGGGATTGTCGTAAATTAAATTGATCAAAATGACCCGTATAAGCATTACAGGAGGGATTAAAATCATCTAGCGGTTTCTGGAAAAGGCCACAGGAGAATTCAGTCAAAAGCTAATAGTGCAACCCTTCACCCTTCACCTAGCAGCTATAGGAAAAAGCCCAGAGTGCCATAAAAATAAGAACAGATCAAATGGCAAACAGATGACACATCTTCCTCCACAACGAACAGGGATGGTGCGCCAAATAACTAAACTTTTAAGTCAAGAAGTGACGGCCTGAAGGCCAACATCCGAGTTCTGTTTACTTTAGCTAAGCAGACCAAACAGGCCATTCTGTGATACCCACTGTTAGGTTGAATGGGTACTATATTTCCATCTGTATGAGGGTCGCATTCAGGGACACTTGGGTAAATCATTCTAAAAGGAAACTAGTTCATATCCCCTCTGTAAGGTCACCTTGTAACGCTGTTTCGCAAGACCCAAATCACTGAGAGGGGAGACCTTCTAGCCAATAGGAAAGCAGGCTCTCTGGGGTGACGGCACTGGATGGCGCAAGGGCTGGGGGGGGTTCTCTCTTCTCTATAAAACCTACAGGTTGAATGATGGAGGTGAGACAGAGACAGAGACACGGAGACACCGAGACGCAGAGAGACACGCAGGGAGAACGGAAAAGCAGAGACGGAGAATCCACCCCACCAGTTCGAGAATAAGAGACGCCACTAAGAAGCCCTCCGGGAAAAGCTGATTAGAGATAGAAAATAATTGATGCTGTGAACTAGATAATTTAAGCTGTTGGATATTCCAATAAAACAACGGTCAGAACCGTTTTCACCCGCAGCGCTGTCTCCGCCTCCACGTGATTTCCAAAGGACCACATTTGAATGAACTGTTACTTTAACGGGAAACACAACGAGCAGAGTAAGCTATTCCACTATACATTAGAGAAAGATCATATAGCTATAACATAGAATCATTGAGAAGATACATTATCCTTTACCCTCCAACCTAGTAACAGACGTGAAGCCTCACCCACGACCCACGTGTGGTGCAGTATGGCCTATTTGGCCCCAGAATAGGCATTGAGACCTCGTGTAAATTCATAGCTGAATTGTCATAGTTTGGCACCGTATTTCTATTAAGTAATAATAGTCTATTATGTATGGTGCATCGTTCGGTTAGAGTTCTAAAGTGAGCAGCACCCCCATCGTTTCCTCGCGTTATCTAGAGTCTTAACCAGGCTGGGCAGACCACGCGTGGTGCTTTCATCCGAGGAGTTCTGGGCGAGGACGAGTGGACCTGCACATTGGATTACCTACCCGGACGACTGCTGAGCCTATACGGCATGGAATATCTATTTGCTTTGGGTGCTTTGATTTGTGGAGCGGATAACAGCCAACGCCGGTGAGTGTTGGAATTACCCCCGAGAGGAGCCCAGGTGAGACGGCGCTCAACCCAGACCGAGGCCGCCTCGCTTCTCCTTCGTTGTGGACCTACAGCCTACAGCTACCGTCTACAAGAGGGCCCAAGTGTATTCATCTGTGGATCAAGATCCTGCGGGCACTGTGTTCTGTACCTGAATTCTCCCCAGGAATCGTTGGCCAGATGGGATGCAGCTGACGGCTCTCCAAACCCCCCCCCCCCCCTACTGACTTACAACCAGCAGGACCCCTTTAGTATCCCGCTATAATCCTTAAGTACCATCGCTATAGTTCCCTAAAGAACCAGGTTGTATACTTGCTTCCTGCGTAACCAGAGATTGGACATTCAGTGTTGATTTGCCTACGAATACTCATTTGCCTTACAAGTGCATTCAAATCATAAATGTAATTAAGTGAATGTTGTATATACCTTTTGCTATATTAAACCTTCGACTGTTATATTTGTGTGGACCTGATTTCATATGTGGGAAAGTGTTCATCATACTTAGATATCGTGTACTGTATGGCCAGAAGTTAAAGTACATCAAGCGGTAGTGGTTTAATGATACCATACTTATCAATACAGTCAGGGAATTGTACCCCTCAGTTACACCCTTAGTGTTACTTTAACTCTGTTTTGGAGTTAAAGAAGGAACTGGCATAGTGTTAAATGTTTAACTATTTTACAAGTGTTAATTGGAGCTATATAAACCCTGAAAAAGAGTTGAAAGTAACTCTGGGAGTTAATTCAACACTGGTCTTTTTGCTGTGGGCCGGTCTCTCAATGTGTCACTGCTGCAGACAGTTATTCTAGTCTGTGCAGCGTCCTCTTCTATGCTGGGGGGGCTACATCAACTCAAGGGACAGTGTCCTTGTTGTCGTTAGGTAATTTATTTCTGCAGAACAGTGAGTACTCTCACCTTGAGGGTTGACACTGGACACAGACAGACCGATGTCAATTAGAAGATCCAAGGCCACGGTCACATTATGGATCTATAAACCACAGAAATGAAAATGTCACGCTACCATAGAATAGCCTACAGTAAATATCCATACAATATCACAGCATCAACTAGTACTAATGATAGATTGAATTTTGAGCTGTGGAATTTTCACATAATGAATAGCAAATGAAAACCAAGATTGTTGAACGAACGATCAGCTACAAGGATCTATGGGGGTGGTGGAAAGTTTTTTTATTTTGTAAAAAAGCTTTTTTACTCAAGTAGGCTACTGTACTGAAGTACAATTTAGAGCACTTGTACTTTACGTGAGTATTTTCGTTTTAGGGAACTTTATACTTTTACACATACCACTTTAACACAACCTTTAGAGGTCAATGGATCGAGGATTGAATGCTCCCAAGCACTGGAAAACACAAACGTCATGTAGAATGCATACTTTTACTTCAGATACTTAAGTACATTCAATAGCCAATACTTCTCTACTTTTACTTAAGTAGATTTTGAATGGAGGACTTTTACTTTCACCAGATTACTAATTTATCTGGGTATTCTACTTTTACTTCAGTAAAGGAACTGTGTACTTCTTCCACCACTGATGATGATGATGATGATGATGATGATGATGATGATGATGATGATGATGATGATGATGATGATGATGATGATGATGATGATGTGAAGTGGTGTGAGTGTGTGCTTTCATCCAGCTCTTAGTCATCTTCTCCCAGAAGGTGGGCTACTCTCACTAATGTGTCAGGTGACCCGTACCATCTCAGAATGACTGACGGGGGTCAAGTTGAAGTCACAGAGTGGAACATAGAAGCCTTCCAACTGTCCAATCAGGAGTAGCAGAATCACGCCGTCTGCAAACTAGGAGGAAAACACAGCTGTCGGGAGTCCATCCTGAGGGCAGTGAACCAGGCAGGTCAATTAAGAACAAATTCTTATTTACAATGACGGCTTGGTGAGAGGACCAACTCTCTAAGGGTAACAGGGAAAGGGGAGACTGTTTTTTTTTAAGAAACAGATGATACATACATTACAGTAAGGGAAATAATTAAAACACAAATCAAACAAACAACCAAATACAATTACAAGGTATGTAATACATGAAGCAGAACAAACAAATTACAGCTAAAAGGCTGGGTGACAGTTGCAGGTGTGTGTGTAAACAACTCTTTTGCATCTCATGCCAACTGCTGGGAGCAGCAAATTGATAGCATATTGATTGATAGCAACACAGTTAATAACTGGACCTCAGGAAGACTACCTGGTGCCTTGGCATAGGCTACTGTGGATCCTAATGAGCTTCACTTAAGAGGAGAGCACCACAGTCTGTTATAATATAAAGTGCGGTACAAATTGAATTTATTATTATTATTATTATTATTATTATTATTATTATTATTATTATTATTATTAAGAGGCCATGATGTGTAATTGTGGCGCATGCTGGCCACAAGCAGCACTGTCTCTGTGTTTTCAATAAAAATTATTAGCATGCAGACTTTCTGCAGAGTGAATTATTGGTTTTGTGATGGTCGAAGTGGCTTCATATTGTTAGTACAACTAAAAGAAGTTTGGCATCCAACCAGAGTGCAAATGCAATATTCAATGTACAGGTGATTAAACTGGGTACAAAATATACCAATTAGTACTACTGAGTGTAGTGCTAATCAGTTGTATGTACAGAGTTGTAGTATAATATGTACAGTGATACAGGTATAAAGACAGTATGGTAGTAGTCATACTGGCCAGCAGCGTAACTAGTAAGAGTAGGATATGTACTGATATAGATCTATACAGTATGTAAAAGGATTATGTGCAGGTAAATACAGACAGGTGTGGATGATATATATACAGTGAGAATAAATATATTTATACGGTATATACAGCATTATTGTACATGCTATCATACAGAGCTATGGGTTGTATGCAGGTGTATATAAAAGTATATATTGTTTATTGTTTATTGTTTAAAAGGATCCCCATTAGCTGCCACCTAAGTGGCGAGCTAGTCTTCCTGGGGTCCACACAGAAAGACAACAGAAAACACAAAACATAACAACATGAGATACATATGTAGCAGGGTGGATTATCCCTACTTTATGAGAGTAGATGTACACTGTCACCAGGTAGTGGCTAGTGGGAACGCAGCAGATCTGAGTCAGGCTGAATCCCCGACTGTAGTGCAGGAGTATTAGAGTGGAGCTTTAGCAGAGGGAGTGGATGGGGCCTAGGATTTACTAACCTAGGGGTGGTGCGCTGGTCCTTCTTGCCCTCCAGGGCGACTCGCAGTAATTCCCCACACACCCACACTTCTCCTAATACTTCCCGCACCCTCCCACACCCGGTGGCAGTAGTGATAGATGATATACTTTCTCCCCAAAGCAGTACCTTTCCTTGCTGATGAGCAGGGGGTCGTAATATGATCCAAGACAAATGGGAACCTACTCCCTATCTGGTGGTTGCACAGAGCCACGAAGGGACGCCTGTCTTCACAGTCCGGCCTGAAGAAGGGGGCCCAGAGAAGACTGTCCATCTGGACCAGCTCAAGCCCTGTACCTTTCCCAATTCCGACCGGGAAGGGCGTGCGCGGGTCCCCCGGAGGACTCCTACGCGTCTTCCGAGACAGACGTGGAGCCCGCTGTTTATCGTCCGCGGGGAACCGTGTCCCAGAGCATGTAACCCACCCAGGTCCCCTCGGGTCGTCACTGAGGTCGTGCCCGACACGGGAGAAGAGGTGGAGTCGGACTCATCAGGAGAGGACGGCGTAGATGGAGGCGAGGAGGGCGATGCGGGCGACCAGCCTGTAGCTCAGGAGGACTAGGCCGCTGCCGACGACCTGTCGGTGGGAACGGATGATTCAGACACAGGGTCTGAAATGGGAGGGGTCGGACCACTCCGGCCCCAGAGGAGTACTAGAGGTCGGTTACCCGCCCGGTATCGTCACGACTATGTGCTCAAGAGTGTGTTCATTGAACAGTGTTTGCAAATTGTGAATAGTTGTGTGAAATTGTTGGTCTAAGGACGGTGTACATGTATGCGTTTCACTGGTGTAACTCCACTAAACTGGGAGTTGTGTAACTTGCATTGGGACTTTGCAAGTTTAAAGTAGGGGGAAATGTAGACACCTGAATATGTCTAACAATAATTCAATGTGTCTAACGTTAATTCCTTGTATTCTCTGTGTTCGCGATGACGTTGTGTAACTTGCTGACCCCTCTTGATCCTCCCTATCCTAACATTGACACTTAATAGTGGGACATGATACAGGTACCGCCAGGGGGAGCTGGTGGCGACGTTGGGCAGGGAGACACAGGTGAAGAAGGATGGGCTCAGGCCGCGGCGCCGGCTGCGGAACTTCCTCTTCATCGTTTTCCAGAGAAGGAAGAGGTCACTTGGAGCTGGAGCTCCGGACATCAAGCATGCGAGATATAAACCCAGTTACGAGGTGGGTTAGTAATGGAATATGCGATAGCTTAGCTTTCAGTTAATGCTAAAGAGACATTGTGAACGACGAAGCAGACGAGCTACTACCGAAGAGTGTGGTAGATATTGCACACGTTGCGTTTTAGCTAAAGTATAGGCGTGATGACAGGGGGTCGTCCCGACCCACAGCTTAGCTTCAGTTAGACTAGCACCACAGTTTAGCCCGCGTGTCGCCCCACCCCTTCAGCCCAGCAGCGGACGTCACAGCACTGCACGCACCTCCAGCCCCTCCGAGCCGTTACTCCAGCAGTCACCTGCCTAACGTCTACCCAGCCCCGCCGCCTGCTATCACGGGACCTCTCGACGGCCATCTCACCACACGGACGTTCGGTGGTGGGAGCAGGCCCGCCCTTGGTTAAGTACACTCAAGCCAGTTACAGTGAGCACTCCGAGTGCTGGAACTTTATCGGTAGACATTCTCTTTGTGTGGCGCGGGCCCTTTAAGGGTGAAGAGAAGCAGTACTTTGAACTGACACTGGTAACAGTGTTTAGGGGCGCCCCGACATTTATTATTTTGGGGAAGCCGGCTATAGATAGGACTTTTGTTTTCAACGTGAGCCCACTGTCTTTTGGTTGAATGTGGTGTGATAACGTGTGTTCTTTTATAAAATTCCCATTGAATAGCTCCTGTATCCCTCTCCCTCTTCCTCCCCTCTCTCCCCACCTACGGGGAAACGAACAAGTATCTAAACCCTTAAAGGGACGGGTTTTATTACTGTGTCTTGCCCAGTGTGGGAAGAACTTTAGTCATTACCGTAGAGCGAGAGCACTAGGTGCCCAGTGTGGAAAGAGCTTTGATTCTTGTGTAAATACATGTCAAAAGAATAAGACTTTCAGTAAAAGAGAGCTAAATGGGAACACTGTGTGCGTGTCTGTTAATGTGCATTCTGTCTAACCCTTTCCTTTCCGGGTAATGTGTATTATTGTTTAACCCTTTCCCCACCCCCTGCCTATGCCTCATTGGGACGCCTAAATATTAAAGGCAACCAACTTGGTCTCTACTCGCCAATCAGGAAGGGTACTGCTTTGGGGAGAAAGTATATCATCCATCATTACTGCCATCGGGTGTGGGAAGGCACAGGAAGTATTGGGGGAAGTGTGGGTGTGTGGGGAGCAGTGATGCCAGTAACTAGTTACTAAGTAACTAGTTACTGTAATCTGATTACTTTTTTCAGTAAATAGTAATCTAACTTGTTACTTTTTACAAGCCAGTAATCTGATTACAGTTACTTTTCCAAGTGGCTGTGAGTTACTATTTAGTTACTATCTCATAATGCTGATGATAAGAGAGCCAGGGGTACAGTCAGCTAGACCGGAGTATGGCCTGATGGCTGATGACGTCTCATGATGACCTGTCTGAGCAGCCAATCATGATTTATGACATATGCACTTTCAATAAAGCATTATTAAAAAAAAAAACTGTTGTCATTCTTGTGGCAGCAGCAGGGGGGACGACGACGACTTCGTAACCTAGTTACTTTCAAAGTAACTAAGTTACTTTGATAATCAAGTAATCAGTAAAGTAACAAGATTACTTTTTAAAGGAGTAATCAGTAATCAGATTATTTTTACAAGTAATCTGTGGCATCACTGGTGGGGAGCTACTGCTAATCGCCCTGGAGGGCAAGAAGGACCAGCGCACCACCCCTAGGTTAGTGAATCCTAGGCCCCATCCACTCCCTCTGCTAAACCTCCACTCCAATACTCCTGGCCTACAGTCGGGGACTCAGCCGGACCCAGCTCTGCTGCGTTCCCACTACCAGGTGGCAGTGTACATCCACTCCCATAAAGCAGGGATAATCCACCCTGCTACACATGTAAGAATTTGAATCAGTAGTGCGGTAGCACTCTTTTCATATTAAACAGGTTTTCTCCCACAGATTTCATCTGTTCCTTGTCAAGACCCTCTGATCTGTCTACCGTCTCCTGTGATAACGAATTTCATTAAAATTTCACTGATCCTACCACCTCTCTCCCAGCATGAGATATGACTCATTTTTACCTGATGAACACATACTATAGGCTCTGTAATGTATTTTCTGTGTAGCAATTATCTCCAGCCCACTCAAGACACCAGGGGGATTTTGGGCCTATGGCGCTCTATAAGACCATCTCATAATGGGCTTTGATGTTGCAATGAATGTTTACATTTACATTTACATTTAGTCATTTAGCTGACGCTTTTATCCAAAGCGACTTACAAGTTCTGTACGACAAGTCATCAGGAAAGGTACAACTCTATCAGCTGAGTAACAATGTTCATCAAAGTGTTGCGTGTTACACTGTAGGTTAGTTTATTAGGACAAGTGCATGACAGTAAGGTTAGTTAGGGTTAGAGTTTTTTAATTATTATTATTATTTCAGATAATGGTTGAAGAAGTGCGTCTTAAGTCGACGGCGGAAGATTGGACGGGTTTCGGCTGTCCTAACTGGGGTGGGTAGTTCATTCCACCATTGTGGGGCAAGGACTGAGAATAGGCGGCATCTCTTTGAACTTGTGAGGTACAACAGCCAGTGTGAGCACTGTAGGCACTCGACCCCCTCACTGAATGAAGACTTACCCTGGAAATACTTCATGTCCACCGCCTCTTCCTCCTTCTGCCAGTCGAAGATGTCCCCCTCCATGGCTCCTCCGCAGGGCAAGCTGTCCTTCTGGCCTCTCAGCAAGTCCTGCCAGCAGTGTCGGTGGTAACTCACTTGTCAAATCAGAACCAGAAAACTTCTGACCAGAAAACAGATTGCAGAATGGGTACAATACAGTACAGCTCAATACACACAGTTGTTAAGGGGATGCAGACCAGAGAAAGACGTTTGTCTTGTTTACATAATATATATATATAGCCTACGGCGTAATGAATGAACGCAGTATAGGCCCATCATTCCATTAATGACTTGTTTCATTAGGATTTAGCAGACACCACACACATGCTCTGCCCCACGTACAGTACAGGCACAGTCCGCATACATACAGACTGTACCTATACTGTACGCAGGGCAGAGCACACACATTATAGCATCCACCAAATCCCAATGAAACAAGTAACCAGAATATATTAAGCTATACCGTTCACCCATTAGACACGTAAGCCATACTGGCGCACACAAGACTTGTTATGGAATATTAATGCAGTCTATTTCCACCGATTAGCTTTAGTTCTTATTTATTTATTCATCCACTGTCATTTCAGTGTTGGTGTATATGTGAGGTTTTGCCCGCTGCTCACCACCTTTTCTCTGTTTCTTTAAAGCCTACTGTTAGAAATTCCCTTCTCACTCACTCTCTCTAGCCCCCACCCTCTCGTTCCTTACTCTCGTTTACTCTCAGTGGCCACACCTGGACTATTATCAATTACCTCTCGCACCTGTGGTGGCAGGCTAATTAGTTCCCCTGTGGGCTTTAAATACCAGGGCTCTTCCCCTCGTTTCGGCGTGGGGTCGTGTTGTATTCATGCTGAGTCATATTCTCTAACATCTAGACTCTTTCGGGAGATCCTCTGGTCTACCAATGCTGTAAGATGGATCTCTCCAGCCTTGAGATGTTTGCTCCAGCCTTCGTCTGCTGTCGCCGTAGCCTGTGGAGGAGACTGTTCTGCGCTCCCTGTAACTTCCACGGGAGGCACCCCAGCGCTCCACTGCAGACCCCAGCGCAGCTGTTCGTCCTGACGCACATCTAGACCAACGCGCATCTCCCGGACCCTCGGGCTTGGCACGCTCTCCAGTCACCAGCGCGCAACGCGCATCTTCAAGGGCTTTGGCCACCTGTCGCCGTTTGCCTGGAGGGAGACATTGTACTGCGCTCTCTAATTCTCTACGGGAGGTATTCCAGTGTTCCACTCCAGACCAGCGCGCCAGATGCGCTCAAGCCTTCGCCACCTGCCGCCGTTTGCCTGGAGGGAGACACTGTACTGCGCTCTCTAATCCTCTACGGGAGGTATTCCAGTGTTCCACTTCAGACCTTCGAGCTTGGCACGCTCCTCCGTACCAGCGCACAGACGCGCATCTTCCAGACCTTCGAGCTTGGCACGCTCCTCCGTACCAGCGCACTGACGCGCATCTTCCAGACCTTCGAGCTTGGCACGCTCCTCCGTACCAGCGCACAGACGCGCATCTTCCAGACCTTCGAGCTTGGCACGCTCTCCAGACCTCAGCGCGCCGACGCGCATCTTCCAGACCTTCGTGCTTGGCACACTCCTCCTCGCAGACGCACCCCGAGGCGTCTCTCGGTTCCGACGCGCACACCAAGGTGTGGCGCGCACTCTGTTCCTCGGCTCCGACAGCGGCTACCCGGTGGACGACACCCTCGCCACCGCCACTGTTCCGACGCGCACACCAAGGTGTGGCGCGCACTCTGTTCCTCGGCTCCGACAGCGGCTACCCGGTGGACGACACCCTCGCCACCGCCACTGTTCCGACGCGCACACCAAGGTGTGGCGCGCACTCTGTTCCTCGGCTCCGACAGCGGCTACCCGGTGGACGACACCCTCGCCACCGCCACTGTTCCAGCTCTCTGTTCCGACGCGCACACCAAGGTGTGGCGCGCCACTCTGTTCCTCGGCTCCGACAGCGGCTACCCGGTGGACGACACCCTCGCCACCGCCACTGTTCCAGCACTCTGTTCCTCGGCTCCGACAGTCGGCTACCCGGTGGACGACACCCTCGCCACCGCCACTGTTCCAGCACTCTGTCCCTCGGCTCGGACAGCCAGCCACCCGGTGGCGATGCCCTCGCCCCGTTGCTGTCCCTGTACCTTTACGCATACGCCTGGGTGAGTTTTGATTGTGATGTCACTCACTCAGCGTAATGCCTCTTGCCCCCGTTCCCGCTGCTGTCCCTGTACCTTTACGCATACGCCTGGGTGAGTTTTGATTGTGATGTCACTCACTCAGCGTAGTGCCCTTGCCCCCGTTCCCGCTGCTGTCCCTGTACCTTTACGCATACGCCTGGGTGAGTTTTGATTGTGATGTCACTCACTCAGCGTAGTGCCCTTGCCCCCGTTCCCGCTGCTGTCCCTGTACCTTTACGCATACGCCTGGGTGAGTTTTGATTGTGATGTCACTCACTCAGCGTAGTGCCCTTGCCCCCGTTCCCGCTGCTGTCCCTGTACCTTTACGCATACGCCTGGGTGAGTTTTGATTGTGATGTCACTCACTCAGCGTAATGCCCCTTGCCCTCGTCCCGCTGCTGTTTCCCCAGCGTATTGCCTCCTTTAGTTCTCACTTAGTTATTAGTTTGGACATTTCATCTCCCACTCTGTTTTGTTCTCTCGTGGATATTATTTTGGACATTTCATCTCCCACTGTGTGTTTATTCACACGAAGATAGTATTTACTTTGTTACTTTGTTATTTGGACTGTTCTGCATCTGCTCTGTTTGTTCCCTTTGAATATTAACCCTCTCCTCTGTTCTGCAGAGCGGCCCAGATGTTTTCCCACCAGTCCCCAGTTCCTCCCTGTCCCCAGCCCGCCTCCGCGGTTCTCTGTCCCCAGTTCCTCCCTGTTCCCCAGCCCGCCTCCGCGGGCCTCAGTCCCCTCTGCCCCTAGTTCTCCCCTTCTAGTTCCACCTAGTTCCTGGTCCCAAGTTCTCCCCTTCTAGTTCCACCTAGTTCCTTATCCCTAGTTCTCCTAGTCTCTAGTTCCTCTGTTCCCTAGGCGTTCCCTTAACCTTCCCTTAGGCGTTCCCTTACCTTCCCATAGTGTTCCCTTTTCCTGCCCGCCTCTTAAAGGCACTTTACCTTCCCCTCTTGTGTTATTCCAGTGTTTTGTGTTTTCTCCCTTAAAGGGACAGTGCCCTTTTTCCCTGTTCTAAATAAATATCTGTTTCTTGGCAAACCATCATACCTGTCTTGTGTTGTGCGATTGGGGTCGGTTACAAACCATAACAGTACGACCCCACCAAATCGACGACCCCAGCCAGCACAGATGGTGTATGTTGAGTTTGCCTTTTTTTTTCTTGTTCCCTCTAGTTCCCCTCTAGCTCCCCTGTTAGCTCCCCTGTTAGCCCTGTTGGCTTCCCTGTTAGCCCAGTTTAGCTCCCCTGTTAGCCTGTTAGCTCCCCTGTTAGCCCTGTTGGCTTCCCTGTTAGCCCTGTTTGACCCCCCTGCAGCTTGTTAGGCCTCTACTATCTGCATGGCCCCGGTCTGCTAGCTTGGCCCCGGCTGTTAGCACAGCCTCTATGTTATTGCAGCCTTGCAGCTGGCATAGGCCCTGTAGCTAGCCAGGCCCAAGCAGCTAACCCGGTCCCTCTGCATGGCCTCCACTTTTTGTGTTTTATCCCCACTGCTAGGACTGCCCTTTCAGCTAGCATGGTCAGTTTATCCCCACTGCTAGGACTGCCTTTCAGCTAGCAAGGTCAGTTTTTCTCACACAGCTAGGACTGTCCTTCCAGCTAGCTTGTTCTCTCATGCTGGTCCAGCCCTGTCTGCCAGCCTAGCTCCGGCAGCTAGCGCAGCCTCTATGTTAATGTAGCAGTACAGCTGGCATAGGCCCTGTAGCTATCAGTGCCTTGGCAGCTACCCCTTCCCCCTGCTAGCCTAGCTCGGCAGCTAGCGCAGCCTCTATGTTGATGTAGCAGTACAGCTAGCATAGGCCCTGTAGCTATCAGTGCCCTGGCAGCTACCCTTTCCCTCTGCTAGCCTGGCTCCGGCAGCTTGCGCAGCCTCTATGTTGATGTAGCAGTACAGCTAGCATAGGCCCTGTAGCTATCAGTGCCCTGGCAGCTAACCTTCCCTCTGCTAGCCCTTTCCCGGTGCTTCCATGGTTACCCCTTAGCTACCCTGCTTGCCCCTCAGTTCCTCTAGACCAGTTGCTCTAGACCAGTTCTCTAGACCCAGTTCCTCTAGACCAGTTCCTCTAGACCAGTTCTCTAGACCAGTTTTCTAGACCAGTTCTCTAAACCAGTTCTCTAGACCAGTTCTCTTGCCCAGTTCGCTAGACTAGTTCTCTAGACCCAGTTCCTCTAGACCAGTTCCCCCAGTTGCCCCTCTGCTACCCTAGTTACCCCTCGGCGACCCTGTTTCTTTTGCTAGCCCCACTCTTGTGGTGGCTTCCCCTGCTGGCTTGGCCAGTACCTTTTGTTTTTGTCTTGTTTGCCCCCTGCCACTCTGTCTGTATTTGTTTTGGGTCGCCGGGTGGCTCCCGTTGAGGGGGGGGTACTGTGAGGTTTTGCCCGCTGCTCACCACCTTTTCTCTGTTTCTTTAAAGCCTACTGTTAGAAATTCCCTTCTCACTCACTCTCTCTAGCCCCCACCCTCTCGTTCCTTACTCTCGTTTACTCTCAGTGGCCACACCTGGACTATTATCAATTACCTCTCGCACCTGTGGTGGCAGGCTAATTAGTTCCCCTGTGGGCTTTAAATACCAGGGCTCTTCCCCTCGTTTCGGCGTGGGGTCGTGTTGTATTCATGCTGAGTCATATTCTCTAACATCTAGACTCTTTCGGGAGATCCTCTGGTCTACCAATGCTGTAAGATGGATCTCTCCAGCCTTGAGATGTTTGCTCCAGCCTTCGTCTGCTGTCGCCGTAGCCTGTGGAGGAGACTGTTCTGCGCTCCCTGTAACTTCCACGGGAGGCACCCCAGCGCTCCACTGCAGACCCCAGCGCAGCTGTTCGTCCTGACGCACATCTAGACCAACGCGCATCTCCCGGACCCTCGGGCTTGGCACGCTCTCCAGTCACCAGCGCGCAACGCGCATCTTCAAGGGCTTTGGCCACCTGTCGCCGTTTGCCTGGAGGGAGACATTGTACTGCGCTCTCTAATTCTCTACGGGAGGTATTCCAGTGTTCCACTCCAGACCAGCGCGCCAGATGCGCTCAAGCCTTCGCCACCTGCCGCCGTTTGCCTGGAGGGAGACACTGTACTGCGCTCTCTAATCCTCTACGGGAGGTATTCCAGTGTTCCACTTCAGACCTTCGAGCTTGGCACGCTCCTCCGTACCAGCGCACAGACGCGCATCTTCCAGACCTTCGAGCTTGGCACGCTCCTCCGTACCAGCGCACTGACGCGCATCTTCCAGACCTTCGAGCTTGGCACGCTCCTCCGTACCAGCGCACAGACGCGCATCTTCCAGACCTTCGAGCTTGGCACGCTCTCCAGACCTCAGCGCGCCGACGCGCATCTTCCAGACCTTCGTGCTTGGCACACTCCTCCTCGCAGACGCACCCCGAGGCGTCTCTCGGTTCCGACGCGCACACCAAGGTGTGGCGCGCACTCTGTTCCTCGGCTCCGACAGCGGCTACCCGGTGGACGACACCCTCGCCACCGCCACTGTTCCGACGCGCACACCAAGGTGTGGCGCGCACTCTGTTCCTCGGCTCCGACAGCGGCTACCCGGTGGACGACACCCTCGCCACCGCCACTGTTCCGACGCGCACACCAAGGTGTGGCGCGCACTCTGTTCCTCGGCTCCGACAGCGGCTACCCGGTGGACGACACCCTCGCCACCGCCACTGTTCCAGCTCTCTGTTCCGACGCGCACACCAAGGTGTGGCGCGCCACTCTGTTCCTCGGCTCCGACAGCGGCTACCCGGTGGACGACACCCTCGCCACCGCCACTGTTCCAGCACTCTGTTCCTCGGCTCCGACAGTCGGCTACCCGGTGGACGACACCCTCGCCACCGCCACTGTTCCAGCACTCTGTCCCTCGGCTCGGACAGCCAGCCACCCGGTGGCGATGCCCTCGCCCCGTTGCTGTCCCTGTACCTTTACGCATACGCCTGGGTGAGTTTTGATTGTGATGTCACTCACTCAGCGTAATGCCTCTTGCCCCCGTTCCCGCTGCTGTCCCTGTACCTTTACGCATACGCCTGGGTGAGTTTTGATTGTGATGTCACTCACTCAGCGTAGTGCCCTTGCCCCCGTTCCCGCTGCTGTCCCTGTACCTTTACGCATACGCCTGGGTGAGTTTTGATTGTGATGTCACTCACTCAGCGTAGTGCCCTTGCCCCCGTTCCCGCTGCTGTCCCTGTACCTTTACGCATACGCCTGGGTGAGTTTTGATTGTGATGTCACTCACTCAGCGTAGTGCCCTTGCCCCCGTTCCCGCTGCTGTCCCTGTACCTTTACGCATACGCCTGGGTGAGTTTTGATTGTGATGTCACTCACTCAGCGTAATGCCCCTTGCCCTCGTCCCGCTGCTGTTTCCCCAGCGTATTGCCTCCTTTAGTTCTCACTTAGTTATTAGTTTGGACATTTCATCTCCCACTCTGTTTTGTTCTCTCGTGGATATTATTTTGGACATTTCATCTCCCACTGTGTGTTTATTCACACGAAGATAGTATTTACTTTGTTACTTTGTTATTTGGACTGTTCTGCATCTGCTCTGTTTGTTCCCTTTGAATATTAACCCTCTCCTCTGTTCTGCAGAGCGGCCCAGATGTTTTCCCACCAGTCCCCAGTTCCTCCCTGTCCCCAGCCCGCCTCCGCGGTTCTCTGTCCCCAGTTCCTCCCTGTTCCCCAGCCCGCCTCCGCGGGCCTCAGTCCCCTCTGCCCCTAGTTCTCCCCTTCTAGTTCCACCTAGTTCCTGGTCCCAAGTTCTCCCCTTCTAGTTCCACCTAGTTCCTTATCCCTAGTTCTCCTAGTCTCTAGTTCCTCTGTTCCCTAGGCGTTCCCTTAACCTTCCCTTAGGCGTTCCCTTACCTTCCCATAGTGTTCCCTTTTCCTGCCCGCCTCTTAAAGGCACTTTACCTTCCCCTCTTGTGTTATTCCAGTGTTTTGTGTTTTCTCCCTTAAAGGGACAGTGCCCTTTTTCCCTGTTCTAAATAAATATCTGTTTCTTGGCAAACCATCATACCTGTCTTGTGTTGTGCGATTGGGGTCGGTTACAAACCATAACAGTATAGGCTATATAGTGTATTTCAATATAAGTTTAATTGATTAATGATATATTCGAAGGAATGCAGGTTTATATCAAACAAAGGTCTGTCCCATTGTATACCATTAAAACAGATATGTAACAAATAAGAAATACAAATTCCACAGAAGGCATTAAATAATTATTATTTTCAATCATTTCACAATAATTGCATAATTGTCTTTGAATATCTGAGTAATTAAAGTAATTATATATTTGTCCAAAATAGATGGTTCAGATATGGTTAATCCAGCTGCCCTGTGATCAGATGAATCCATATTATTTATTTTTCCGACATCAAATGCGTAATTTCTTATCGTACAAATATTGTCATATTTATTTTAATTATGATTAAGTAATTAATTCCAAGGAGGCCTGTAGCGTTGACATGAAGAAATCATATGAGAACACAGTCTGTCAAGTTAATAAAATTTTCAATTAGTCAATCAATCATAAATGTGCTCCTCAGCACTCTTAAATCTGCTCTCAGCCACGCTCAAATCTGATCTCAGGAAAATTTGGGGAATCGCGCTACCAGCCCTAATATGTCTTAACATTTTTGGTCGTAAATCCGTTCGGGAATGAGATCCATTAACATTACGTTATCAAACATAGGGATGAAGACTGCAAAAAAAGGTGTCGACAATGTTTTATAATCTTTGTTAATTTTCATCAAAAAAATGCGGTGCCCCCGAAATACAAAAAAAAGCCCCAGAAAATAAATTAAGGGGGGCAAAAAAAGCCCTGGATTTTTTTTTTCTAACCCTGTTGTACATTATACCTTCATTCATGATGTTTTAATTCAGCTGTATTGACCAAGGGAGAACAATACATTTTATTTTTGAAAATGATTTTGTTTATGGAATTCATATAATTAAATAATATAAATAAAATTATTCATTTAAAAAAGAAATCAGAGTTGATAACTTGACACTTTAGGGAGTGCAATTAACGCTCCCAAATAGTACAAATTTAACTCAGAGCAGTGTTATTTGTCTAATCCCCTTAGTGTTACTTTAACTCTGTTTTGGAGTTAAAGAAGGAACTGGCATAGTGTTAAATGTTTAACTATTTTACATATACGGTATATACAGCATTATTGTACATGCTATCATACAGAGCTATGGGTTGTATGCTGGTGTATATAAAAGTATATATTGTTTATTGTTTATTGTTTATTGTTTAAAAGGATCCCCATTAGCTGCCACCTAAGTGGCGAGCTAGTCTTCCTGGGGTCCACACAGAAAGACAACAGAAAACACAAAACATAACAACATGAGATACATATGTAGCAGGGTGGATTATCCCTACTTTATGAGAGTAGATGTACACTGTCACCAGGTAGTGGCTAGTGGGAACGCAGCAGATCTGAGTCAGGCTGAATCCCCGACTGTAGTGCAGGAGTATTAGAGTGGAGCTTTAGCAGAGGGAGTGGATGGGGCCTAGGATTTACTAACCTAGGGGTGGTGCGCTGGTCCTTCTTGCCCTCCAGGGCGACTCGCAGTAATTCCCCACACACCCACACTTCTCCTAATACTTCCCGCACCCTCCCACACCCGGTGGCAGTAGTGATAGATGATATACTTTCTCCCCAAAGCAGTACCTTTCCTTGCTGATGAGCAGGGGGTCGTAATATGATCCAAGACAAATGGGAACCTACTCCCTATCTGGTGGTTGCACAGAGCCACGAAGGGACGCCTGTCTTCACAGTCCGGCCTGAAGAAGGGGGCCCAGAGAAGACTGTCCATCTGGACCAGCTCAAGCCCTGTACCTTTCCCAATTCCGACCGGGAAGGGCGTGCGCGGGTCCCCCGGAGGACTCCTACGCGTCTTCCGAGACAGACGTGGAGCCCGCTGTTTATCGTCCGCGGGGAACCGTGTCCCAGAGCATGTAACCCACCCAGGTCCCCTCGGGTCGTCACTGAGGTCGTGCCCAACGCGGGAGAAGAGGTGGAGTCGGACTCATCAGGAGAGGACGGCGTAGATGGAGGCGAGGAGGGCGATGCGGGCGACCAGCCTGTAGCTCAGGAGGACTAGGCCGCTGCCGACGACCTGTCGGTGGGAACGGATGATTCAGACACAGGGTCTGAAATGGGAGGGGTCAGACCACTCCGGCCCCAGAGGAGTACTAGAGGTCGGTTACCCGCCCGGTATCGTCACGACTATGTGCTCAAGAATGTGTTCATTGAACAGTGTTTGCAAATTGTGAATAGTTGTGTGAAATTGTTGGTCTAAGGACGGTGTACATGTATGCGTTTCACTGGTGTAACTCCACTAAACTGGGAGTTGTGTAACTTGCATTGGGACTTTGCAAGTTTAAAGTAGGGGGAAATGTAGACACCTGAATATGTCTAACAATAATTCAATGTGTCTAACGTTAATTCCTTGTATTCTCTGTGTTCGCGATGACGTTGTGTAACTTGCTGACCCCTCTTGATCCTCCCTATCCTAACATTGACACTTAATAGTGGGACATGATACAGGTACCGCCAGGGGGAGCTGGTGGCGACGTTGGGCAGGGAGACACAGGTGAAGAAGGATGGGCTCAGGCCGCGGCGCCGGCTGCGGAACTTCCTCTTCATCGTTTTCCAGAGAAGGAAGAGGTCACTTGGAGCTGGAGCTCCGGACATCAAGCATGCGAGATATAAACCCAGTTACGAGGTGGGTTAGTAATGGAATATGCGATAGCTTAGCTTTCAGTTAATGCTAAAGAGACATTGTGAACGACGAAGCAGACGAGCTACTACCGAAGAGTGTGGTAGATATTGCACACGTTGCGTTTTAGCTAAAGTATAGGCGTGATGACAGGGGGTCGTCCCGACCCACAGCTTAGCTTCAGTTAGACTAGCACCACAGTTTAGCCCGCGTGTCGCCCCACCCCTTCAGCCCAGCAGCGGACGTCACAGCACTGCACGCACCTCCAGCCCCTCCGAGCCGTTACTCCAGCAGTCACCTGCCTAACGTCTACCCAGCCCCGCCGCCTGCTATCACGGGACCTCTCGACGGCCATCTCACCACACGGACGTTCGGTGGTGGGAGCAGGCCCGCCCTTGGTTAAGTACACTCAAGCCAGTTACAGTGAGCACTCCGAGTGCTGGAACTTTATCGGTAGACATTCTCTTTGTGTGGCGCGGGCCCTTTAAGGGTGAAGAGAAGCAGTACTTTGAACTGACACTGGTAACAGTGTTTAGGGGCGCCCCGACATTTATTATTTTGGGGAAGCCGGCTATAGATAGGACTTTTGTTTTCAACGTGAGCCCACTGTCTTTTGGTTGAATGTGGTGTGATAACGTGTGTTCTTTTATAAAATTCCCATTGAATAGCTCCTGTATCCCTCTCCCTCTTCCTCCCCTCTCTCCCCACCTACGGGGAAACGAACAAGTATCTAAACCCTTAAAGGGACGGGTTTTATTACTGTGTCTTGCCCAGTGTGGGAAGAACTTTAGTCATTACCGTAGAGCGAGAGCACTAGGTGCCCAGTGTGGAAAGAGCTTTGATTCTTGTGTAAATACATGTCAAAAGAATAAGACTTTCAGTAAAAGAGAGCTAAATGGGAACACTGTGTGCGTGTCTGTTAATGTGCATTCTGTCTAACCCTTTCCTTTCCGGGTAATGTGTATTATTGTTTAACCCTTTCCCCACCCCCTGCCTATGCCTCATTGGGACGCCTAAATATTAAAGGCAACCAACTTGGTCTCTACTCGCCAATCAGGAAGGGTACTGCTTTGGGGAGAAAGTATATCATCCATCATTACTGCCATCGGGTGTGGGAGGGCACAGGAAGTATTGGGGGAAGTGTGGGTGTGTGGGGAGCAGTGATGCCAGTAACTAGTTACTAAGTAACTAGTTACTGTAATCTGATTACTTTTTTCAGTAAATAGTAATCTAACTTGTTACTTTTTACAAGCCAGTAATCTGATTACAGTTACTTTTCCAAGTGGCTGTGAGTTACTATTTAGTTACTATCTCATAATGCTGATGATAAGAGAGCCAGGGGTACAGTCAGCTAGACCGGAGTATGGCCTGATGGCTGATGACGTCTCATGATGACCTGTCTGAGCAGCCAATCATGATTTATGACATATGCACTTTCAATAAAGCATTATTAAAAAAAAAAACTGTTGTCATTCTTGTGGCAGCAGCAGGGGGGACGACGACGACTTCGTAACCTAGTTACTTTCAAAGTAATCAGTAATCAGTAAAGTAACAAGATTACTTTTTAAAGGAGTAATCAGTAATCAGATTATTTTTACAAGTAATCTGTGGCATCACTGGTGGGGAGCTACTGCTAATCGCCCTGGAGGGCAAGAAGGACCAGCGCACCACCCCTAGGTTAGTGAATCCTAGGCCCCATCCACTCCCTCTGCTAAACCTCCACTCCAATACTCCTGGCCTACAGTCGGGGACTCAGCCGGATCCAGCTCTGCTGCGTTCCCACTACCAGGTGGCAGTGTACATCCACTCCCATAAAGCAGGGATAATCCACCCTGCTACACATGTAAGAATTTGAATCAGTAGTGCGGTAGCACTCTTTTCATATTAAACAGGTTTTCTCCCACAGATTTCATCTGTTCCTTGTCAAGACCCTCTGATCTGTCTACCGTCTCCTGTGATAACGAATTTCATAAAAATTTCACTGATCCTACCACCTCTCTCCCAGCATGAGATATGACTCATTTTTACCTCATGAACACATACTTTAGGCTCTGTAATGTATTTTCTGTGTAGCAATTATCTCCAGCCCACTCAAGACACCAGGGGGATTTTGGGCCTATGGCGCTCTATAAGACCATCTCATAATGGGCTTTGATGTTGCAATGAATGTTTACATTTACATTTACATTTAGTCATTTAGCTGACGCTTTTATCCAAAGCGACTTACAAGTTCTGTACGACAAGTCATCAGGAAAGGTACAACTCTATCAGCTGAGTAACAATGTTCATCAAAGTGTTGCGTGTTACACTGTAGGTTAGTTTATTAGGACAAGTGCATGACAGTAAGGTTAGTTAGGGTTAGAGTTTTTTAATTATTATTATTATTTCAGATAATGGTTGAAGAAGTGCGTCTTAAGTCGACGGCGGAAGATTGGACGGGTTTCGGCTGTCCTAACTGGGGTGGGTAGTTCATTCCACCATTGTGGGGCAAGGACTGAGAATAGGCGGCATCTCTTTGAACTTGTGAGGTACAACAGCCAGTGTGAGCACTGTAGGCACTCGACCCCCTCACTGAATGAAGACTTACCCTGGAAATACTTCATGTCCACCGCCTCTTCCTCCTTCTGCCAGTCGAAGATGTCCCCCTCCATGGCTCCTCCGCAGGGCAAGCTGTCCTTCTGGCCTCACAGCAAGTCCTGCCAGCAGTGTCGGTGGTAACTCACTTGTCAAATCAGAACCAGAAAACGTCTGACCAGAAAACGCCCTCACTTACTATTCTGTGATATTTTAGTTTTTGATGAGCACACATAACGCTGATGAGTAGCCTATGACCCCCCCCCCCCTCAAAGTGCTTCACAATAGAAAAAAGACAGGCATAAAATGAGCACATAAAATGCAGACATATAAATTCACAGTTTTTTTACATTAGGATCTAACATCCCAACAGGCCACCTTGTTTATGGTTTGATTCAGTTTTAAATAGACAATAATAAAAAGAGTATAGTGCAGTGCAATAAAATTGTAGAATAGAATAGATTAAAAAAATATATATATATTTTACAGTGCAATAAAATTGTTCTGGATTACTGTTCAACAGTTCAAAGTCGTCTTTACCTTCTCTGTTTGGTATCCACAGTTTAAATCTTGACAGTCTTCCCTCCTGTTTTATACCCACTTTGACCCTTTGAACCTCCCACCCAGGGCAAACCTCCCTCTCAGGGTGCAGTTCCCTCTCTCATGGTGCAGTTCTAGGCCTGGGTCCTACACAGTTTTAAAGCCTGACAGTCTCTTGTTTGATACCCACACAGTTTAATACCTGACAGCTTTGAACCTGTAATAAAAAGCAATAGACAGAGTAAAATAATACAGTGCAATAATAGAATAGTAGAATAGAATAGATAATAAAATTATGCAATAGAATGGACAGAGTAAAATAGTGCTACAGTACAATCAACAGCGGGGTGTATTAGAAGGCTATGGTGAAGAGGTACGTTTTTAGCTTATTTTTGAAAATATTAAGAGATCTAGCTTAGGTAATAATAATAATAATTTAGGACCTGCTCAGAGGTCATCAATCGGCACACATGCGATGCATGCATGCAATTCGTATCTGCGATTAACCCATCCCGTCGTCCTTCCCCCCCAAGGGCAGCCGGGAGCAGACAGGCGTCAACGTGAGCCGCGCCAGGGGACCAATCCAAGTGCTCCTGTCCGTCTTCGTCAAGGACGCCACAGCGTTAGCGATCTATTGTTGTGCATGTTTTTCCATTGGGTTTATCTTATCGGGGGGAAACCCTTGCAAGCACGGGGAGAACATGCAAACTCCACACAGAAAGGCCTGGGAGATACCCCACCTGGGTAACTGGCATCATGGAAACCTGGTCCCCAAGCAGGAATCGAACCCTGGACCTTCTTGCTGTGAGGCGACAGTGTTAACCACTACACCACCGTGCCGCTATCTAGTGTGTTCCATAACTTTGGTGCATAGTTTGCAAAGGCTCCATCCCCGATTTTCCTTAGACTGTGGCTTGGAACCTTCAATAGACCAGTAGTAGATGATTGCAATGTTCTAGGAGGCACATAGTTGACTAGAGAATTTGCAATGTAGCTTGGTCCTGTTCCATTTAGTGCTTTGTATATAAGGAGGAGGACCTTGAAATCAATTCTAAATGTTACCGGAAGCCAGTGTAGGTTAGCTAATGTGACCGGTGTGATCTCGCTCTGCATTGTGTTTCGATTCGACCCCTGTTAAGGGATCGCCCTGAGTGGGAGTTGAACCCTGGGCGCCGCGGGTGGCATCACAGACCACTATACCAAGAGGTGAATTCACTTCTAAGTACTGGGTCTGGATGCCTCTGGGGAGTGAGTTTACTTGCAGTACTGTTTAACGTCCACAGTCACTTCACTATACAAGTCCCTCGTGACTGTGGATAGACATGCGGTACCTCCGTTACACTAATACAGGACTGATGTGGTCTCTCCTCTTGGTTCTAGTTAGTAGCCTAGCTGCCGAGTTTTGAGTTGGAGTCGTTCTGTGTTTTTTTTTGGGAGGCCTGTGAGGAGTGCATTACAGTAGTCAAGTCGGCTTGAGATAAAGGCATGGATCAGTTTTTCAGCATCTTTTTGATTTATAAACGGCCGTACCTTAGCTATGTTTCTAAAGTGGAAAATGATGTGTGATTTAAAGCTTAGGTCTGAGTCTATTATAACACCAAGACTTGTAACTTCGGGTTTGATCCAAGGAGTAAGTTGCCCCATATTGCTCTGTAACATTTCTCTTTTTGTTATAAGACCGACTATAGTAGGATTTCAGTTTTGCCCTCATTTAATTTTAGGACGTTGTTCGTCATCCATTTGTTTATTGCTAAGAGACAGGCGGAAATGGAGTTTATAGCTGTGTGATCATTTGGGTCAGCGGAGATGTACAATTGTGTGTCATCTGCGTAACTATGGAAACATACATTGTGCTTTCTAATGATGTCTCCGAGTGGCAGCATGTATAGTGAGAATAATAATGGACCAAGGCAGCTCCCCTGTGGAACTCCGAAGTAGGTGTCATGTTTCTCAGAAGAATGATCTCCAAGACGTAATATTTTCTCCCTTTGATATATGGTCTGAACCAGTTTAATACATAGTCAGAAAGACCAACTAACTTTTCTAGACGATTTATTAGGATATCATGGTCGATCGTGTCAAATGCTGCGCTTAGATCTAATAGGACGAGAATTGAGACTTTGTTTGCATCAGAGTTTATTCTGAGGTCACTAATTATTTTTGTAAGAGCAGTTTCAGTGCTATGGTGCGTTCAAGTTCAAGTTCAAGTTCAAGTTCTTTAATAGTTGTCATACAGAAGTACAGAATACTTTCATACAAAATGCTTCTTACTGTTACGCTCCAGAGACTGTGCTAGACAAGATAGTATCAAATAACATAATAACATAATATAGCATGAATTTAGAAGAAGAAAATGAGGTCACAGTGTTCGGTATAGACATATGTACAATGTTCTGAGTTACCATATAATATACAATACACAATACTATGCAGTGTACTAATGTACAGTACTATCTAGTGCAAAGCAGAAATGGGATGAGGTACAATTTTAGGTACAATTTACAGTAAGGTGTACGAGTTGTAGTGCAATCCTTCATCCATAAATATAAAGTGTGGGGAGTGGGTGCTACAGTGTGTTTGTTTAAAGTGGGTGTGTGCTATAAGTGTGTGGAGTGGGTGCTACAGTGTGTTTGTTTAAAGTGAGTGTGTGCGTGTGGATGTGTGTGCTATGTGCGTTTGGTGGTTGTTGTTGTGTAGTGTTCATTCATTGTTCGTTTAGCAGCCTGATGGCCTGGGGATAGAAGCTTCTTCTGAGTCTTTCTGTGCTCGCCTTGAGACTCCTGTATCGCTTGCCTGACCGCAGCAGTTCAAAGAGGCAGTTGTTCGGGTGACTGGAGTCTTTAATGATTCTCTTAGCCTTGCCCTTGCAACGCTTGTAGTAAATGTTCTGGAGGGTGGGGAGCCCCCCTCCAATTGTGCGTTCGGCTGAACGTGTCACTCTTTGTAGTCTGCTTTGGTCTTGTGCAGTGCTATTCCCAAACCAGGAGGTGATGTTGCCGGTCAAGATGCTCTCTATTGTACATGAGTAGAAGTTCTTAAGGATCTTCTGGCTGACTTGGAACTTCCTTAGGCGCCTGAGGAAGTAGAGGCGTTGTCGTGCCTTCTTCACAACACTGTTAATGTGTGTGGTCCATGTCAAGTCCTCGGATATGTAGGCTCCGAGGTACTTAAAGCTGTTGACTCTCTCAACCGGTGCCCCGTCGATGCTGAGGGGGCTGTAGTCCTTGACCCCCGACCTCCTGAAGTCCACAATCATCTCCTTTGTTTTGCTGACGTTCAGGGAGAGGCTGTTTTCCTGGCACCATCCCGCCAGGACCTTGACCTCTTCCAGGTAGGCCCTCTCGTCGTTGGCAGAGATCAGGCCCACCACCACTGTGTCGTCAGCAAATTTGACGATTGTATTGCTACTCCGCTGAGCCACACAGTCGTGTGTGTACAGGGAGTAGAGGAGGGGACTCAGAACACAGCCCTGGGGGGCCCCTATGTTGAGGGTGATGGATGAGGAGGTGCAGTTGCCTGCTCTCACCACCTGGGGTCTGCCAGTCAGGAAGTCCAAGACCCACTGGCAGAGGTCATAGCCCAAGCCCAGGTCCCTGAGCTTGGCTATGAGTATGGAGGGGACTATGGTATTGAATGCCGAGCTGTAGTCGATGAATAGCATTCTCACATAGTTCCCCTGCCTCTTGTCCAGGTGTGATGCTGCTGTGTGCAGCACATGGGATATGGCGTCCTCCGTGGACCTGTTGGGGCGGTATGCAAATTGCAGGGGGTCCATGTTGATGGGGAGGGAGGAGCAGATGTAGCCCTTTACTAGCTTCTCAAAGCACTTCATGGCTATGGAGGTGAGAGCTACAGGGCGGTAGTCGTTGAGGCAAGCAGGCTTGGATTTTTTGGGTACAGGGATAATAGTGGACTTCTTCAGGCAGGTGGGGATGACAGCCTGTTCTAAGGACAGGTTAAATATGTCAGTGAATACTGGGGCCAGTTGGTCGGCACAGACTTTTAGGACGCGGCCGGGGATGCCGTCTGGACCTGCTGCCTTCCTGATATTCACTTTTTTAAAGGTCCGCCTCACCTCATGCTCTGTTACCCTGAACACTGCGCCTCCATCAGCAGCCGACCCCCCCCCCCCATTGCCGAGGCTTGTGAGCTGGTGTTGTTATTACCAGCATCAAACCTCGCATAGAAGGTATTGAGGTCATTTGCTAAGGAGATGTCACTGTTCAGTTTGAGGGAGGCGCCTTTGTAGTCTGTCATCGTTTTGAGCCCCTGCCACATAGCTCTAGAGTCAGCTTGTTCAAACTGGAGTTCAATTTTATCCCTGTAGCGTCGTTTGGCCTCTGACACTGTCCTCCTTACGTTGTATCGCGCCACCTTGTGGTCATTCATGTTGCCTGCCTCTAGGCCGTCGTTGTATGCTTTGGTGCGCTCTCTCAGAGCTTCACGGACGGATTTGTCTACCCAGGGTTTTTGATTTGGGTAAACTTTCATTTTGGTAGTGGGGATTGTTTCTTTCACCCTAGTACAAACATAGTCCAGCACTGTCTCCGTGTAGACATTAATGTTATCTGTGTCGCGGAACACATTCCAGTCTGTGTGGTGAAACACTGACCGGATCGCTTATAGCTGTTCCGCAACAGTAAGTGACTTCCGGGGTAGGCCTGATTGGCCCCGACAGGCACGTGACGCGCAACTTTCTCTGCCGCGCGGCACGCTCCGTGGAGCGGAGCGGCAGAGCTTGCGGAATGATGTAACCGTCCAAATCCGCTATGACTTTGATTCGGCGCTTTAGCTCACCTCGCAGAGCAGCGGTCCTGCGATCCTGCAGTCCGTTGTTGACAAGTTCGAATCCCATCGAATTTATTTTTTTTAACGTGATTTTTTTTTTTAACGTGTATTCTTTCGCCGGTTAAGGTTAGGCATGGTTAAGGTTAAGGTTAAGGTTAGGCATTGTTTCGGAGTTGGTTAAGGTTAGAACGGTTAAGTTTAGGCGCTGTTAAGGAGCTGGTTAAGGTTAGAGTTTGTGTTAGAGAATGGCAATATTCTTTCTATGGTTAAGGTTAGGCATGGTTAAGGTTAAGGTTAGGCATTGTTTCGGAGTTGGTTAAGGTTAGAACGGTTAAGTTTAGGCGCTGTTAAGGAGCTGGTTAAGGTTAGAGTTTGTGTTAGAGAATGGCAATAGACAGCCTATTTCCGCGCGACAGCTCTCAGCAGCCTCGTTGCGCGTCCTGAGTTTGCCGCGTCACGTGCCTGTCGGGGCCAATCAGGCCTACCCCGGAAGTCACTTACTGTTACGGAACAGTTACACGCGACCGGATCGTCTCCTCTGACGTCACATCCCATTTCTGCACCTCTCGCGAGACTACGGGAGTACTTTTAATTCTCTGTCTGTACTTTGGTGAAAGAAAGATGGATGCGTGATCTGACTTACCAAAGCCACTATCAGAATGAGCCTTGTAGCCACCTTTAAATTGCGTGTAACAGTGATCTAGGATGTTACCGCCTCTGGTGTTGCAAGTCACATGCTGATAGAAGTCAGGCAATACCTTTCTCAGATTGGCGCTATTGAAATCTCCCAGAACTAAAATGGCGGCGTTAACATTCGCCACTTGGATTCTATTTACCTCGTCGTGTAGTCTGGAGAGCGCAACCTTGTTGCTGGCTTGCGGTGGAATATACACTCCGACCAGGACGATCGCCGTTAACTCCCTCGGGAGGAAGAAAGGACGACACTTGATGGTTATATATTCCAGTTCTGGGGAGCAGTGGTTGGATAATTCCTTCACGTTAGTTGGATCACTCCAATTTTTGTTAAACATGAAGGCAATACCTCCTCCACGTTGTTTACCGGACTCTGCTGATGTCCGATCCTTGCGATGGATAAAGAAGTGATCAGCCGGTTGAATTGCGTGGTCTGGGACGTCCGGCGTCAACCACGTCTCGGTGAAGCAGAGGACGTTGCAGTCCCTAACGTCTCTTTGATATTGAATCCTTGCTCGGATGTCATCCAGTTTATTGTCAATTGATTGTACATTGGCTAGCAATATACTGGGCAGTGGTGTACGGTGGCGTCTGGATCTCAGCCTGTTACGGATCCCAGCCCTCTTCCCTCGCCGTCTGGTTCCTCTGTTCCTGGGGTCTAGGAACAAAGGATCTTGTCCTGATCTCCGGAGAATTTCTTCAGGCCATTGATGCGGTTCGGAAAGCTGATCCAGTGAGTAATCCAGTTGGTAAGTTTCCCGTAATCCAATGTCTATGAGTGACTGACGGTCATATACATTAAATGCACCAACAGTTGGTACGAACAAAACTCTAAAAACTATAAATATTAACAAAAGTAAACACAGTCTCGACGGAGCGAACAGAGAGGCAGCCGGTCGGAGCAGCGCCATCATCATTCTGAAGCCTGATTGAAATTCCTCCATGATGTTTTTTTCTTTGAGAAAGGAGTTTATTTGTAATGAGACCATTTTTTGCTGATGAATGGGAGGTTGGATATTGGCCTATAGTTGGTTAGTACATTAGTGTCTAGTTTGGGTTTCTTTAGTAAGGGTCTTACGACAGCTGTTTTGAATGAGATGTATTTATAATATTTAGGACATGACAGGAAGAGGAGGAGTTACATTCCATGACAGTTTTGTAAAGCTCAGTTGATGTAATGCAAGCAAATTTTCCTATGGTTACTTTTTTGCAGGGTTTGCTGATGGTGTCCATGTTTGTATCAGGACTAATGCTGGCTCTAATTGAAGTTATTTTGTTATTGAAGAATAATTCTAGTTCTTCACATTTTGATGCAGATGACTGTGGAGGGGTGGGGGCAGTGTTGAGTAGCTAGTCGATGGCTGAGAATAATATTCTAGAGTTTCCAACATTCTCGGTGATAATCTTAGAAAAATAGTCCTTTCTTGCCACTCGCATTTCTTTGTTATAGGCAGTCATGGCTTCCTTATATATATCGCAGTGGACTGTGTGTTACGGTTGGGCATGATAAATGGTGGATAGAGATGAACCCAGGAGCAGACCAGCAGAGGACAGACGAAGGCAGGTGTTGCATTTTGAAAAGTGAGCAATGCTCCTTTAATGACATACAGAGCAGCTCCAATAATACAGAGAGCAATTATTTTCACAAGCTAATTACCCTACAAAACAAAAACACTATAATAGAATCTATCCTCCGTGACAGGAGCGATAGACCTTGACAGGACAGATAAATTACTTACAAGAAAGGGGAAAACGCGAACGGCTTGACAAGACATGAACACAGGAACCAGGTAACCGTGAAATGATGCGACAGGGAAGACAGGAAGTAACAGGCATATATACAGACACTGATTGACACAGGAGGGTAATTAGGTGATTAGACTCAGCTGGGGAAACAGAGTGACACATAACATTACCAAGTTGAAATATAAATACACACAAACACAACACTGACCAGATCACAAACCCAACACAGATAGGGAAGTAGGGATGTCCCGATCCGATCACGTGACACTGTACACTGTACATTGGAATACTGACAAAGCCATACTTGGTCATTTACTGTACAACTGGGTTAGGACATTTGTAGGGGCCAGTTTCGAATTGAAGTCTCCCGTAGGTGTTCTTTGAGAGTGTTTTTGAAAGTGGGTAGTGATTCACATTCCTTTACAGCTTTGGGTAGGGCGTTCCACATTGATGTGGCATAATTGCGAAACGTGTTTAGTCCCTTGTTTGAGCCGAATCTGGGTTTAACATGATTTGTGGAGCTCCCTCTGGTGTTGTGATCGTGGTATTCACTGACCTTTGGGAAGTATTTTGACATGTACATGGGTACCTTGGTCACGTAGTGTATCTTGTAGACCAGGCCCATTGCAAGTTGCTGTACTCTGTCATCTACTCTAAGCCATCCTAGGTTGTCAAAGTGGGCAGGGGTGAGGTGGGTTCTAGGAGTCAGGTCAAGCAGTAGTCTGACTAGCTTGTTTTGAGATGTTTGTAATTTGTTCTTTAGTGCCTTTGAGGTGCTTTGGTACCATGAGGTGCAAGCATAGTCGTAGTACCCTTGAATGAGTGCTCCTGCCAGAGTCTTCAGGGTATTCTTGTTTACCAGAGAGGAGATCCGGTACAAGAATAGAGTTCGTTGGTTGACTTTTTTTATTACATTGGATGCCATTTTGTCACAGGAAAGATTAGCCTCTAGGATGGAACCCAGGTAGGTAATTTCATCTTTCCTTGTGACAATATTGTCACCCACTGTAACCGAGAAGCCGTCGGTCTTGCTGAGTTTGTTATTTGAACCGAAGAGAATGGACTCTGTTTTGCCAATGGGTAATGATAGTTTGTTGTCGGCGATCCATATGCAGATTTTGCCTAGTACCGAGCTGAGGGCTTTTTCAACCTGTAACTTGTTCTTGTCAGAGACCAGCAGGGCTGAGTCGTCCGCAAACAGGAACAAGTTGCAGTCACAAGCTGACGACATGTCATTTGCATAAATTAGGAATAGTAGCGGTCCTAGTATGCTTCCTTGTGGAACACCACAGCTCACTGTGAGGGGGGGGGATAGGGTACCGTTTACCTCCACCATCTGTTCTCTCCCCTCCAGGTAGGATTGTATCCAGCTCACTGATAGACTATCAAAACCAATTGCTTTTAGCTTGTCAATCAGAATGGTGTGATTGACAGTGTCGAAGGCCTTTTGTAGGTCCAGCATGACCATGCCGCAGTATTTGCCCGCGTCCACCTCTTGTTTGATGTGGTCGTTCAAATAGAGAAGGCATGTGTCAGTGGAGTGGGATGTTCTGAAGCCAGATTGGAATTCGTAGATTAGATTTTTTTCCGCGATGTAACTCGAGAACCACTGAACGGATTTTGTCGGATTTTATCGCTATCGACAGGCAACAAATAAGCCTTCAATTCTATATATATATTGTATTACAAAATATGCACACCCGGTTGCAAAAAGTCTGAAAAAGGTCCCATATGTGGGACGTTGCATGCTAAGAGGTCCATGGGGAGATTTTGTCACTTGACTTTTTTTTTGCCTTTCATGGAGCGACAGCATCCAGTGTATATGATAGGGTGTTGTTGAGATTTTCAACCATGCAGTTTAAAGAACAGTCGAGGCTGGATGGTTCAGTTTGTCTCATAATGTTTGAGAACTTCTCTTCTGCAATGTCATCTAGTACTCTTCGCTTTACAACAGTTACCTTTTTTTGTCTCTGTTAAGTTTAGGTTAGCATTGAAGAATACACAGTGATGGTCAGATATAGGTAATTCGATTACTGATACTTTATCAGTAATCAGCCTTGTTGTCATCACTAAGTCTAGGGTGTTACCATGTTGGTGAGTGGGTTCATTTACATGTTGTATTAGCTCAAAGCTGTCCAGTAGGTTGGTAAGCTCAATAGCCTTGGGGTCGTTCTTCTTATTTATATGAATATTCAGATCTCCATGTATGATTAATCTTTCACATCTAAGGATACCGACTGAGATTAGCTCTGGGAATTCCTGCAGAAATATTTTGGTGGCCGGTACAATGTGATGATGAGCAAAGACAGTTCAGCTTTGAGCTCAATAGCAAGATATTCAAATGATGTAAATTCACCCATGTCAATGTCATTACATACAAACGATGTAGATAAAATAGCGGCAAGCCCTCCCCCTTTTCTATTTTGTCTGACCGATTGATAATACTTATAATTTGGAGGGCAGGCTTCTATCAGTGTTGTCGCACCAATAATGTCATTTAGCCAGGTCTCGACTAGGATTGATTGATTGATTGATTGAACATTTTATTAACAGATTGCAGAATGGGTACAATACAGTACAGCTCAATACAAACAATTGTTAAGGGGATGCAGACCAGATAAAGACTTTCGTCTTGTTTACATCAGGGTCCCCCATTTTCAATTCATAATGAATTGTAAGTAAGGGTGCAATTAGCACCGTGCAATCCATTCTTTGTGGATCCCGACCAAAGTATTTTCCAATAAGCTTACCTCCAGTGCCCGGGGGAGTGAGCGGAGAAAATAGGGCACCTTCCGCTGAACTGACTGTCTCCTATATAACTGACGTCAACTTTGGCAACCGCCAAAACAACAGTGCACAAAGGAAAAGAGAGATGCACTCAATCTGATCAAAAGTTCTTACAAAACGTATTATTATTATTATTATTATTTCTTTTTATCCTCTCTTTCTCCGATTTTTCTGTTTTCTCCCCGTCCCAATTTTTTAGTCATTGTGCCAATTTCCCCCCCCTCCCCTACCTGGTTTGTTGTGCGCATGTTCTCCTACTGGTCGGTACAAGGGAACCCTGAAGTCATCCGCACGCTTCCTCCGACACGTGTGGCGACAGCCAGTGACTCTTTTTTCACCTGGCAGCGAGGACTCTCATTGGTGAAGTGTAACGCGTGGGAGGTCACGCTGCCTTCATCAAGTCCTGCCTCCGCTGAGCAAGCACCCAGACCTGACCTGTAGGCGTCGCTGTCCACAACGCCAGATTCCCACCCATGACTTGCCCTCCCCCTAACCCAGCCAAACGAGTTAGTATAGCGATCAGCCCAAGCCTCAAGCAATGCTGACTCCGGGAGTCGAGACCGCAGCCTCTTGCATTGGTGACGACCGCCCCTTACAAAACGTATTCTAAACAAAAAGAAAACAGACCTGACCTCGCTTGATTTAAGAGTGGCGGTGTGAAAGAAAACAATGTGTCAGAGTAGAAAAGGAAGGATAGGGCAAATGAGGATGTGGCTGTGACATATGAGTCTTGAGTGACATAAGGACAAGCATAAGGACACTTCTACACCGGACGAGTCCAAATGGACTGGTTTCGCAAAAACCACACTTCAGGGGGTCCCAGATGGAAAACATGACACGCGGAGCCGCGCGGCACTCAGGCACACGCCAGGCTTCCATTTGAAACACACCAATTCGATGTTGCTCGGCCCCCTGCACTCACCGATCTTCCAACACACTCTGTATGTGTGCTGGTCTTGTCATCAGAGGAAGAAAAAGGGGGGGAAAGCGGACCACCCATGAGCCCGGCGAAGGAGCAATTTGGGAAAGGGGAGGTAACCATGGTAACCAAGGGACTAGATGAGAAAACAAGGGCCTAAAATAAACCCCTAATTCCTTTAGCTAAACCAAAAGCCTCTCTCTCTCTCTCTCTCCCTCTCTCTCTCTCTCTCTCTCTCTCAAAATACGTAAGCAAGTCTAAAAATAAAAGTGTGAAACATAATGAAAACACAACATTTCAATTCAAACATTTATTTCCAGATAGACACGGGTAAACAAGCTAGTGGTGAGACATTCGGTTGACACGCGTCTCCTCGCGACGTAGATGCTGACTCATTCTCACTCACTCAATAATTCAACCATGGCTCTAAAATGCCTGAGTCGTCCGGTTGCCGTACATGCGGTACAATCCTCTCGGTCTCTCCGACACTCTGCTCCAGAGGAGAAGAGGTGGCCCCTGAGGGACTCCTTCTGAAGGACTGCTCAACACGAGGACTGGCTCTCTCTCGTGGCAGGAAGCTAACGCGGCACTTAAGGCAAAAGGCAACAGCGTTGAGCGTAAAAGTATGGCTTGAATCAAATACATGCCGTACACAGTCCGGCAAAAACACACAAAAAAGAACGTGACACTGTGAAAACTACGGGAGTTCCCGCATTGAAGAGAATACATATAATAATAATGTTGTAAATGTTGGGATATTAGGACATAATGAGAATATACTTTATGACGTTTTTCTTAAGATACAATAATATTGAAGCATTAAAGGTTGCATTTTTTTGTAAAATAATAGCTCTACATTTCAACAGCCACCACTGATACTGGTCACCACTGGTCAGTAACGGGAAAATGTATTTACTGTTTACTGCAGAGTGGAGGGACTAGGAGAGCCATGTTACTGACCAAACACTCTATATCAGTGATGGCTGTCAGAATGTAGAGCTATTTAACACTTATTTTAACAAAAGAAAACACCACTTACAGCACCTTTAAGCAGTAGGGATGAGAAGTTAGACAGACGTCTATTCTAACTTGAACACTGTGGCTTCATGAATCTTGCAGTGACTGCCGTGTATTTAAACGCATGGCTGAAGTGTTCTTGGGGTTTCTGGGTTACCGTTAGCATCCGACGAGGGAAAGAATAAATAAACACTGACATTTTGCGGGGGGGGGGGGGGGGGATTAGGCAGTGGTAACTTTCTCAGTTATTTCAGGTCATGTCCCCCTCTGGGTCTCTCTGCATCACTTGGCAATGACTTCAGCCCCATTTGGTCTCCTCTGTGTCCAGACCGTGGTGTGGGCTGTCAGGGGGAGAAACACAGCCAGGGCACGGCCACCCTTGACAGACTCACAGATGTCACTCCGAGTTCTTGTAGTTGGTGAACAGATTGTACAGGACCCGCAGAGTGGACTTGAGGTTCAGGTTGACGACATCTGTAGAGAATTGATATGGAGATTGTGGTACAGTAAGAGGCTCCGATCCGTGTATGAAGTTTTTTTGGACCATATAAATGTGTTGTATATTCACATACATTCATAAAGGAAATCTCCAACAATTTGGGGAAATTAGCTTATTTGCCATCTGCCCTGGAGTTAGATAAGAAGATACATACCTTTTTCTTCTCTGTGCATGTAGTAGGAGTAGGAAGACGTTGGGAACTAGGCTAATGGAGGAACCTACTTCCAGTGACTGACGCTAAGCTAGGCTAACGGTGCACGTCTTCCTACTCCTACTGCATGCACAGAGAAGAAAAAGGGTATGTATCTTCTTGTCTAACTCCAGGGTAGATGGCAAATAAGCTAATTTCCCAAAATGTTGGAGTTTTCCTTTAAGGAGTTTGGTTTGTAGGTGGAAAACTTGCTTTTTAGAACTTTCTTAGTAAAGTTCCAAAGATTCTTACCCCATCAAAAATCTCAATACGGGTAGCTTATAGCAATGGTTCTCAAACCTTTTCATGTAAAGGACCCACAGTATGATGAGTAATAGGGACCCGCCCATTTCATAATATTCTGTCCCAGAGGATCCCAAATGGATATTTATTGTTAGATACAGTGTGCTTTAGTTGAGAATTCCATTACTATCTAGGTGAGAAGATGACAGAGGAGAGAGTGAAAACTATGACATAGATTTGTATACATTCGCTAAATTGGGTTTAACTTCTAGAGATTATTTTGATATTGTATACATTATTTAATTGAGTTTAACTTCTAGAGATTATTAGTGATATTGTATACATTATTTAATTGAGTTTAACTTCTAGAGATTATTAGTGATATTGTATACATTATTTAATTGAGTTTAACTTCTAGAGATTATTAGTGATATTGTATACATTATTTAATTGAGTTTAACTTCTAGAGATTATGAGTGATATTGTATACATTATTTAATTGAGTTTAACTTCTAGAGATTATGAGTGATATTGCATACATTATTTAATTGAGTTTAACTTCTCGAGATTATTAGTGATATTGTATACATTATTTAATTGAGTTTAACTTCTAGAGATTATGAGTGATATTGTATTGCATACAGATTCATCATGTTTCTAGGGACCCCCTGGAAGTTCCTCAAGGACCCCACTTTCAGAACCAATGGCTTATAGTATAAAATATAGTTTTACACCAATTTATTTAAATAAATACATAATAATAATAATAATAATAATAATAATAATAATAATAATAATAATAATAATAATAATAATAATAATAATAATAATAATAATAATAATAATAATAATAATAATATTATAATAATAATAATAATAATAATAATAATAATAATAATAATAATAATAATAATAATAATAATAATAATAATAATAATAATACTTTTTACAGCCCATTCATTCATAGTGTATGATTGTGGAGGTAAACTGTTTAAAAGTTAGCTGAGAGTAATCAGATTAGATTGCTACATAAATTAGTGGATTATATTATTAACCCTTTCACTGCCGCACTGGTGACCGTCGGTTGTGTGATAGTAAAGGTTTAACCTTCTGTTGCGTGGCAGT
>NC_140182.1:87806403-87808903 GCF_963971535.1 Notolepis coatsorum | reverse complement strand
GGCAATTTCCACCCTACATTGTAAAACACTTTCAAGGTCTAGAATAGAATAGCTATATAAATGCAATTATCATTCATTCATTCATTCATTCAACATATAGTATTACACAACAAATAATATCAGTGAAGTCAGTCGGCAATTATAATCTTATTTAGAGTGCATATCCTTTGGGGCAAAATAGTAGCTGAAATAGTAGTTGAAATAATAATACAAATAAATAAATAACCTTCTCACTGTCTTTCCTACTATTACGTACCCTACTACTATGCTACTATACTTATACTACTATGCGCTCAGAGTGTAACACTCAAGCTCGATTTAATTTGATGAACAATGACACTGACCCTTAGCTGCCAGAGATGTACAACTCCTGCTGATTTGTTGTTCACCATTTTTAAGTCGCTTTGGATAAAAGCGTCAGCTTAATAACTGAATGTAAATGTAAATGTGAAATCCCATCGTGTTAGAACAACACGCTACAGCTTAGCCATGTGAGAGAGGGAGGTCCAGGCCGTCCAGATGATGACAACGCGACCGCGAGGAGCTAGTGTGTGTGCAGCGTTCTCACCTTCACCACCACCACCTGCACGGAGACATGCTCAGGCAGTCTGATGGGGGCTTGGAAGTGCATGGCTAGAGCCACCAGCAGATAGACGATGGCCACCAGGTTCTTAGAGTGGATAGCTGTAGAGGAAGAGGCCAGGAGACAGAGAGAGAGAGCCATCAACACACTGAGTACTACCTTTGAGTAACGTTCAAGATCACAATGTGGTAGGCTATTTACTAAAGGGTGAAATGAAGTGAGATGACAACTAGCGTCGTAAATCAATCATAATAACCAATAACAATTCATATCAATATCTGATGATTGTGGCTCGATGAATATAATAAATAAGGCGATTGAATGAAAAGAGCATCTGCACCCTCAGATCTGTGCAAGAGTCGTTTTTTTTTTATCGCAGGCTTCCAGTCAAGACACCTTCTTCAAAGTGTGAACCAGAAAGTTGTATGTCTCTGACCAAAAGCTTGCAATAAAGAAATTTTTTTTATTCTTGTGTTTTTTCTCTACTTGATAACAAAAAACAAACAAAAAAAGGTGATACCAGCCATATGAAAACATGTACTTGGCATCCTATGACGATGAACACATTTCTGTTTTGAGAGGGGAGTGTAAACGCAGCCTACAGTCCACGCTCCACTCCAGGGACCAGCCGTGGGGCTTCAGCAGGTCGTTCACAGCCTCCAGCACCGTCTGGAGCTTCTGCTTCTGGCCGATCTCCGACTGGGTCACCTCCGCCACGTTCAGCTTCTTACCCGATAGCTTCTCTGTGGTCAGTAGGAGACAGGAGATATACTGATATGAGGTAAAGGTGGCACAAGGAACATACATACCGGGGCCTTATCTTTGGACATTATGTACACAAAGCAACACAGAATATCCTATTCCATTGTCATGGAAAATGTGAATATTTCATGCTTTATCAATGACCCAAAGCATGAGAAGATCTATATCATGGTGTACATACAGTGATGGATTGGCCATCTTGCAGGGTGGGCATATGCCAGAAGAGGCTATGGGCTGCTTGAGTTTTTCATACAAATTCAGTTTTCTGCCTTTGAATCGTGCACACAGGGGACACACAGCTTTATAATAATAATAATAATAATAATAATAATAATAATAATAATAATAATAATAATAATAATAATAATAATAATAATAATAATAATAAATTGTAAAAAATAAAATAATTATTAACACTATGGTCGCCAAAAACGCCTTACCACGTCATTCCCCGCCATGCTCATTCTGCCAAAGACGCCGTACCACGTCTTTGATATCAATATTTCAAAAATCTGTGATCGCAATCATATTTCTCCACCGGAGACTTGAGATCTACTGTTGATCCCCTCTCAATTCTCCAACGGTTCAAGAGCGCCATCTGGTGGCCGATCGGCGGATTGCTCAAACCGGAAACAGGAAATGGAAGCTGGTGCTCATTCCAATTCGGTCCGATCACTCGCTAATAGTCCCAGGACTCGAGCGCGACACAATGGATAGTGATCCGTTACCAATAACTCGATAAACAACATGATTTGGACGTATATACTATTATACAACCTGGAGATGGATCGCATATTTCTACATCCCATAATAGGAATATTTCTGCTCCACGCTCATCGCCCAACGGCCGAGGAAGCTACGGTTAGTTTCAGCGTTATTTTTTAACGTGTTCGATACAAACTGCTCTAATGATCATATCACCCACACTAGATGAATCATCTAATGTTGGCCACGGAATTATAAACGACCCCCCCCCCCATCCGGTCAACATCAGATGATAAGTAGTAACTTCTAGAAGCACGTCCATTTGAAATTTTTTATCTCGCGCCGATTGCTATCAAACTGTATTTGATCATCAATATAATGCATTTAGGGCTATAAATCACGTTCTGGAGAAAGCTGCAGAAAACGATAAAAACATACTTATACTTTAGA
>NC_140182.1:87678903-87803903 GCF_963971535.1 Notolepis coatsorum | reverse complement strand
AACTTTACAGACAACATTGAGACAAAGCTTCCTGACACATCTCCATCCAAACTCTTGGAAGAACTCATTGAAATCTCATCTGATACCACCTGGAGAGCTAGTTTCAGAGTGTGGTGCTGAGTACCAAGTATCTCATGATGCAGCAGTTAAGGTGTTGATACCATTCAGCACCACATATCTGTGTGAAGCTGGCTTTTCATCCATGACAGCTCTGAAAACAAAATATAGGGCCAAGTTGAGCCTTGAGGATGACATGCGTGTTGCCTTGTCAAAGACTGACAGCAATAAAGACTGTTTGCTTATTTCCTATGTTCGCTTTGTAAATTCCCAGTCACTGAGTGAAGATCTGCTGTTTTGCAAATATGTCAAAAACAGAGCGACAGCTGATGAGCTCTTCAAAATTATTGACAGTTACCTGACAGAACATGGACTGAAATGGGAGAACTGTGTGGGCTTTTGCTCTGACGGTGCGCAGGCCATGGCAGGGAAAAGGAGGGGGCTACAGGCGCTCATCAAGGGGGTCTCGCCAAACGCGCAATGGACGCACTGTAAATTCACAGAGAGGTGCCAGCGTCAAGACAGCTTAGCCCTGAGCTGAATGAGGTTTTGACAGAAGTTATAAACGTCGTAAATTTCATCAAAACCCGACCCCTGAAAGCGCGCCTGTTCTCTGCGCTGTGTGAGGAGATGGGAGCTGACCATTCTGCAGTGCTGTTTCACAGCGAGGCAAGGTGGCTCTCGCGAGGGAAGGTGTTGTCAATTTGAAAGGTCACGATATTGGTGTTATTTCAATAAATTTAAACATGGCCCATTTCATGACTATTTTGTTGGGGCGAGGGGGGGGGGGGGGGCCCAAGATATTTTGGTCCGCCAAAGGGGGGCCTGATAGAAAAAGTTTGAGAAGCACTGGCTTAGTCCATGGGTTAGTATATTTGGCCTACAAAAGCTGACAACATTGGAAATATAACATGGGCCACTTACTGTAATGAACCCTTTTATCCAAAGGGCTTTATAGTACCATAACTGCATAGACTTGTTGTGTAACCGAGTGGATTTGAACCTGGACCATAGGATCCACAGGCGGCCGTACCAACCAGCTGAGCTAAAAGGTCAGAGCCGTTAGCAGGTGCCGGTTGACTGCGACCGACTTGTTAGTAGTTTACAGTTGTGGCCCCAGTGGGAATCATACTCCTAGCCCTGGCAGTAGTAGTGCCATGCTCTACCTCAGTGGTTCTCAACATGGGGAGCGGGGCCCCCAGGGGGTCGCAAAATGATTCCTGAAAAGATATACAGAACATAGCATCTAACTATAAGGAAGGCATCTCTGTCTGTCTGTGTGCATGTCTGTCTGTCCTTTTTATATCCTGAGAACTATTCATCCGATCGGCAGGTGTATTGCTGAGGACCCTGGGGAGTGCATTTTAGAATGTGGTGCCATTTGGCCAGATGGTGCGTGTCTGTCCTTCACATATCTCGAGAACTGTTCATCCAATTGACTTCACGCTCGAGGGATGTATTGCGTTTTGAGGACCCAGGGGAGTGCAGTGTCAAGTGTGAAGTCAATCGGATGAGTGGTTCTCAAGAGCGCTGCAAGAAGCAATGCCTCAGGTCTCCACAACGCCGCAAGCAGCACTTTCGGGGGCCAAGTAATCGGCCCGCTCAGAATGGGTACTGCACTAGTCTAACTATAAAAGAAGGAATATCTGGGTGTCTGTATGTGTGCCTGTCTGCATGCATGCTGTACTGTCCTTCATATATCTTGAGAAATGTTCACCCGATTGTAATTATGTTGTGACATTTGGCCAGATGGTGGCGCTATAACAACAAACTTTAAATTTTGGCCTGTGACTTTTCAACCTAACTCTCAGAATTCTTTTTTTTCCTGGATTCGGTGGGACCAGGCAAATCTATCCATTTAAACCACACCTATTTTAGTGTAGATAGATATAAGTTTAAATAGCCATAATGTTCCGGTCTGTCCATCACATATCTCGAGAACCGTTTATCCGATCAACTTCACACTTGGTGGGTGTATTGCTGACGGTCCAAGTAAGTGCAGTGTTCAATATAATGTTGATTGGATGCACGGTTCTCAATAACTCTGCAAGCAGCACTTCTGGAGGCCAAGCAATCACTCAGTTCTAAAAGGGCATGCGTTGCCAATTAGGCACACTGCCATGTTTTTAACAGGCACTGCACTAGTATACAGTATAATCTTTGGTATAGAAGCTTTAACTTTTCTGGTGAAATAATCTGTTGAATTTGATGTATAAATCCTGCTTCTGTCAATCAAGTGAAATAGAAATTATTCCGAAGATGGAAAATAAAAGTCACATTTTAAGTGTCAAAGTTGATCATTCTTTCTATGCTTGATTATGTTGGGGGTCACAAAAATGCGTTTTAGGGGTCACAACCTGAAGTTGAGAACCACTCCTCTACCTTGTGAATGACACAAGGCCACTGAGGTCCACAGTGTCAAGTCAATGAAAGACATCAGCCTTCAGTCAGCGACAAGATGAACCACATGTCTGCTTTACGTTTGAGAGAATCTCATTATCTAAAGATTGAAGGTTGGATTGAGTCAAATTCATTGTTAAATATGGGAGAGTTTTTTTTTGGGTAAGGTACCATGTAATGCTGCCTGTACAACAACAAGTAAACTGTCAAATCCTGTCAAATCCTACTATGGTTCTTTGTCGTTGGGTTGAAACATTTTCAATAAGAAAAAAATGCTATTCAAGTCTGTTTTCAAATGTTTTGATTGATTGATTGATTGATTTTATTGTGGATTAGAGACATCATCCAAGGGATAAAAACATGATAAAATGCAAGCACTTATTTCCATCATGGTCCCTGGTATTAAAAAACAGGACATACATCAAAATAAAACAACATCATAAAACATTAAGATACAATATGCATATACAGTTGCAGATAAAAGAATAATAAATAAATATTCTACCCTCTCTTTCCTATGCCGATAGCCATGATCGTACATGCTTTTTGAAGCCAGTTAACCCGGGGGCTTGTTTAATGCTGGGAAGGCTGTTCCACAGAACTGCAGCTGAGTAAAGGAAGGTCTGCTGGCCGTACGAAATGAGTTTAAATCTAAATGGAACTATGTTTGTGTCTCTACCTCTGGTTTCATGGCTATGGTTGTTTTTTAAATATTGAAAGTAATTTTGAAGGTAGCTTGGCACCTCCCCTTTATAAATTATATATACTAGGCATAGCTTTATCATTGCTACTCTTTTGTCCACCCTGAGCCACCCCAGGCTGTTGAAGTGGGGCTGGTCTAAATGAGTACGAGTGGGGAGCTGCAGGACTATCCTAACTAGCTTGTTCTGGGCAGTTTGAAGTCTAGTTCTCAAGTTGCTGGGGGCACTGTCATACCATGACAAGCAAGCATAGTCAAAATGAGACTGAACCAGTGCCCCTGCAAGTGCTTTAAGAGCTTTCCTGTCCAGGGCCATCATTTATCAACAATTCTTAGAAAGTGTTCTATTTAGAATGTGTGTGTACGTACAGAAAAATCGGGATTTATCACACGTGCGTACACGGGTCGTGTTGATAAATACCATTTGTTCTTACCGTCAATGCTCATGCATGATTATCCATATATGGTAATGAAACACCCCCATGGGATGTGAAATAATGGATGATTGTTCACGGAGATTGTTCACGGAGGTCTAAGCAACTAATTCAACGCGCTGTCGAACCAAGAAGACACAACCCGTGTTATGGGATAAATACACGACAGGCTGGCGGACTTGTACACGGTGATGTCAGATATCAACGACTCCCTAAGACCATTGCTGCAATTCTGCCTGGACAGCTCAAAATACTAATAAAGACCGTTAACCACTGTTTGGCGTTGGTGTGTCATTATAACCATGCTGGAATATTGATGCCTTTATTCGTTTCGTTCGATTGGCTACCGGGTATAATATGATTTGTAGAGGCATACAATCTATTTTGTTGTCGGTATTAGGTAGCCTATATAAATTAGATATAATAGCAGCCATAGCCTACATTATGCAACAGTAACTTGCGCATATATAATAACACATGGCACAGCCCTGCGAAGCCTGCATACAGTAAACTAACTTGATCGTTAATCTAGCTGTTGTATCTTTACGCTTATGAAAACATTAAATAATATGTATAGGCTATAGGCCGTCGTTTTGCATTAATAGCCTATATTCTCAAATGGCATTTAATGGCTATCCGCTGTGGGCTATCTCCTCGCTGACGGACCAGTATACCTTATATCATATCATATTCCTATATGTCTCCAAGGAATCGTGGGGCTCTGGGGAATAAAGGTTGGGAACCCCTGCTATAGCCCATATCCTTTATAATGTTATAGGCTATTTTATTTACAGTTTACTCTATCAGCCTACCCAGCATGTAATACGTTCTTTGTTATAACTCAACTCGTTATTATTTTGCGCATAGATTGCAGAAATACGGGAACGTTTTGATTATATTTAAAAGGCTTTACATTGTAAAACTAAATAAGTGGAATTCTGTAAGCAGAATACAAGTCATATCACCCACACGATATATGCTACCAGAGCATGTATGCTTTTCATTCATTTAAGACACATTTATTGCAAGGGTTTTGTAATACACATAAACTCAACAAATAACCTCTGTTCTCGTTGCAATGCGTTTTTAATTCTTTCTTATACAGTAGGAAGGGGGAAGAACACTATATCGTGGGTGTTCATATGACTTGTATTCTGCTTACAGCTTTGAAATTCCACTTATTTCATTTAACAATGGCGAAAGCCTTTTAAATATAATCAAAACGTTCCCGTATTTCTGCAATCTATCCGCAAAATAATAACGAGTTGAGTTACGCGGAGCGCAGTCAGTACACCCCGTAGTATTCCGATAACGCTATATAAACCATGCTGCATTCATTCGGAAAGAAATACCTATTACAAATGCTATTTATAGGGGTTTGACAATAATTACACTACTGTCGCTATTTTACAATTAACTATAATGAATTACGGGGGGTCATACCGAACATGTCAGTCAAACTAATGCACGAAAGCTTATTTCCGCGTCTGCAGTCTCCATATTCTACCGCTGGGTGCCAGGTACGCATGGTCCGAGCTGTGCGTAAATATATGCACAAAGCGCACAAGATTGATTTCGGCTCGCCTCGAAAGTAGACGAGAGTAGACGAGTGCAGCCGGGGGAGGAGTCAGAGCGCCGGACACTTCAGATTTGACGAGAGCCTCTCGCCTAGTCTCGCATGGCAGATATCGCGTTCACGTTACCACAAACACATACACACCTGTCCAGCTCATTATAATGCCACTCGAGGGCCGCGTGCACAATTAGATTCGATTCAAATGTATTGTCATCACACAGCACAGCACACTAGACTGTATTAACACTTTGAGAGCCAGCCGTGTTTTCCTTTTTACCCCCTTAAATGCCCAAATCCACTCCAATGTTAACGCTAATATCGCCTAATCTATGTTTTAAATTATGGCTATGTGTCTAATCTGCCCGTCGCTTATCAAAGACTCATTTTCCAGTCAACATTGTCAAAGCAGATTGTTTTTTTATCGCTTCATTTCAGTTTGATAGCATTTTGAAAATCACTTGTTTTCACGGAAAAAACAACACATTCTATGATAATCGTCTTTTACTGGAATATTCTAGAACGTTGTCATTTGTCGGCCTATTTATGAATCGTTTTCAAATAAACGCTAGAAAATCGATAGTATATGTGTACGCACGCACGCTCGTGCTGCGCGCTGATAATCGCTGCTCTTATTTCCTGATGGCTTTTACAGTCAAAACAGCCATATCACATATAGGGGAAACGCTTATATATCCGTGAAAACTAGTCTGATTATCCTAAGACTGATAACATTGATTCCTTACCTGAGATCAGATGGTATCCAAATGGTTTATTCCAATTTCCGATCGCCATTCGAAAAAATCGCTCATTTGATTGATCCATCGTGTATACAGTAAAACACATATTCGCCACGGCACCAAGGCTCCAGAATGAACTCTGGTAGACCCCGGTTACATCAGTGAGAAGTAAAATGTGGAGTCAGAAATCCTTTCTCCCATTCACTTTCATTGAGTCCAATCCAAAAGGGTGATTTACCATCTGGGAGACGATAGGGGGCGCTTTTTTCACATCTGAGCGCCTGGGGTGACTGGATCTCCAACAGTAGGCTCGCTTTATGCAATATGATTTCAGATCGCTAATAAAAGAATAAATAAAAAAAACGAGTATTCTCGTGATGGGCATTCAACCCGCGGGGGGTTAACCCGAGAAAAGCTGTGAGTGGCATTCAAAGTGTTAATATACCATATTTATATACCATCTTGTTGCGCGCTCCTGCCAACCGCAGCGCGCGCACGCACACACAACACACTGCTGAATAATTCTGTTTTGCATCAATATATACTGTATATTGAGGCAAAACAGAATTATATATACATCAGAAACTCTCTGTCAACAAAAGCAGCAGCACTGTATTTTAATGCCATTATTATGTCACACTTAACATACTGTCTGACTAGCTGGACACAAGCCTCCTGTACAACATTACGATCTGTACAGGTAGTTTACCATCAGGCTGTGAAAGTTCTGGACAGGAAAACAAACAGCCACCACCATTGTTATAGCATAGCAAACCAGAACCTACTGAGCTGGGACAATCTTGTCAAATTCAAAGATGCCTGCCTTACCTATAAAATCCTACATGGCTTGGCTCCTCCCCCCCTCTGTACTTTCATAAAACAGAAAGCATCTGCTGATAGATATACCAGGTCTGTAGTCAGAGGGGACTGTGTAGTCCCAAACAGGAGGTCTGCTTTTAGTCAGACAGCCTTTTCCGTGAGAGCAGCCCACACCTGGAACAGTCTGCCAACACGGCTCAGGGAGTATCAAAGTTACATCTCATTTAAAACTAACTTAAAATCATGGTTGAGAGATGGTCAAGTGTGCGACCATTTTAACTGAGGGGTTGTATTTTAATGTATTTATTTGTATGTATTTTAGTGTATTGTAACCTATACTGATTCCTACTGTGTTTTAATTATTGTACTATGTTTTTTAACTGAGGGGTTGTATTTTAATGTATTTATTTGTATGTATTTTAGTGTATTGTAACCTATACTGATTCCTACTGTGTTTTAATTATTGTACTATGTTTTAATTATTGTTGTGCTCATGTCACCTGCCCCAGAGACTACAGTTGAAAATTAGCCAACTTGGCTAAACTGGCATATTTACAGTCAAATGTTCCTTAATATGCACTGTCTTTGTATTTTAAACCAATAAATAAAAATATACAGTATATATTGAGGCAAAACAGAATTATTCAGCAGTGTATGTGTGTGTATACAGTATCAGCTGCTGCATCGTTAATGAACTATAGATTTATATGGAGTTCGTTAATCTATTCTAGTCGGTTATCTGTGAGTCAGACGGCTTAGAGAAGTACTGTACATACAAGCGGTAATGCTCAGATTGCTCATTGAGTCATGACTATAAATGCAAAACGTAATTGTCATATTTATTATCATTATAATTATTTAATTCCAATGATAGAAACAGTCCGTCTGTAGAATCGACTTGAAGAAGCTCTTGGTACCCAAACTCCTGTATCCAATAATAATAATAATAAATCTATCTGATAGAGGGGATAGACGGGTAGACGGGACCCGTACTGTATTGTACCCATTCTGCAATCGGTTAATAAAGTTTTCAATCAATCAATCAAACGTCTCATAACTTCCTCTTGTGGGCGTGGCTGGTGGTGACAACTTTTCTGAGCCAATAGGCGCTTTGCGGATCTGCGTCCGCCTCACCAATCTCGAACACGCCTAATTGATAAGTCCCACACTTTGCTTAGAAATGATCGTACGCACGGGTTACGCACATATCTGTGCGTATTTTGAGTTTCTAGCTAGGAATTTTATTCTGTTGTTGACCTTGGCTATTATTTTTTTCGCCATGCTTTCCCCTGAGAGTGTGTTTTCTAAAGTACACCCTAGATACACCACTGATTTGGTATTTGAACACAATCAACATAATTGGAACTGTATGGTCAACCCAAATAATTTTTGTAGAAGAACACAATCTTGACAACACACAACACAACAATTTACAGCCTTTAGATGATTCAATAATTAATACAATTGAAAACAGACTTATATGGTTCTTTTTTTGGACATTTAAAATTACAGCCAATAAAATGAACTTGAGATACAATAAATAACATAATGTGTTTGTATGATGTACTGTAGTGAAAGGCTATAATCTAGTGGTTTGTATCTATGTTATGAGACATGAGCTATGTGTATGCGGTATGTGTGCGTGTGCGCGTGCATGTGTGCGTGTGTGTGTGTGTGTGTGTGTGTGTACCCAGCAGTGTGTCCTCAGGATGGATGTATATCGCTGAGGGCAGCATGGGAGCATTGATGGCATTCTTGCCTTCTTCACGGAGATCACTCACTATAGGGACAAACAGAGAAAACAGAGAGAGAGAGAGAGAGAGAGAGAGAGAGAGAGAGAGAGAGAGAGAGAGAGAGAGAGAGAGAGAGAGAGAGAGAGAGAGAGAGAGAGAGAGAGAGAGAGAGAGAGAGAGAGAGAGAGAGAGAGAGAGAGAGAGAGAGAGAGGGAGAGAGAGAGAGGGAGAGAGAGAGGACATTACCATTACATAGGCATTACATAGGCTTCCTGTTGATGATGAAAAAATAATAGAGGCAGAGAAGGAGAGGGAAAGAAAGAAAGAAAGAAAGAAAGAAAGAAAGAAAGAAAGAAAGAAAGAAAGAAAGAAAGAAAGAAAGAAAGAAAGAAAGAAAGAAAGAAAGAAAGAAAGAAAGAAAGAAAGAAAGAAAGAAAGAAAGAAAGAAAGAAAGAGATATAACAATAACAATAGATAGACAGAGGTAGAAAGGCAGAGGAAGACAGAAAGAGGGATAGAAAGACAGAGAAAGTGAAGTTGTGTCCACAACAGTATCAGTGTTCAGGTGTTCCACTGTCTAGCAGTACAGTATAGGGATGTCCCGATCCAAAATGTGATCGGGACATCCCTAGTACAGTATATTATGTCCAGCTGTCTGTAGGTATGTTTTGAACACACAGTCTGTGATCCAGGGCCCCCACACCACACTGGACCCCCCCCCGTGGACCTAATCACCCCTTCCTCCCTAGTCCTCTTCTTATACTTCCATCATATAGCTCCTCATCCATCACATCACCAACAGCCAATATAGTCCAAACGGCTACAGCAGGCGCTACTATAGCTAAAACAACCTGGTAGAGCACAGGGTGATTCAAGCAACAGGGAGCAGCACACAGAAAGAGACAGCTAAGAAAAGGATTCCCCTCCAATGCTGATATTGAGCCATGCTTTGAGTTAAGCTGCTGACTAATGCCGATAGACACTTTCTGCTGCACTTCAGACCGGTGGTTGGAGACTCTGGAGGGCAGTGGCTCTTTTTGCCTAATGGCCGTGTTCTTTTATCTTCCTGTGGGTCGATTTGTAAGACCTGGCCCGGACCAGGACTGTGTTTCAATAGTCTAATGGTCTAATGGAGTCATTTCTTCTCCTCAACCTCACTATCTGAAGCCTGTGAAGATAGTTGTGAAAAGGAAACCAAAATTTTAAGATCATCCACGTTAAGTTTAAGAATGAAAAGTATTTCCAATGGATCTTTGAAATCCCATTCAAGGTTAATGACGTCTGGGAAACTGTCCTTACAATACAAGCTGATGGACATCTGTGTACATTTAGTCTGACTGACACTTTTATCCAAAGTGATTTATTGTGCACAACAAAGCCAGCAATGGGATACACTCAGTCATCAATAAGTAATATTGTCTGTCAAACAGCACCAAACTCAGGTGCCTCACTTGGAGTACATAACCAGCATAAACAATAAGAGTATTCAATGTATTTATTTATTTATTTTAAATATGTGCAGAAAGGGGATATACAGTAGATGTTAAGGAGGAGTTGTCTCCACAGATTTCCTATCTGATTCAGCCTTCTCAGCAGCTAACCACGAGCCCTGGCCAGCATCTCACTACAGATCAGCATTTCCTTCATAATTACTGTGCAGGCGAACCACATTTCATCATAATTGTGCTACTTCCTCCTCCGGTGTCCATCTGCACATCTGACTGCCTTAGTGCCTCTATGATACGGTACGCTGGACATAGTGCCGTATCACAGTGACCACAGCATACAGGCCGTATCACAGTGACCACAGCATACAGGCCGTATCACAGTGACCACAGCACACAGGCCGTATCACAGTGACCAATACAGGCCGTATCACAGTGACCACAGCATACAGGCCGTATCACAGTGACCAATACAGGCCGTATCACAGTGACCACAGCATACAGGCCGTATCACAGTGACCACAGCATACAGGCCGTATCACAGTGACCACAGCATACAGGCCGTATCACAGTGACCACAGCATACAGGCCGTATCACAGTGACCACAGCATACAGGCCGTATCACAGTGACCACAGCATACAGGCCGTATCACAGTGACCACAGCATACAGGCCGTATCACAGTGACCACAGCATACAGGCCGTATCACAGTGACCACAGCATACAGGCCGTATCACAGTGACCACAGCATACAGGCCGTATCACAGTGACCAATACAGGCCGTATCACAGTGACCACAGCATACAGGCCGTATCACAGTGACCAATACAGGCCGTATCACAGTGACCACAGCATACAGGCCGTATCACAGTGACCACAGCATACAGGCCGTATCACAGTGACCACAGCATACAGGCCGTATCACAGTGACCACAGCATACAGGCCGTATCACAGTGACCACAGCACACAGGCCGTATCACAGTGACCACAGCATACAGGCTTCGGTTGTCAATTTAGACAATATGATTCAGAGGGGTTACATACAGGAAATACATACAACATAATCCAATCCAGATCGTACTCTATATAATATCCAGTATATTTGTCTCATATTTAAGAACATTTCACAGACTAGTGTTAGAACAGCATACATAGCCCTTCACAAATCTCAGTATATCAGCTCATGACACACATTACCAAATAGAAGCATGGAGTACGGTACAGGCAAGGTAACAAGAACAGGTTCTCCAATCATATTTCAAAGTTCCTCACCGACAAGAAACCTTTTTAGCAACAATGTTGTTCAACTACCTTGTTTCCTCCTCTTGGTCCCACACAGCAGAGACATGTCCCCGATATAAGGCGCACGGCTCCCGGTGGCGAGTAAAGGTAGAGAATGTGTGTGGAGTGCAGCCGGTGGGGCTGAGCAGCGGCAGGGGCGTCATCACATGTTTATTTCTGTCACAACCCCCCCCCCCCACACACACTCCACCTCTGCGGTCTAGTTACAGGGGGAGCAGAGGACTGTGTATGTGTGTGTGTGAGTGTATGAGGGGGGGACAGGAAGAAGACACACATCAGACATAGAAGCGCCACACAGTAGCTCCAACGCACCGCTAACCTCTGCACTACTACGGAGAGCAGAGGGGGACAGAGTGGACATACCAGTAACTGTGGTCCACGGTGGAGGAGACACAAGGACAGAGGTCGTGAAGACAGAGGACACAAGACCAGAGGACAGAGAACATGGGGGTATATGAGGACACAAGGACATGAGGACAGGTAGCACGCTGGTTCAGCATCATCTGTTTGGTAAAAATATTAGAGCTATGTTTATGGTGCTATTTGTACGATTTTCCATCGTGAGGAATGAAGGGCCTGTAGATGACAAATTACGCACCTACATATGATGTGGAATAAGCACTTCATTTAATGGTTGAATAGAAATGGTCCTCATTGCCACCCGTCAAAGTGAGTACCATTTAGACTCAACCATTAAATTGTTATTCCACTTAATTTGTATGTGGTTGAGTCTACATGGTCCGCGTTCCAAACAATTGAAAATCATACAAATAGAAATAGCACCTTTCACTTATGTTGCATGACATTTTACTCAGAACACAACCAATAAGGGATTTGTTCTCAACCAACAATAACGTGTTTGCGTTTATTTTGTTTGTTTGTTTTTCAGCTACTACTAAACAGTTCAGGCCAAAGAGCATGTCTGGCTGCTGAATGACATCGGATATGTATCACAAAATGGCAGTGCTTTGAAGAATAAGGTCTTTCCTCTGAATACCCATGTGTCTGGGACCTTTTAATATGCTTTGCTGCATTGGGCGATCAATCATGCAGTAAATGAATGCCTCTTAATAGAATTACGCTAATTCAATACTAACCGGGCCATGCAGTCAATGGCATAAATCTTCTGTCAGCTACTGTACATTGGAGGCTTTCAGGGAAACTGCAGCACTAGAAACAATTAGGCGAAAGGGGTCAGGGGTCAGGGACCGACCTACTGCTTATGACTCTAGGTGTAACAATCTCCATAATTAAGCAAAGATTTTAAAATAAATGTACATTCAACATGGTGCATCAAGATTTAAAACTGTATCGATGATTTTCCTTCTCTCATTCTCTTCCCTAGGTCACACATTTATTTCTCTCAGTTAACTGGTGGTGCGTTATGGCTGCTGCTATTAGCATAATGTTTAACGCTCATTTCAATAGAGGCCTTGCACGGAATGTAACCACTGGTAACCACAAAAGGAAATGCCTGATTTCTGTGCAGTGGTAGAGCAGGTAAAGGAAAAGGATGACAGTACTGTTCTACTGTGACTTGTTCACAAGATCCAGTAATAAGACACCAAATTGCTATGTTTTTGATTATATATCTCTCATATATCAACACATAGCAACCGTTGTCTCTTCCATTGCCATGTACAAAACAGCGGTTTCTATATTACAGGCAGCCATGCTGGAAGACCAAGAGAACTAAAAGAAAACATCCCACACAAGGCCTTTATTGTTTACAATGTTGAAATAAAAAAAGTGTTTGTGAGCCAAAGCATGCAGTGATAATGTGTATATAGGCTACTGTATATATAATCTATAATTAGAGCTCTTTAGTATGAACATTTTAACACATGGAGTTGAATAATCAAAGCTTGGTTCAAAATCGGATTTCATATAGAATCTGAGAATGTGTGTATCATTCCACCCCTACTTATGACTGCACCCAAGACAACAGCCACAATATACTGTCACATCTCAGATCTTTGGAAATGTTTGTATATACCGGTATACTGCATTTTGGAAAGATAGTATATTCAACCACATAAACATAAACAAGTATCCATTTACAAGTAGCCTAAAGTAGATTTAAATCAACCTCTTGCTTCCCACTACTCCCCAGGGGGGGCAATGGTTTACATGGGGGAAAGATATAAATAGTGCCAGAGTATGGAGAAGGAAGACAGGCTCTTAAATATAGCCCTAGTTATTTACACCAACACAGGCACCACTGACTAATGGACGAAGAAGAAGACACTCATTATCCAAAGCCAGGAGATGACAGAGTCACGCTAGTGGGGATATTTTAGAAAGGGCTTCATCATATAATAGACATGGCAGTTGTGTAGTGAGTAAATGATAACACAACTGTTAATCCCATATTGCTAATGATTCACACACTATAATTGTGGTTAATATATGGGTGTTTAATTTAATTTGACAATTATTAAAACACATAAACATGCCTTATTAAAAATGATCAAAGGTGTGACACAAAAAGTCTAAAACGTATTTCCCTTGTGGTCCTTGATCATAAAAGTGGAGATTACACTAGCAGCAGCTCAATTAACATATTAACATTATCAGACATACATAGTAATCAATATTGCCACAATATCACAATTATAAAACACTATTACAACAATATCAATTCAAACATTTTTTTTTTTATCTACTTTTTTCTCCTCCTTTTTCTGTGATCAAACATTCTCAAAGGTTCTCAGGCTAAACAAAATATTCAAAACTTCTAAGAAATTAGCATGGAAAGTTCAAAAGCTAGCCTACAACCAGTAACTGAAAGAAAGAACATTGTCATAAGATTACAGAAGCTAAAACTATACAATTCATTTTGTTCAATGCTGACAAAACCATATAACCACCTATTCAAACACAATCTCAGTTAAAGAGCTATACCAAAGACTTTATAAGCCTATCAAGAAACATCTAATTCAAATGGATTGGAAGATTAACCTACTGAGATACATGTTCCAGAAGCCATGTTTTGATCTCTCCTTAACACTTTGAATGCCCAACGCGAGTTTTCTCGGGTTTACCCCCCGCGGGTTGAATTCCCATAACGAGAATATTCGTTTTTTTTTTTATTATTAGCGATCTGAATTTATATTTCATCAACCGAGTCTACCGTTGGTAAATCAGCCACCCCAGGCGCTCAGATGTGAAAAAAGCACCCCCTATCGTCTCCCAGATGGTAATTTACCCTTTTGGATTGGACTCAATGAAAATGAATGAGAAAAAAAAACCCGGACTCCACATTTTACTTCTCACTCATGTAACCGGGGTCGATTAGCTTCATGCTGGACCCTCAGAGCAGCGGGGATTATGTGTTTTACAGTATACGCGTGGGATCAATAAAAGGATCGATTTTCGGAATGGCGATCAGGAATTGGAATAATCCATTTGGATATCATCTGATCTCAGGTAAGGAATCTATTTTACCAGCCTTAGGATAATCAGACCCGTTTTCACGGAGATATAAGCTTTTCCCCTATAATGTGATATGGCTGTTTGACTCTAAGAGCGATCAGGAACTGAGAGAATCGATTTTCAGCGTGCGGCACCATCTAGCTTTTTTTTTTAAACGATTCATAAATAGGCTGAAAAATGACAACGTTCTAGAATATTACAGTACAGGGCGATTATCATGGCATCTCTTCTTTTTTCCGTGAAAACGAGGGCTTTTCAAAATGCTATCAAACGGAAATGAACCGATAAAAAAACAATCCGCTTCGACAATGTTGACTGGAAATGGGTCATTGATAATGCGGCGGGCAGATTAGACACATAGCCATAATTTAAAACATAGATTAGGCGATATTAATGCTAACATTGAAGTGGATGTGGGCATTCAAGCACTAAATGAGCGCCCCCTGCTGGGCACTGAAAGTGTTAAAGTGGAACTACAGCCAGAATGCATATGTTTTTTCCTATGGTCTAAGATAGTACAAGAGTATTAGTGAACACAAACAACTCTCTATCAAATTCAAAAACTAGAGTGCTAAAAGTCTCATTTGTGATGTCATCAAGTATACAGTCTAAAGCCGCTCCACTGACAATGAAGTGGGAATATGTTATAGATGACACTGAGAGCACCCGGGGAATGTTCTGCGTATATGGATACATTTTCTGTTTCATAACTGAGAACACTCAAATAGAACAAAGCAAAGGGTATACAAAAAGAAAACAAACATTCTATGGGTCTACAAAATGAGAATTCCATGAATTGTCCAACTCCAGACTTCTTGAGCAGTTCCAGACTTCATACCTGATGATGTCACAAGTTTGAGTCTCTTACTTCTCTCTGGTTTCTGCGTTGGGGGAGAGTAGCCCCCCAGTGAGTGTTACACCCAAGAGTTTAGAAGGAGTGGTGCACCAGCAGATATCAGAATATGTTGGCAAGGAAAATCTTCTATACAAATCTAATCAGGGTTTAGGAAGTCATATTCTACAGACTCATGCCTCCTTTATCTAACTGATTTTATGAGAAAGGAGATGAAGGGAAACTGTGTGGAATGGTCTTACTTGGTCTTCAAAAAGCCTTTGACGCTGTAAATCATGGTCTACTGCTTATTAATAAGATGAAGGCTCTGGGATTGAATGATACATCTGTAAAGTGGATTGCCTCATATATCTGACCGACAGGGACCAGAGGGTAGAGGTCAATGGCTTTATGTCGAATGCCAAACCAATAGTTTGTGGGGTGCCGCAAGGAAGTGTTTTAGGACCATTGCTATTTCTATTACATAAATGATATGAGAGATGCATATTCTTTTTTTTTATCCACTTTTTCTCCTTGTTTTTCTATTTTTCTCCCATCCCAATTTCATGTTTCCAATTCTCCCCTCCCGTCTTGAACGTTGCTCGACTATGACCCCCACTGGTCGGTTGTAGGGAGGATAGAAGCCTTGCATCACGTGTCCCCTCCGGTACACGAGGAGGCAGCCTGTCACATCTTTTAGCCTGTAACGCATGGGAGGCTCACACTACCCCCGCCACTTCCTGTCTCTGCTGTGCAGGCGTCCCCCAACCGACCTGTAGGAGTCGCTGTCCACAACGTCCAGATTACCAACCATCGACTTCCACCCGCTGGCTCTGCCAATTGAGCCAGTATGACGGCCGGCCCAAGCCGGAGGCAATGCTGACACCCGGATTCGAGACCGGAGTCTCTTGCATTGGTGACAAGCGCAATCTCCGCTGCGCCACCCAGCCGCCCTAGAGATGCATATTCTTGTAATTTGTTCTTATTTGCAGACGATTCAGCTTTGCTCATCTCACATAAGGATCTGAGTACACTCCAAATAATGCTAGGAGAAGAACTCTCTAAGATTAGCAATTGGCTGTCTGACAATAGGCTCTCACTTTACTTAGTTTAGTGTGAGTCTACCCTCACAGGTCGGCAATAGGCGGCCCGCCAGCAATCATATCTGGCCCCTCAGATTATTTTGGAAAAATAAATATATATATATATATTGTTATTATTAATTTTTTAGGCTATATGTTAGCTATAATGTCCAAATAGAGAAACTACCACCACCTAAAGAATGCTTATTATACTTTGTTTTATCCATGTTAAGAGTGAATAACAGGTAGGCAGCGAGGTGCAATGTAGCGCTTGCTCAACATGAAAAAAGTCGGTGGACAGCGCCTGGTGCTGAAATAACAAACAAGCAGTGTGGTGTGAAATTAAAACACCAGTTTAGTAAGTCATTCAAACTTTATCTTTACTTATATATGACTGTGACGGCACCACACATGTGAACAGTAACAATGCAATTAAACTGAAGTCAAATCAGAGCAAAAAAAGCTGAATCCGCTTCAAGGAATTACAACGAGACATTTATTAACTAAATAGAAAATACAATTTGGCTTTTAACCCTCTAAAGCCGGGCACAACACTAGACATGTTTTGTAAAACCTTAAATATCTTTGGATTTGTTTGTGATAAAAACTTGCTTTATTGTTTCGGAATCGATTGTCATCTCAAAATGTTGTGCATCTCTCCGAGAATGTGCGGATGTAAATCATAGCATCTTGAAATATCTAGATTGGTTGTTTTCTCTGGACTGCATCTAATCCACTGTATCTATCCATTTATCATATATCTAAATTATCTATGGCTGTCACTATAGCCAATGGAAATGCTAGAAATGGTCACATGGACTGGGAGAACCAATGGAAAATTCCTATTGTTTCTCAATAGTCCAGTGCGCTCCACAGAAAGGGCCGTCAGATAGACACATTGGTTGCGTGTAATGTAAGATAGACCGATAAGAGAGAGGCGCTTGTCTATGGTTTTATAATAAAATAGTAAAAAGACAAAGGTATAATGTTCAGTGCAAATGTGTATGTCGTTTACAGTTTATTATGCCACCTATGCAGCTCGTTTATTTTGTCCATTCTCTGCCTCTGCCACAAATGTATGTCTTAGTTATAAGGTGGTCTGTCACAGAGTTAAAATGTTTTCACTGTCAATATATTAAATTAGCCATTGTTTTTGTTTCCGGCCCCCATACAATGGCTTGGAAATAAGTTGGCCCTCGGCCAAACTTAATTGCCTACCCCTAAACTGTGGATGGATATCATATTCACAATACTGCACAAAAGCATAGATACATGATACCCTACAGAGTAGGCTAAAGCATTTTCTTTATGCCAACTCATAGGCCTACAACTAGATGATTTTATAATAAAGACAACTGTTGTAAGTTGGAATACCTTGCAACTTATTTCTCAGCTAGTCTGAACCAATATGTTGCAGTCATTCTCAAAAGGAGACAATGTTGAAAGCACAACATAGCAGCACCATGGACAGTAGCTTAAAACAGTGAAATGATGATAGTCTCTTTTGTTTGGATCTAAACCCAGATCAAATAAGGCTCCTGAACTCAAGGTAGCATTAGGGTCAGGGGCCACAGCAACCTGGGCTGTATGTTGGAAAACAGTCTGGGGGCCTTACAGGTGCATAAGTAAAGTAAATGCCTGCACCAGGTATTTTATTAACAATGTTGTATTTTACTTTTAACAATATACTGTAGGCTGATGATAATAATGTTTATGTAAATGCTATGTGCTGCTGAGACCAAGAACCACAATGGAAATAGCTCTGTGACTTTTTGTGCTATCCTTGAGAATTTTAGGATGTATGACTTGTTGTAACATGTATTTTAATAATTGTCAAATTAACTAAACTAAACTAACGCCCATGTTCACAAATAATGATAGAATTGTCCTTGGCCAGGGAAATAACATATTTGAATTCTTAATTTGGGTAATGTACCTCTTTAAAACTTGTTCAGGAAGTCTCTGTTTCTTACAGATATGGTGAGGAATTACCCAACATGTGTTAACACTTTCTATGCCACTCACGAGTTTTCTCGGAATTATTAATATTACGTTGAAAGCCACTCACGAGATTTCTCTGATTTTTTAATTTTTTTTTTAGCGATCTGAAATCATATTGCATCACGCGAGCCTACCCTAGTCTACCCGAGAGCCGCCGGCGATCAGATGTGGAAAAAAGCGCCCCCTATCGTCTCCCAGATGACATAAGGGATTTTGGAATGGACTCAATGAAAATGGATGGGGGAAAAAATCCTGTACTCCACATTTTCCAGTCCACTGATGCAGCCGGGGTTATCAGAGTTCATTATGGATCCTCTGAGCGCCGCAGATCATGAATTCTACTGTATACACGTTAGATCTATACACTTATCGATTTTTTTCGAATGGTGATCAGGAATTGGAATATACCAGTTGGATACCATCTGATGTCAGGTAAGGAATCTATGTTATCAGTGTTAGGATAATCAGACTCATTTTGATGAAGATATAAGCTGTTTTGTGGAATGTCCTCTATCGGTTTCACTGTAAAATCCATGAGGAAATGAACACGGCCATTATCAGCGCGCGGCTCGAATGTGCGTGCGTGTACGTATAATATTGATCATCTAGCGTTTATTTGAAAACTATTCATAAATAGGCAGACAAATATCAACGTTCTGGAATATTCCAGTAAAAGACGATTATCACAGAATGGCCCAGAATGGGCTGTTTTTTACCTCAAAACGGGTGCATTTCAAAATGCTCTCAAACGGAAATGAAGCGATAAAAAACCAATCTGCCTTGACAGCACTGACTGGAAAAGGATTCTTTGATAAGCGACGGGCAGATTAGACACATAGCCATAATTTAAAACATAGATTAGGGGATATTAACGTTAACATTAAAGTGGATGGTGGCATTCAAGCGCTAACTCAGGTGCCACCTGGTGGCACTGAAAGTGTTAATAGCAACACAATTTCAAGCCAGGTTGCATCATTAAAAAAATATATATATATTTAAAAAAAAATATATATATATATATATATATATATAAAATGATAAATGGTGCATTTATATAGCACTTTTATCCAAAGCGTTTTACTATTTGGTCCAAGGTGCCAACCTGCTCATCGGGAGCAATTAGGGGTTAAGTGTCTTGCTCAAGGACACTTCGACACACTGCCCGGAAGGAGCGGGAATCAAACCTGGAACCTCTGGATTACCAGACGACTGCTCTACCTACTGAGCCACTGTCACCCCCTTGATATATTTGAATACCCTCTTACCCAAACTGCTATCTATCCATCAGTGTGATTTTCCAGGTTTTGGAGATATCTGCCATCACTCAAATACAATGGAGCTGAATGGCACTCGGTTGACCTTGTTGTGGGCAGTTTTCTACCTAGTTTCAACTATTATCTACCTAAGTACAGCCCTGTAATAATAATAATAATAACAATAATAATAATAATAATAATAATAATAATAATAATAATAATAATAATAATAATAATAATAATAATAATAATAATAATAATAATAATAATAATAATAACAATAATAATAATAATAATAATAATAATAATAATAATAATAATAATAATAATAATAATAATAATAATAATAATAATAATGTACAAAATTATGTAAATAATGTAAAGTAAATTATAATCATAATACATAGATGTTTAATTGTAAACATTTTACTCAAATGTATCATTAGTTGTGAAGCATAATTACAATTATTAATTACAAAATGATTAAGTACCCTGGTCTCCACTCCACATATGATAAATGATCACGTGTAATTATGAACTGAAACCTCTCCTTTATCCGCTCACAGTAATTCACAAAATAGTGACAACAAAAAGTACAACTTACTACCGTCAGACTCCATCCTTGTGAGAACTGTATACTGGAACACTAATGTGCCGTCAGATATTCTTCAGCACTATATATAAGAGCTGCCAGACGATGTGACAAAAGACTCTTCCTTGTAATACTTATAAGGCAATGACTTTCACTTTGAGTACTATTATAGCTACATTGTCTACTGCCAATCAAGAGATGTGTGCCTTATTCTCACACACACACACACACACACACACACACACACACACACACACACACACACACACACACACACACACACACACTTCCTTTCAGTTTATCAGTAGGAACAGAACAGCTACAGACTGCAACAGCAAGAAAAATTATCATTTTGAAAAATGAATGATATGTTCAGCAGACTTTAGCTAGCTGTGCCTTTCAGTGTTAGAGTACTACACCACACTGTGTGAAAACAGCATTTTATCTCCCTTTACAGGTTACAGTAATAATGCAGGTAATTTCTGCTCTTTTTGAATGGAAATGATGCACACAGGTCTAGTTCCAAGGGGTGGCATTGCTGCCTGACAAATCAACACGGAGGCTCTTTCTGGATGGAGAAAAGTGAACAATCTGAATTCTGCCTTGAATAAAAGAGAAGAACTCTGCTAGTAGCAGCTTGTTGCATGGGTGTGATCTTCAATACCTACTGCTACCAGCACACCACACCCATAATAACACAGCCAGGCGACATATGATGCCCTCAGATGTGCAATCTTGACACAGTAGCATGATTAAATGTTATATATCTTATCATGATATATGCCAATATCATAGTTATGATAGTAGCACAGATTTAAGATCGTCACCCAGTCTTTTAAGCATCAACAAGCTATGATGCACTTCCACCACACAGGGGCACTCAATACTAGTGAGGGTATACGGGAGCCTGCAACATGTCGGCCTTGTGGACATATCTGCTGTCCTGAGTGGCCCTGGTCCTATAGATATTCTTTACACACACAAGAAGTGCTGAGTGTTGATGAATGGAATTTACTGGGGCTCAGAAGCAATTAACATGTCTCCTTCCTCGTGTAGAAGCTCCTTTTATGGAGCATGACAAACACATGGCTCGGAGCACACACACAACACACACACAACACACAGGCGTCAAACCTTGCAGCTGTCCATTTACAGAGGCCATGGGAGGTAGCCTACGTGGGACTGGCACAATGGTTTGAAAATAACTTGGTAAATAAAAAGTGAAAAGGGCAATGCAAGCACGGTGACGGCACTAAGCCTGTAGTGTCTTTAGAAATGAAAGGGAGGTGAGGACAGTATGCTGCCCTGTTCCTCTTAGACCTTATCTTAACCTTGCATTCTTCATACCGGTCACCCATCTATTTGTGTTTATTGCCTACATCATGTGGAATGCCTGCCTACTGGCTACTCTCTCAGAGGCTTTCTCTCCCCTTTCATTTATCCCCACGTTAAGTCGACCCTCTAAATAGTGCATATCACAATACTGAGTGCATATACGGAGTAGGCTAAAACGCGTTCTTTATGCCAACTCATAGGCCTACATCTAGCTTTTATAATAAAGACAACTGTTGTAGCCGTCTCTGAGTTGGAATATCTTGCGACTTGTTTCTCAGCTAGTCCGAACCAATATTGCGGTCATTGTCAAAAGGAGAGACGTTGAAAGCACAACGTATAGCAGCACCATGGACAGTTACCTAAACAGTGAAATGATGATAACGCTGATAATCTGTTGCCCCCGGGAAAACCTTCCACAGCAAATTACCTTCTTTCGACTTCTTTTTCCGCACCAAGGTTCCTCCAAATTTACCGAGGAAAGATTCGTCCTTTTTCATCTTCTGCGGGGTCGCAGATCTGGTCGGAGCAGTTCCAGACATTTCTGAGCGCCTGCGCTCCCGCTGTAGCCTGTCCTGGGTGATGTAGATTATCAATCCCGTTCATACACTCGGGCACCTGCAATGGGATCCGCTGACGGGAAAGAGACGTGTCAGATAGAAAAACACACAACGCGGACAACAATAGGCAGAGAGGGGAAGAGCTCCTGTTTGGCATCACTCACAGCCAGGCTGATAGGGCATTGGTTTTCCTCCCCGTCACACGCCCCACAGCGCCAGGCTGGATGAATGGCAGGCTGTGGCAAACGCAAACTGGACGTGACCTCCGGCTCCGGCTCCTTGCCTACATCGACTACATGATGTAGCTAAATTATTATACTCTGAAAAGTGTAATTGTTTAACCAGGCTCACAATGATAGGTGGAACAATTAATAGATGATTATATATTAATAAAACCTAATTAGGCCCAGGTTACACGCTCAAGTCTACAACATTTTATAATATTAGCCTATTCTATAGGAATACCAGTCATATTTGATCTAAAAACTGATTTTGTATTGATGTAAACTATACAGAAATTGAACCATGCTGATGCTATAAAATAAGATATTCCTTTATTGATCCCCTTGGGGAAATTCAGGCATCATGGGGGGGGGGGGGGGGTACAGGTACATGGTAATAGTAGAAGACATAATAATAATGCAACTCAATAATATATCAAAAGTTAACAAAAGAAAATATTAAATAATCCACGGAAACACTATAGATGTAGCAATTAGCAAAGCAGTACTTTATTCACCTCTGTGCATCATGTGAGTTGTAAAGAGCTTTCTAAACACCACATAATCATCATGTTGGTCATGAGAAGTTCAGAATTGCACTATGTCGAAATACACATGATGAAAAACATTATGATGCAATTTTCAGAAATGCTAAATGTGGACTCACTTGAGTTTGAATAGAAAAACCAGTTACAAACCAGTATGTACATTGTTACAAAAGTGTTAACATTTAAATATATTTTCTCTAACTGGTTCCAGAAGCTCAGCTGTAAACGTGGCTTCAGTTGTTCTTGTCATCCATTCCACTCTCTGGTGCTGCTTCCAGGACAAAAACACAAATTCATCTCAATGTCATTCCTATACATTCCCCATTCAACTAATACAGATGAATATATTTCAGTTTCTTTCTTTTAGTATTTCTGAGGTGTTCGTGTTGGTTTAATATAAAGTTCTGTGGGTGTTAAAAACCATGTGCCTATCTGTAGTTTGTAGTAGCTTCCAGTCAGCCTGCGGCCTGCTTCGCTTCGATGACCCCCCAGGAGCCCGAATAGGAGTGGGTCAGGCGGCCATAGAAGATGCAGAGAACAGGCGTCTTGCGGGTGTCGTTAGAGACAGTTGACCGGAGGTAGGAGGGAGCTGTTCCCCTCACTGCACGGTATGCAGGTCAAGAACCTGAAGCGGATTCCTGCGGCAATAGTAAGCCAGTGCAGCTCTCTGGGAAGTGGGCTGACGTGGGCTGACTTTGGTAGATTGGAGATCAAGCGGGCCGCGGCGTTCTGTATGAGTTGAAGGGTCCAACATATGGACTTGTATAGTTTCTTCAATTGTATTTGCTGTCTCAATTCTCTCTGTGAATGAATGAATGAATGAACATTTTATTTAACAGATTGCAGAATGGGTACAATACAGTACGGCTCAATACACACAATTGTTAAGGGGATGCAGACCAGAGAAAGACGTTTGTCTTGTTTACATCAGGGCCCCCCATTTTCAATTCATAGTGACATTTATGACATACACAACATATATGGTACTGTTACATTTGTGACATATGATATGCAAATATACAGTACTGTTACCCATAGATCCTGACAGAGAGTACATATGATGGGGATGAGACTGTACATTAGGAGGGGGTGGGTGGGTGGGTGGTAGAGAAATACAGTGGGGAGAGAATATATACATACGGTGGGGAGGAGACTGTACATTAGGAGGGGGTGGGTGGGAGAGAAATATACATTCGGTGGGGAGAGAATATATACATACGGTGGGGAGGGGACTGTCAATTAGGAGGGGGTGGGGGGGTTTGGACATTTACGGTGGCCAGTTTCGAATTGCAGCCTCCCGTAGGTGCTCTTTAAGAGCGGTTTTGAATGTGGGTAGGGATTCACATTCCTTTACAGCTTTGGTATAGGGTGTTCCACATTGTTGTGGCATAATTGCGAAACGTGTTTAGTCCCTTGTTTGAGCAGAATCTGGGTTTAACATGATTTCTTGAGCTTCCTCTGGTGTTGTGGTCGTGGTATTCACTGACCTTTGGGAAGTATTTTGACATGTACATGGGTACCTTAGTCGTATAGTGTATCTTGTAGACCAGGCCCATTGCAAGTTGCTGTACTCTGTCATGTCATCTATACTCAGCCATCCTAGGTAGTCAAAGTGGGCAGGGGTGAGGTGGGTTCTAGGAGTAAGGTCAAGCAGTAGTCTGACCAGTTTGTTTTGTGATGTTTGGAATCTTGTATTTAGTGCCTTTGAGGTGCTTTGGTACCATGAGGTGCAAGCATAGTTGTAGTACCCATGCCTGGTCTTCAAGATACACTATACGACCGGGGTGCCCATGTACATGTCAAAATACTTCCCAAAGGTCAGTGAATACCACAACCACTACACCAGAGGAAGCTCAACAAATCATGTTAAACCCAGATTCGGCTCAAACAAGGGACTAAACACGTTTTGCAATTATGCCACAACAATGTGGAACGCCCTACCCAAAGCTGTAAAGGAATGTGAATCCCTGCCCACATTCAAAACCGCTCTTAAAGAGCACCTACGGGAGGCTGCAATTTGAAACTGGCCACCGTAAATGCCCAAAACCCCCACCACCTCCTAATAGACAGTCTCCTCCCCACCGCATGTATATATTCCCTCCCCGCCGTATGTATATTTCCCTCCCACCCACCCACCCCCTCCTAATGTACAGTCCCCTCCCCATCATATGTATATACTCTGTCAGGATCTTTCTCAGGTCTGCATCCCCTTAACAATTGTATGTATTGAGCCGTACTGTATTGTACCCATTCTGCAATCTGTTAAATAAAGTTTTCATTCATTCATTCATTCATTCATTCACCCTTGAATGAGTGCTCCTGCCAGAGTCTTCAGGGTATTCTTGTTTACCAGAGAGGAGATCCGGTACAAGAATCTAGTTCGTTGGTTGACTTTTTTTATTACCTTGGATGCCATTTTGTCACAGGAAAGATTTGCCTCTAGGATGGAACCTATAGGTATGTAATTTCATCTTTCCTTGTGACAATATTGTCACCCACTGTAACTGAGAAGCCGTCCCGTCGGTTTTAAAGTGACAGGAATAAAGTAGGGCCCCAGACCAACCTTTTTCACAAGTCCAAGAAATTGTAATTGTTCCCTACTGATTGTATATACTGTAAAAAAAATCTAAATACAATCTTTTCTTGGGAGCTGCTGGAAATGTTTGCCATAGGCATGAGACTGAAATACTTTGTATTTTGTGTCTTTTGGTGTCATAGATGAAATGTTGCAGTCTACTTCATGTCTGAAATACTTAGTAATATGTATTTTTGTATTGTGGACTGAATGTTGAAACTACTTAAATAACCTCAATACATTATATTTTACAATGTTATGTTTTATTTTTAATTCATGATGGTTGTTTTTTATGCTTTGAAATAAAACACCTTAGAATCCACATGTCCATTCATTCCTCCCATTTTCCACTGAAGGTCCTGCTCTTAATGCCTATATTATCTTCACTGATTGATTGATTGATTGATTGATTGATTGATTGATTGATTGATTGATTGATTGATAACTTCAATTGCCGAATGGGTACAATACAGTACGGCTCAATAGAAACAATTGTTAAGGGCATGCAGTTTCGTCTTGTTTACATGAATGAATGAATGAATGAAAACTTTATTTAACAGATTGCAGAATGGGTACAATACAGTACGGCTCAATACATACAATTGTTAAGGGGATGCAGACCTGAGAAAGACGTTTGTCTTGTTTCCATCAGGGTCCCCCATTTTCAATTCATATAGACATTTATGACATACATAACATACATGACATTTATGGCATAGGGACATATAGGTATTTAGTACTGATACATTTGTGACATAGGCGGTATTCAAATATACAGTACTGTTACCCCTAGATCCTGACAGAGTATATACATATGATGGGGAGGGGACTGTACATTAGGAGGGGGTGGGTGGGTGGGAGGGGAATATACATACGGCGGGGAGGGAATATATACATGCGGTGGGGAGGAGACTGTCTATTAGGAGGTGGTGGGGGTTTTGGGCATTTACGGTGGCCAGTTTCGAATTGCAGCCTCCCGTAGGTGCTCTTTAAGGGCGGTTTTGAATGTGGGCAGGGATTCACATTCCTTTACAGCTTTGGGTAGGGCGTTCCACATTGTTGTGGCATAATTGCGAAACGTGTTTAGTCCCTTGTTTGAGCCGAATCTGGGTTTAACATGATTTGTTGAGCTTCCTCTGGTGTAGTGGTTGTGGTATTCACTGACCTTTGGGAAGTATTTTGACATGTACATGGGCACCCCGGTCGTATAGTGTATCTTGTAGACCAGGCCCATTGCAAGTTGCTGTACTCTGTCGTCTACTCTAAGCCATCCTAGGTTGGCAAAGTGGGCAGGGGTGAGGTGGGTTCTGGGGTTCAGGTCAAGTAGTAGTCTGACCAGTTTGTTTTGTGATGTTTGTAATTTTGTTTTAAGCGCCTTTGAGGTGCTTTGGTACCATGAGGTGCACGCATAGTCATAGTACCCTTGAATGAGTGCTCCTGCCAGAGTCCTCAGGGTATTCTTGTTTACCAGAGAGGAGATCCGGTACAAGAATCTAGTTCGTTGGTTGACTTTTTTTATTACATTGGATGCCATTTTGTCACAGGAAAGATTTGCCTCTAGGATGGAACCCAGGTAGGTAATTTCGTCTTTCCTTGTGACAATATTGTCACCCACTGTAACTGAGAAGCCGTCGGTCTTGCTGAGTTTGTTATTTGAACCGAAGAGAATGGACTCTGTTTTGCCCATGTGTAATGATAGTTTGTTATCAGCGAGCCATATGCAGATTTTGCCTAGTTCCGTGCTGAGGGTTTTTTCAACCTGCAATTTGTTCTTGTCAGAGACCAGCAGGGCTGAGTCGTCCGCAAACAGGAACAAGTTGCAGTCACAGGCTGACGACATGTCATTTGCATAAATTAGGAAGAGTAGCGGTCCTAGTATGCTTCCTTGTGGAACACCACAGCTCACTGTGAGGGGGGGGGATAGAGTACCGTTTACCTCTACCATCTGTTCTCTCCCCTCCAGGTAGGATTGCATCCAGCTCACTGATAGGCTATCAAAACCAATTGCTTTTAGCTTGTCCATTAGAATGGAGTGATTGACAGTGTCGAAGGCCTTTTGTAGGTCCAGCATGACCATGCCGCAGTATTTGCCAGCGTCCACCTCTTGTTTGATGTGGTCGTTCAAATAGAGGAGGCATGTGTCAGTGGAGTGGGACGTTCTGAAGCCAGATTGGAATTCGTAGATTAGGTTTTTTTCCGCCAGGTACTTTTCGACCTGTTCGTAGACTATTTTCTCCATGACTTTCGAGATGGAGGTAAGAATAGAAACAGGGCGGTAGTTGCCTGGGTCTAATTTGCTGCCCTTTTTGTGTAGAGGGGTCACTCTCGCAATTTTGAAGTCCTTGGGGACGTGCCCCTGTTTTATAGAGAGGTTTATTATGTGTGTGATGACTGGGGTGATGGCGGCTGCTGCGTCTCTGAGGAATTTGGAGGGGATGTTGTCATGGCCAGTGGCCTTGTTAGGTTGGAGGGCGCTCAATTTTTTGAGTACCTCATCGGTTGTTACCATTTCAAGTTTGAAGTCGTCTTTGTGGACCCCTAGGTTTTTGTAGTATGCTACTATGTGTTCTACCCCATAATGCCCTGAGTGGGAGGGTAGTTTGTTTACCAGTGTTGTGGCTATGTTTGTGAAGATGTTTAAGTAATTGGCTACATCCAGCTTGTCTGTGATGAGCGTGTTGTCCGTCTTTATGTTTATGTTTGAGAATCTGGTTTTAAGTTTTTTACTGCAGCCTAGTTGATTATTGAGTAATTTCCAAAGTTCGCGGGGTTTGTTTTTGTTTTCCTCAGTTTTGTCGTTGATGAAATTTCTTTTTGCGGTTCTGATCATGGTGTTTACGTCATTTCTTAGTCTGTTTCTTTGGATTTTTAGTTCAACCACGTGGGCTTGGAGTTCACTGTTTGAGCTTTTGGAAAGCTTTGTCTGACTTTTATGAAGTTCAGAGCATTTTTTGTCTCTGGTTTTCATAGCGGCCAGTATTTCAGTGTGCATCCATGCCTCAGCGCGATTTTTAACCCTGGTGGTTCTTATCGGTGCCATGTTGTTGAGTATTGCTGTGAATTTGGTTTTGAATCCAAGCCATGTTTCTTCAACCTGTGTACCACTGAGCTCATCTGACCAGTCCAAGCTCCCCAGTTCTAGGTTAAAGGCCTCTCTAGAGTAAGTTTTGAGGTCTCTAGATGTGACCTCCCCCATTTTCAATTCATCAAGACATTTATGACCTACATGACATACAGTACTGTTTCATCAACCTCATACTCTGTGATTCAGTGTAAATAAACTGGTAGCACCATATATATATATGGGTAACACACCACCAAAATAATGCTTCAGCGTCTAGAAAAAAATATTCGGCGGTTTATCAACGTCACTTCCACGCGACATACAACAATAACAACAACAACAAAAATGGAGGACGCGGTGATCGGAGCTGTGTGTTTGTGGGTTGTGGGTTTCATGATAATAACAGAGTTGGAAAGGAGACGTGCGAACTTGGACTATGCAGTTGAAAGAGCACGAAGGAGAGCTAAGAGGCGAAAACTCATGCGACAATTGACGGTACTTCATATCATCGAGACTGAAAGAAGAACACAACACTGCAGACAACGGAGACGGGTAAATAACTTTAACGTTAACCATTGTTTTGCACATGGCAATGGAAGAGACAACGGGTTATACGTGTTGATATGTCTTATTGCTGGATCTAGTAAACAAGTCACAGAAGAACAGTAATATCGTGAAATTGGGCTGGTTATCAATGGTTAAAGTGGTTATCAATGGTTACATGCAGCTTTACTGGAAGAAAGAGAGCTGCACTACCATTCCGTGCAAGGCATCTATTAGATGACCGTTAGTGCATTTGATGGAAATTCGTCAGAAGAAGATGATAGCGGAAGTAACAGATGGAGCTTAACGGTTTATAGAACGTTTATTAATCAAGTAGTTGTGCTTGATGTGTGATGTCACAAGTTTCAGCAAATAATGAGCAAACTCGACTTGCATAGGGAAATGCAAATACAAAAACATACTGTGTGTTTCAGATGTTGCTGCGGATCACTGCACAAAGCTGTTCACCATCCGTTTGGGTCCAGAAGAAAGGCGATGACTGGTGGAAAACTGTGGTTCCGAGTTTTACCAACAACCAGTGGATACAGAATTTCAGAATGTCCAAAGAAACCTTTCAGTACATCTGTCGCCGTCTGAAGCCTGAGCTGGAGAAAATGGACACCAATTATCGTCTCTCTGTGCCACTCCAGAAAAGAGTTGCAGTCGCATTGTGGAAACTTGCTACTAACGCAGAGTACAGGAGTGTTGCACGCCTCTTTGGAGTTGGAATTTCAACTGCCTGTTACTGTGTGAAAGAGTTCTGCTCCTCTGTTGAGGAAATCCTGTTCCCTGAAATCATCCAGATGCCAAACGTGGAGAAGCTGAAAGAATTGGCTCTTAACTTTGAGCAAAAATGGGGGTTACCACAATGTGTCGGGGCTATTGATGTCACACACATCCCTATTTTGGCTCCCCGGGAATACCGCACCAAATATTTCAATAGTAAGGGATGGTATTCCATCACGTTGCAGGCAGTCGTCGACGGGAGAGGTATGTTTTGGAACGTTTATGCCGGGCAACCCGGCAGCTTGCACGACGCCAGAGTTCTGCATCTGTCTGCGTTGTGGGAATTGGCAGAGAGAGGAAAGCTGTTGTCTCAGCAACACAAGGACGTTGGTGGAGAAGACGTTGGCCACTATATCCTTGGAGATGAAGCCTATCCACCAACAAGCTGGCTCATGAAGCCTTTTCCAGACAATGGCCACCTTACACAACAGCAAGAGGTGTTCAACCACAAAACCAGCGAGGCGAGGGCTGTGGTTGAAGATGCATTCAGCCGGCTGAAGGGAAGGTGGAGATGTCTGCAGAAGCGCAACGACTGCAGTCTGGAAAGAGTCACGTCCATGGTGCTCACCTGCTGTGTACTTCATAACCTCTGCGAGAGCCGCGGCGAGGAGTACAGAGAGGAGTGGGACGTGCCTATCCCCTTTCCCCAGCCAGATGTGCCACTGCCACCGGGTGCCGAGACCGAAGGAGCGGGAGTACGTGCAGCCTTGATGCATTATCTTAACCCTGTGGATGACGACTAACCCGCCACGACACAAAGCATCACACACATCTCTGTGAGAACATTAAATGCGTCGTGTTCCTCTGGGAGAAAGACCTGCGAGTTCAGTTCAAGCTGCTTTCTTGTTTTTGTTTTTTTTTATCTCTGACCTCGGCACCAGAATTTGAAAGCATGGTGGTGGTAGTTATTCTTCTTTCATTCACCATGATTGATGCCAACACTGTGAGGCTATTTCATTGTTTAAAGTGACAATGTGTCATATTTACAAGTAATTAATCAAGTTCTGGAGTGTGTATAAAACAAATCGATAAAAATCATGCTTCAACAAGGCACTCGCCTTCGCTGCTCTAGCCTCAAGTGGTCTAGTAGTGAGACACGCATAGTCAGCCTTCTTGCGATACCAGATGTATGCCTTGAACAAACAAGAAGACGTTTCTTGCCGCACAGAACGTGGGGTGTTTTTTTAAGCAACAATGGTTAAACAAATATGCAGCCACCTCCACCACCAAGAAGTCGCTCAGTAAAAAGTCTGCATTTAAAAAAGAAAGCACATGGAGGCAATGGCGCAAATTGACTCATGGGAAATGTATTGAAAACAGACAGTACCGCTTGCGGCCAGCAGATGTCGGAAACGCACATCGCTGTAAACCAAATCTGTAGGTATTAGGGTTTTTAAATGTTTTAGGAAATTATTAGGGACATTATGTAATATTGCAACGTTGCTGTTTTTGCCACATTGTTCTGCTTTCATAATTTTTTTTGTACACAAGGTATGTTGATGCCCTTTGATCTCTCTTCTCAGATATCAATAGAATCAAACAATTTCACATATCCAATCTCCTTCTTGAAGTGATTGCATAACCTACTTGGGTTACCCCGATTGACCCATCATACTTGGGTTACCCCGATTGACCCATCAATCAGCTTGCTAGCCCACAACAAGTGGGCAATTTTAGTGGTTCAAAAACATCCACAGCAACTAACAATTTATCACCTGCTAGTACAAGTTAACAAAATGTTAAATCTTCCATAACAACTGATGATGGTAGTCTTGTGAAATAGTTTACATTTGAAAGCTTCATGTATTAAGATACTGGCTTGAAATCTCCTTCCAACGAACTGAGGGCCACAACCCCTCAACATACTTGAGTTGCCTGTGCTCAGAGGGTGCAATAATATATCAACAATTATACCACTGAAGCTGAATAAATAATTAACATTCCACAATAAGCTTCTTCTGACTGAATTATTGTACTGGAAAGATAATTCACTCTAGTAGAACAGCAGTCTTACCTCTAAAGTGCTGCTTACTGCTGTCCCGGCCGCGTGTAGTCTTTTACCAACGCACTTGCATTTTTCCGCGATCTGATTGGCCACTGACGTTTCTCTCAGCGTCAATCGCGTGACACCTAGTTCTATCACTGGTTAAGCTTGGCGACTCTTTCGAAGTTGGTTAAGGTTAGAGTTGGTCTTAGAGCAGGGCGATAGACCACCAGCTCTGATTCCAAACTCTAACCTTAACCAACTTCTAAAGAGTCGCCAAGCTTAACCAGTGATAGAACTAGGCGTTAGCTAGCTAGCAGGCTGTTAGAGGCAGAAATAGGCGTAATGCGATTGGCGCAGAGAGAAACAGAAACGTCAGTGGCCAATCAGATCGCGGAACTCTGCTGTCAACACATTTATGGTTTTATAACATCTTGCCAAAAGGATTACAGTTGCGAATTAGTCAGCTGGCTAAAACTCACACATTTACAGTAATGAACACCACCATTACCACCAGGTGTCAAGACTCCTCATTCACTTCCATTCATTTTTTGGACTTATCAAATATAAAAACAACTGCTGTGCAAATTTCAATAGAACAAACAATTCTGAGTCAAAGGTACATGTTGGTTTTGGCATTTGATGTTGTGTTTACAGATTAGGGCTGGGCGATTCTTGCTCAAATGTGAACGATTTTTCTCTCTAAGAATTGAGATCACTAATAATACCGAGGGGTGTTATTATTGAATGATGTTTTTGAGTTTGCAGTGAATCCACAGCTAAAGAGATTGGTTTTATCGGGTATCACAGTAGCCAAAAAGCTGATCGCATCACGCTGGTTTCAACCGGAAAAAATGTGCCGTAAAGTTTGGTTTCTTACATATCTCGATGTAATTTACCATGAAATATCTACAGCAAGAATTCTGGGTCTCAATGAATCCAAAATGTCAATGTGGTTAGAAGTGGTGGAGAGAATAAAAGCTAGCTTATAATGGTAGTGTCTGGTTAGGTGCGAGGGATAGTGGAGGTACTTCTCAAGGTGGGGTCCGGGAGGGGGGGGTTCGAGCTGAGCATATGTGTGTAGGTTTTTTTTTTAGATAACAGGTATTATGGGTATATCTTATATAAGACAACTAACTAAAAGGTGATCTCATTGGATGTGCCCTGACAATTAATGCTTGTATATCTTATCGTGTGTTGTCATGTTTGTTTATATGTTTGTTTAAAAAATAATAAAAAAATAAAATACAAAAAAAGAATTGAGATCACAATTCTCTCACGATTCTTATTTTTTCAATAAAATAATTTATTGCACTCTCAAACATAACATATGAAAGTGCTTGACTTAAACTTAAGTCTCTTGTAACATACAAAATAACTCAAGTCAGAATCGTCATTTAAAAAAGTAAAGTAAAAAAATATATATAAAAAATAATAATAAACAAAATCATCATAATTTCTAAATGAGATTGCATAAGTCTTGTGAATCGAGATTGCGATTGCCCAGCCCTATTACAGATGCATTACCTTTGAAAAATTAAAGCAGATTTGGCCAATTTGTTGTATACGTTTGACTGCACAGTGTATCAGCCATCAGACTGTACAACAGCGTAATATAGTGCGGGGGACCTTGACCTCTGACCCACACACCTGTTTTTATACACTGTTTTATACACCTGCTTTTATCTAATCACGCTCCTATTAATATTGATGGATATGATTTAATTGAATTTTATCATGTGCTTATTTTTAATTCATGATACAGACATAACATGTAATAACTGAATGAGAACTGTCAATGTCTGTATACTGTGTGAGTTGCGAGATACTCAAGGGGATTAATAAAGTATGGATGTTCGATATTGGCTTTTTTACAGATACCAATATTGTCCAACTCTTAATTTCCGATACCGATATCAACTGATACCGATATATGCAGGGTTTCCCCCCCACAAAAAAACGGAATAATTTCAGGTAATTATTAACATTACATATTGCATACTTTTGACAATAAAAAAATCAGAATGTGTTCTTACTTGCTTGCCTGGGTAAATAAAGGTTAAATACATTTAAAAATATATATATATATTTAACCTGATAACGATCATTTCCCATATCACATTTTAATGCCAATACCGGTCGATAATATCGGTAGGCCGATAATATCGGACATCCCTAGGTAATACATCTGTAAACAACATCAAATGACAAAACCAACATGTACCTTTGACTCAGAATGGTCAGTTCTATTGAAATCTGCACAGCAGTTGTTTTTATACTTAAGTCCCCAAAATGTATGGAAGTGAATGAGGAGCCTGGCACCTGGGAGGAATGGTGGTGTTGACAGCGAACAACAGGGACAGCAGTGGTTGCTAGCTCACTAGTAGATGACTTTAGATAGAGGCAAGACTGCTGAAACTATTTTAAAGCAAACTATCCCTTTAACTAATCAATCACTTTTTTTCTTTCACAATCCTGGTTAAAAATATTTGTCTTAATAGATAATAAATAAAAAAAAAACATCCAGCCTCATTGTGTGCTTAGTCTTCTTCCATGACTTCACCAGTAGCACGAGTACATAAATAACATCAATACATATCTCCATACAAACCTTTATTTTGAATGTTACTATGTACATGTGCAAAACCGGACAAAGTTTGAGCAACAGAGTAAGTGTAAAACAACAAAAGACTTGAGTGAGTCAGTCCACTTCAGGGTGACTTGGGCCTTGCGTTCCTGCCACAAGTCTGTTCAAGATGGTCAGAAGCCCCTCCTGGAAAGCAGCCTGCTGACGCCTTGCCTCCGCAGCCTCTGCCCGCAACTGGTCACGTTCTTCAGCCTCTCTCTCCGTCTGCTCCTTCAGCATTTCAACAAGACCTTGCAGCTGAGCGCGGCTTTGCCTGCGGTCTTCCTCCTCCAACTCCCGCATCTCTCTTACAAGACACAGGATATCAGAGTCACCTCTTTTTCTCTTTCCTGGCAAAAAAAAATATGTAGTTTTAATCTATAGAGCTCCAAAGTACTCCAAAGCTACTTCATCCCTTTCCCTGGCTGATCCCGGAAAACAACCAGAAGATACTCCTTTTCCCATTTTTTCCAGATGAGGATATCTGGCAGTTTATGGACCATCTTTAACATATCTACACACTACTGCATTTAACGTATAATTACTGGAGTTTGAGCTAACTTATGAAATTAAATGAAAAAGTCTGGCGTTTCTTACCACACTTGCTTTTCTACAATTCTGATCCGACGTGGATGAAACATCGCACATAGGCCGACGGCATGCCAAGGAACAGAATTCCAGAATATCTTTCAAATCAGTAAAATAACAAGTATTTTATTTTAATTAATTTCCATCCGCTTATACCATGGTCATTTGCCAACAATATAAAATAAAATCATTCGCATATTTTTGGTGAAAGTTTTACTCTCGTTGTTGCCGTGTTTCCTTCCTGATCGTTAGTTTATCAAGTTGATAGTCAGCTGTGCATACCGCAGTTGATAACGAGTACGCTTCGACAGCTGTGCCCTTTAATGTCGCTATGGTTACAGGTTGAGTAGCGGATGGATTAAGAATGATGATTAAACTTGAGCCGAACTACATGTGCATTAAGCAGTTTTAACATACACCTGCCGGCCAATCAGAAAAGAGCATTCACCCAGACCATGGTATAAGTATTAACGTTAGCTTTACTCAGGAAATGCCTGCATTATCGAAAGTTGAGAAATCTAGTGATCTATGCACACATTTTTGTCCCAACCAATCTTCATTACAACAAGATTGAGTTAGGTAGCTTAGACTTAGACAACGCTGTGGTTAAAGGTGAAGTATTTAGAATGTTTGCTATATGCCGGTCAAATCAGATGGACATTAGAACGCACGTTAGGGGCAGAAGAAGGCACAGTTTCCAAACCGGTAGAATCTTTTTTATACTACCTTTACAAGTGAAATACAAATACTTCACGACTGTAGAAGTAGAATTGGATGTGGATCAAGTGCACCGTTGTGGTTCATAAACCGTTGTGACATTCCAGTGGTTTAGTGAGTGGTGAGAGAGCAATGAGCACAGCTGGAAGACAGCAGTTCCACAGTTGAGGTCAATTATAGCGAGGAGTCTGCGCCATGGTAGGAACGAAACAGTCATATCCTAATCAGTGGTTCCCAAACTGTGGTGCGCGAGCACCCTCTAGGTGGTGCGTGACATGAAAAGGCTAATGGTGGTAATTTTTTTTTTTTTTACAATAAAATGTCATACAAATCTTAGTCAAACCTTTAGTATTATGGATATTAAACATACTGGCAGAGTACATGCATCCATGTTGTCGTGAACATTTTAATTAAATAAGGAAATTCCCTATCCATAGTCGCCGTGGGAAGAGATAAAATAAAAAATAAAATCTGTGCACGGAGACCAGCAACAATTTTTTCTAACAGAAACCCATTGGGGGGTGCGTCAGCTAGGTCGGGAGGTGACAGGGGGTGCACGGCCAAAAAAGTTTGGGAACCGCTGTCCTAATAAACACATTTTCATAGCTGATGTTAACCAGATGAGAAGGGTTTCGCCCGCTTGCACGGTTGTAGGCATCTCTCCGAGTGCCCTTCTAGTCGTTGTTATTATTATGACTAAAGTGGTCATAAAATCAAACACATAACTTATATTACTACATATATCTATTCTATTCACATATATGCTTACCACATGTATCTATTGCTATGCCCGCCCATCACAATCACGCGAACTGTCTAACGCCTGTCCCGTCTCCCTGAGAGTGGCTGTCTCGTGGTGATGACCGGAGTAGTGGACGTCCCGTGATGATGACCGGGAGGATGTGACCCTCTCTGCGCCGCCCCCATGCCTCATATAGATCCGCCATCAGCTCTATTTTAAAATATTTCAAAATGTTCAGTTGCTATTGCATGCACTTATCTGTGTTTCATTACACATATGAGTGCATGCTTACCAACTGTTCGCCTGTTTTATTGCAACACTACTATCACCGACATCTAAGAAGGGAGATCCCCCCTTGAACAGCCCTTCTAAGGTTTCTCTCCTCCACATTGCCTGTGGTGCATTTTTTCCTATTGCTAGGTTTTAGTGAGTTTTTCCCTTACCTTTATGGTGTTTTTGTTTTGTTCTTGATTTATTGTGATGTTTCTTCTTGACTTGTTTAAAGAAGACGGGTCCGGCCCATGGGGACATTTAGCGTGTGTTGTCGGGCCTTACAAATACATTTTATTTGATTATGAAATTACACAGGTGTACATGCAGTTGGACAGGAATGTGTTTCCATTACCTGGTCTAGCAGGTGGAGGAGAACTGGGCCGACTGGGGGTATCGTTACTGCAGGCCGTAGGTCGGCTGGGGGTACCGCAGGACGTAGGGCGACTTGGGCCTTGCGCACCCGCCACGAGCGTGTTCAAGATGGGCAAAAGCCCTTCCTGGAAAGCAGCCTGCTGACGCCTTGCCTCCGCAGCCTCTGCCCGCAGCTGGTCACGTTCTTCAGCCTCTCTCTCCGTCTGCTCCTTCAGCATTTCAACAAGACCTTGTAGCTGAGCGTGGCTTTGCCTGCGGTCTTCCTCCTCCAACTCCCGCATCTCTTTTAAGAGACACAGGATATCAGAGTCACCTCTTTTTCTTTTTCCTAGCAAAAAAAAAGGGGGGGGGGGGGTCATTTTTATCACATCACCTATTTTTGTAATTGTATGAAATCAGTAGTACTGTTGTGACTGAAGTGATTATTTGTATTATGACTAAAGTTATCATAAATCAAACATAACTTAAGTGATTATGAAATTATACAGGTTGTATGCACTTTGACAGGAATGCGATTCCATTACCTGGTCTAGTAGGTGGAGGAGAGCTATGGCGACTGGGGGAAATGTTAATGTAGGCCGTAGGGTGACCGAGGGTACTGCCGTCCGTAGGTCGACTGGGGGCACTGTTGGCCATAGGGGAGGTCTCTAAAAAAGAGGACTCTGGCATGGTCTCTAAAAAAAGAGATGAACATTTGGATTAAGTTAGCTGAAGTGCTTTGTTTAAATTATCAGGAGTCAATCACACGCACACATTTTCAGCAAAAGTGACCCTCAAGTGATGATTTTAACAGGTGCTAGTACTGCAGTAAATAAATCGCACAGATTATTTCGTAGCACATGTTACACTGTACAGCCCTGCCATGTGTGATGATGTTAGTCCCCATAGTAGCCATTTCATTGTAGTGAGACTATTTTCTATGCTTGACTTCATTGTATAAAATGACAATCACAGCCTCGTGAAAATATACAACTAGAAACTATAGACCTAGGGCATTCCGATAATGTATGGTAATGTATGTATGGTCTTAATATGGCATGGTTGGCATCATGTTTTATCAATTCTCAAGTGGTTAAAAATAGTTACATTTTGCATCAAATCTACAAATTATAACAAATGGTATGAACCAGCTTATGAGACATAATTAAGCACAAGAATGGCCATCATACACTTTGATCATGATCCAAGCCAACAAAGTAATTTCACGTCTTTACAATAAGGGAGCACTTCACAGAAAAATGATCATCTGTATATCAAGAATCAAGAGGTTTATGTCACATACATACCAGGGCAAATGCGGGTGGTCATACCTGCATCGATTGTGCAATAATAGACATAAAAAAAAAAAAAATATTAAATTTTTTAACAGGTACTACAAGACATAAGATGTGCATGATAAAAATCATCCGCCTTTTTCACCACAGGATCTATGTGTGTTGTGTTGACCATGTCAGGTCCTCTGTGATGTGGACTCCCAGGTACTTGAAACTGCTCACCCTGTCCACGATAGCCCCATTTATCCACAGGAGTTATTCCTCTCCGTTTCTTATTATGAGAATCAATATAATAGCCTAAATAATATTCATGATAAATTCTCATCACTGATATACTGTATGCGTTTTTCCAAAAAAAAAATACTGCACGGTCAAATTTTGCATGCACAACAATGTAGGCATTATGGCATTTTTGGTAGGATCATATTTAGGCTTTCCCTTCTTACAATTCCCAAATGTCATGCAACAGCCAATCAAAACGCCCATAACGTACCAGGTAATGATGTCAAACTAATGACTGATTTTTTTTCCTAACGATTAACTCGTGAGTAGCCAGTCTTTCACCCACCCATGTTGTTTTTTCCTCTTAACATATCAACAAGCATAAGCATTACTGCACTGATAGCTCTCTTCTTACTAATTTCCGGTACAGCCAAAAAACAAAATAGCACATGGCTAATTTGCATATTTGTTCGTGAAGATCTTATTGATTTGGGGACAATGAGATGGGTGGATAGCTAGCTAGCCTTGTTGTCTAACATAATGGTCATATTCACCGTCAACCATAGGCAACGTATTGACAGAAAGGCAGCTCGCAGGCTTTTTCATTGGCACCAGTCAAGTGACAGGTGGTTGTCGAGCAGTTTTTGTTTCGACAAAGGCAAATTACGTGCGCGTGATAGTAATCTAGCCAACGAATGTTAGTGGAATAAAATATCAAATTGGGTGTGTTGCATGCAACTTCGATTCTTTTAGAATTACTTTGAGGACACGAAATTAGTTGTTGCAATTTGTGAGGTTGGCCCACATTACGGGGCAAATTTCCCGGACAATTTATATTTATATAAAGTTATATATAACGTTACATTCAATTGATTCCCTCAGTTTGCACACCATTTTCTCCAGGTTCTCAGAGTAGCAAATTACATTCACTTTCAACACTACACCATTTGTGTATGTATTTATTACAAAAATATTTACACGACATATCCCTACCTCATTCTTGCATTTTAAAATGCTTGCATTTGTACTTTAGTTTGTATATTATTGTATGCGTTTGTGCTTCATATACAGTAAAAAAAAAAAAAATGTAAAGCCAATACCAGGGGGGCTCATACAGAACCAAGCATCTCACTGTAATGTAGGCTGCCTGGGACTGACAAATAAAACACTATTGAACTGTTGAGTTTGTGTTAATATGATAGTATGTGTAACTGCTTAACTGTTTCCACAAGAGGGCGCTATAGGCGCAAGGAGATGTAGCTATTGTAGCTGACGTCAGGTAAGAGGGTATAAAAGGGGTTGTTCCCTCCCCCTCGATCTCTTCCTCATCTACCAGAGAGGGTCTCATGGTGCATATAGAATGTGAAATAAACCACGCTGATTAAAGGCTAAAGAAGGACCTTGTCGTCATGAACCTATTATTGTTGCTCCCCAGGTGACTGTCAACAGAACTGTTGAATACTTCAAACCAACGTTTCGGTCAACAGACCTTCTTCGGGTTATATTAGGGATCGATTGATTGAAAATTGTATTCAGATTGCAGAATGGGTACAATACAGTACAGCTCAATACACACAATTGTTAAGGGGATGCAGACCAGAAAAAGAGAGTACATTTGACGTACATTTGACCCCACCCGCCCCCCCACCTTCAATGTACAGCCCCACCCACCCAACCCCACCCCACCTACCCAACCTCCTCCAATGTACAGTTTCTATGTCAAATGTATATACACTCTTTTTCTGGACACTTTTTGTATCACAAACAGTACTGTATTTGCAAATCTGGTATGTCATAAATGTATAGATGTAGCAGTACTGTCTATCTCAGTGGTTCTCAAACTGTGGTACGCGTACCACTAGTGGTACTTGGTGGTACTGCTGGTGGTACTTGAAAACATTTCCAAAAAAGCAAAAAAAAAAAAAAAAAAAAAAAAAAACGGGCCACTGAACGTAGAAGCAGGCCAGGCCAGTGTTTCTGGTTGCGGCGGCGCGATAGTTAGATAACCTAGGTGGGGAACAACCAGGAGATCACTGTGACAGAGAGTAATGCAGTCTAAACAGTCATCAATCTTTAATTCAACTTCAGCCCTGATCATAACCATTTATTTTTTGATTTTTTTGTAATGTCAGATAAAAAAAGTACTCCCACTTTTCTGAAAAGAGTTGGTGTTAAATCTGACATTACAAAAAATCCATCAAAATCTGTGTTGCTGCTAAAAATGTACTTTGCATTTGATATTGAAAATATTTTACCTTTGTGTTTTTTTAACAATAATTTGTGATGCCATCACACAAACTGGCATTTAAAGGGTAAACATTCAAAAATGTATTGAATATGTGTTTTTTCTTTTTTACAATAATTTGTGATGCCCATCACAAACACTGGCATTTAAAGGGTACAATTTCAAAAATTCCTGCACCAGAATGATGAAAATAATTGTGTGTGTGTGTGTGTGAGAATGACGGACAATTGCTTGCTGTGTGAGAGAGAGAGAGAGAGAGAGAGAGAGAGAGAGAGAGAGAGAGAGAGAGAGAGAGAGAGAGAGAGAGAGAGAGAGAGAGAGAGAGAGAGAGAGAGAGAGAGAGCGATAGAGAGAGAATTAAGTACATTTGCTTAAATACAGTTGTTCTTAATTTTCTCACTTGCTATGTGAGAATGTTAGTTATTATGTTCTCAATGCCCCTTGCATTGTATGAGTTGTGTGGAAGCGTTTGCTAGTTCTAGTGCTATCCCTTTGTACATTGTGGCTGTGTCTGACAAAAGTTAATAAATAAATAATGGTATTAGGAATACATTTGTCTCCTGCGTGAACTGTGCATAGCTGAATAGACTGTATTTTAACACCGGTCATATGGTGGTACTTGGAGAGCCAGCTACGTTCTCAGGTGGTACTTGGTGTAAAAAGTTTGAGAACCACTGGTCTATCTGTATGTCGTCGTGTGTGTCATATGATGAATTGAAAATGGGGGACCCTGATGTAAACAAGACGAAAGTCTTTCTCTGGTCTGCATCCCCTTAACAATTGTATGTATTGAGCTGTACTGTACCCATTCTGCAATCTGTTAAACTTTTCAATCAATCAATCAAAACGTAGAAACTGTAGGGAAGTAGCAAGAATACCAGTGTGCTCGAGTATTCCTTTCGAATATAACGTTGCCATGTATATACAAACTAAGACTGAGCTAACTAACCGTCTGCAGAGCAGTCCTCCGGTGAGCTGCAGCTACCGGTGCCGCCGGGGGACACGCTCCCTACCGGGGGGAGACAGTACATCGGCACCTCGTCGCTCATGGCCTCGAAGAGCCCGACTGGCGAGTCCTTATGTGTGCCCGGACTACCACCAGCAGCATACGCTGGTTTGTGGCCCAGGATATCGTCCAGTATGCCATACCACTTGCTTGTTTTTCGATCAGATCCGCTTTGATTGTTGTGGTCTTTTATCTTCTTGTAATCCTGTTTCAGCTTCTTGATCTTCTCTCGACATTGCTTCGCCGTGTGGTAGATGCCTAAGGATGATTCGAGCTGAGAGGAAATGTTAGCGAAGATATTTCGCTTTGACGAGTCGAAATCGCGTTGCATTTCCTCCGTCGCGTATAGGCGCAATAAAGCCGGCACTTCACTGTCGGCCCATTTGTCCGCGTTTGGTTCAATTTTGAAGGCATTTTGTTCAATTTTGAATGAGTTTTGTTCAATTTTGAAGGCGTTTTGTTCCATGTTAAGGCGAACATAAGAGCTGTTGTTTACACGGCTAACGGGCTTTTAAAATGGCGGTTGCCGGTGCTGCATTGGCTCACATGTTCGACCAATGCGCGTACACTTCAGTCTGGACCCATCACCGTGCATTTAGCTACCACACTCCTACGCAGAGCTCACGTACTCCTACGCAGAGAGTTGGACGACGTTCCACATCTGTGCCCAAACAGGAAGTGAACTACCTTTACTCATATTATTTTCGCTTAACATTGAATAAATAATGATATTATTGTCCCCCCCATATTTTTTTTATATCTTTTATAAATAAGAACCGACAATGTGTTGAAAAAAGTTAAAGTTACAACGAATGCAGCCATAAAAGTATGATTTTCTTACAGAAAAGACATAGCACTATTGTCAATTTACTTTTCTGATAACTACATCTCTACATAACTCATAAATGTTCAGACGAGGTTCATATTTTCTCTGGATACACACCCAATTCAACATTATGGCCACATTTTCTTTCAAACTAATCTGGTCACAGATGACCCGATTTGTTAAAAGGCGCTTCGGAGGCTGTGAAGTACAGGTGTAGATACAGCTCTGCGTAGGAGTGTCACAGCCTCCTCTGCCCAAGAGAGCAAACATTTGTACCAGTTTCACAGGTCAACCTAAATCCACCTGCAACAACAAAATTGTTTAATTGTGAAGTAATTGGGTTCTACTATATGGTGTAGTAGTTAGTACTACATATGTAGTCCTGTCTCACATTTGTTTACTTGTAAATTACACGGTGGTCCATAAGGAATGCCATAATTCCCCTCTATATACTGTATATGGTTATAATGGTAATAGACCTGCTTGACATGACTAGTAGGTAAACCACTACTGATAAGTATGACACATAACATGAGGGTTCCCAGAAAAAGCATCATGCCATTTCCATCATTGAATAGCAGGGCTCCAGACTGTATCATTTATTTTAGAGTGTACAAAAGAAGGTTTCACATGGTGGCATGTGTGTGAGCACATGGGATCCACATTCTCATTACCGTGTTCACATAGAGATCTTTACTAAAACAACTGTTGCTGTTTATGATGTGAAAACGTGACCTTCTTGCCTACATGATACTCTGAAAGTTTATGATTGTACTGAAAGATGTACAGATTTTCCATTTGTATTTCTCACAATGATAGGTGGAACAATTAATAGAATATTATGTATTCAATAAAACCTAATTAGGCCCAGGTTACATGCTCAAGTATACCATATCTTATATAATAGCTTAATCTAGGAATACAGGTAATATTGTTCAAGGCCCGCCCCTTATGTTATCTAAAAACGTTTACAACATTTTGTATTGATTTAAACTATACAGAAATGGAGCCATGCTGATTAGTAGTGCTATACTACATATAACTCAATAATATATCAAAAGTTAATCAAAATAAAAGATGAAATAATCCATGGAAACACTATAGATATAGAAAAGCAGTACTTTATTCACCTCTGTGCATCATGTGAGTTGTAAAGAGCTTTCTAAACATCACATATTCATCGTGTTGGTCATGAGAAGTTCAGAATTAATGTCGAAATACACATGATGAAAAACATTATGATGCAATTTTCAGAAATGCAAAATGTGGACTCACTTGAGTTTGAATAGAAAAACAAGTTACAAACCAGTATGTACATTGTTACAAAAGTGTTAAAATTAAAATATATTTTCTCCAACTGGTTCCAGAAGCTCATCTGTAAACTTGGCTTCAGTTGTTCTTGTCATCCATTCCACTCTCTGGTGCTGCTTCCAGGACAAAAACACAAATTCATCTCAACGTCATTCCTACATTCCCCATTCAACTAATACAGATGAATATATTTCAGTTTCTTTCTTTTCGAATTTCTATGATGTTCTGTGTGGGTGTTAAAAACCATCTGCCTACCTGTAGTTTGTAGTAGCTTCCAGTCAGCCTGCATTCTGTGTCTCAGTTTCTCCAGGGCCTCCACATCCTCTGGTAGAGGGGCTCCTAGGGGCCCATGGGAAGGAGCAGGCTCCCCCTGGAGGGAGGAGACTGTGAATCCCACTGATGTCTTCTGATCTTCCTGGAAAAACAAAAGGACAGATTAGACTGCAGTTCATTAGATATTTGGTTGCAATTGTTTTTAACTTAAAACTCTCAAATAAATCTGCTTTGTTTTGGGGGGCAAGGTGACCCTTTAAGCTTTATATTAGATATACATTTATCATATGTGTTGTTCAGCCAGAGAAGTATCTTGAGGTCAGCCGGTTACTATTGGCTGCTATTCTAGTGGCCTGCCCCTCTCACCTGCATGAGTACCAGAGTGTGGCCCAGTGCCAGGCCCTGCAGCAGACTGGTGAGTTGTAGCCAGGCCTTCTCACACACCCCACTGCCGGGCATCTGGACCAGGAGTACCAGCCCAGGGTCATACTCATAAGCCAAGGGCAGAAGGAGGCCCAGCACCGCCTGCATGAACCCTGCCGTGTCACTACAACCCTGTACACATGGACATACACGCACAGAATCACAAATAAAAACAATGCCATTTCAATAGTTTTGCACTCTGCACTTCAACTGCACTACCCATGAGGACTGTATATTGTGGTAATCCAACATATGGATTTGTAGTAGAAGTTTCTTCTAATGCACTTGCACTCTCAATTCTCTCCATCTCTGTATATTCATGCCTGCTGTTGTTTGAGGCTTTGTGTCCACCGGGGAAGTTTTTTTCAAGGCGGACCGCTTTGAAAAGCAAAAATATGCATGCCCAGAGCGTTTCCAGAGCGTCTTGTGACTCCCGCGGCTCCGCCACTTGCTCGATGTTGATTGGCCGGTCGAAAAAAGTTACCTTGATGAGCGCCGCTCCTCTCCAAAAGTTTAACTAGTTTCAACTTTAGGCGCTGGGAGCGCTCAGCCCAAAAACGCTAGCCGCCGAGCGCTGGGAAAAGGAGCTCGCCCGTCGCGTCTGTAGCATAGAAATGAATGACAGAAAGGAGCTGACAACTCATAAAACGTCCCCGGTCGACACGGGCCCTTAAGCACTCTTATTATGGGGATTAATAACATTTAATTGATTGATTGATTGATTGATTGATTGATTGATTGATTGATTGATTGATTGATTGACTGATCTCTCTACTCACCATGCGTGTGCGTAAACACACACACACATACACAGTACAAGGGCATGCACAGACAATGAGAAGTGATGGATAATAGTAATGCTGTTTATTTGTCACTGTACCTTCTTTAGACACACAGGAACATAGTATTTTGATTTCTGACCCACTGGCTCCTTATTGCTGATCTGCAACAATAGTGTTTTCCTGAAGAAACATAAGAAAGGTTTTAGTCAACATTTCATGTTCTTGCTGTGGAATTAATTACTTATTATTTTTCTCCATTACATTTCCACTGGTGGGAGGACGAGATTCATGACAACGTCAGCGTTAAGAACTATGTTACAGAAGCTACTCACCCATCCTCTGTGATGCGAGTTGGGGCATGGGGATCGTCACCAACACACACCAGCAACACCCTGGTTAAAGACCACAACACATTTGAAATGAGAATACATAATAGCAAATGTATATAATGTATATATACAGTAGCCATGCACATTAAAGTATGGCAAAGTACATTTAAAAAAAATAAAAATAATGTTATGTATACCGATTGGTGAGTGACGTCAAAGCATGCTGGACAACACACATCGTCACCATGGAGACATCAATAACCAGTGCCAAGCCATTCCGAACCTGACAGGCAGTGAAGTGGCATGTGATTGGTTTGCTGTCCAGGTACAGGGAAAAACAAGCCACATACAATATCCTCATACTGTACCTCGTTTCTCTCCATTTTCTCAACAAGGGACATGAGGCCACAAAGAGTCGCGAGAGTGTCCTTGTTATCTGACTCTTTCAAGATCTTCTCCCTAAAACAAAGATTATATGATCAGAAATTAAATGGATGAAAATTAAATCCATCACCATTTAGTGGAAGCTTTTCAAGTCAAGTCAAGTCAACTGTTCCTTTATTAATCCCCTTGGAGGAATTCATTTTATAGTATATGTTTATTTTGTGCTACTCCTATTTGGTCAAAACCCATAGTAGTCGTTTATAGAATTATTTGGAACTGTAATGAATATTTAATTTAGTAATATTTAATGTAGTTAATATTTAATTCACAATGTGTTGATACTGTATTTCAAGCTCTACTGTAAAACTAAATGTTCAAATCCTCCATTTATTCCATTCCAAATAAAATTAAACACAGTAGCCTAGTAATTATATACCTTAGAATTACTAGGCTAGTACATCAGCTTTCCTTACACTGTACCTTCATGTGCCACACAATTTCAAGTTGAATGGGATTCATAAAGAGTATTTGCATATAATATGTAGGCATACGCACGGTTTTATAAGTCGGAATATTTTCAGCCGCATGAAGGTTTCCTCATTCCTACGTATGCAAACATTTAGTGTGGATTCTCCACACTGTTTTATAAATGAGACCCCTGATCCTTTTAAGTTAAGTTAAGTTCCTTAAAAAATTAAGATAGTCACCGGAGTTTGTTGAGTACGAGTGGATCGGGAGCCTGTGGTGAGCTGAAGCGTTGGCATCCGTCTGGGCAGGCCACGCCATCGGGGAGCATCGCCGCAGTACGCAAAGGAGGAGCAGGGCGCTGCCGAGGCTCCGGCCAGACCACCTCCTCCTTTTTCTCCTGCTCCTCCTCTTCACCTCCGCCAAGCTCTCGCTCTCCCGTTTCCTTCTCTTCCACTTTAGAGCGCTTGGCGCTGGGTTCGGAGGCGGGTGGATCAGCTGGAAGAATGATGGGATTAGTACAGGTTCCGTTGAGAGCAATGGAAATGCACCCGATCTAATGAGTGCACGACTGCACTGAGAAATTATTCCATTCAATTCCTGTTCTTTAGGCAAAGATATCAGTGCATCATTTCACCATGTTGTGATTCATTTTGATTCCCTTTCAAAATATATTTTTAAATAAAAATACAACAGTGACAGAACTGATTAGATTAGTGCTAATTGAATATTACATGCTATGAAAATATTACACCGATTAGTTCACAGTATTAGATTATGAATGACTAAATAAATGAACACACATAATTTAAGATAGATTTTTGATTATTAATCTATAGATAACTGCAGTTAGGTTTCCAAATTCATATCCCTAGTAATGATGAGCTCAATGAAAGGAAGTAAAGTAAAAGGTAATTAAAATGCTTTTGGGCCATAAATGCTGTTTTTGTGTGTTTTGAGTGTTCCTGTCCTGCAGCAAAAGAGGAAGCAGACGGCTTAAAGAAGAGGAAGGCGATAGATATTCAGAAGGAGAGAGGAAAGAGAGAAATGAAGAAGGAAGGAGATTGAATGTGTCTGACTAAGGTATTGCCTCATCACCCTCCCCTCTAAAAGGAGGTTTTTATTTACAGTTGTTTGAAGCCAACAAGACAAGGGTAGTGTGGTTATGTTATACCTGCATGCTTGAGAGAGGACCAGTACGGTTTGTGAGCTGATCGGACGCACTGGATGGAGTTGAGAGCACTGATAAGGAGAAAGGAAAAGAGATTGACTACAGTTTGTGTACTTATACACCTGCATATAACCCAAATCAAATCAAATCAAATTTATTTATAAGGCCCGACAACACACGTTAATGTCCCCATGGGCCGTACAGGTCTTCTTTAAACAAGTCAAGAAGAAAACAGAACAATAAGTCAAGAACAGAACAAGAACACGATAAGGTCCAAACATTTTTAGATAAATGCAAGAAATTAAAATAAAAAATTTAAGAATGCAAGCACTCCCAGACATACCCCACGCGAAGGTAAGGAAAAACTCACTAAAACCTAACAATAGGGAAAAAAGCTCCACAGGCAGTGTGGAGGAGAGAAACCTTAGAAGAGCCATTCAAGGGGGGATCTCCCTTCTTAGATGTTGGTGATAGTAGTGTTGCAGACGGACAGTTGGTAAGCATGCACTCATGTGTGTAGTGAAACACAGATGAGTGCATGCAATAGCAACTGGACATTTTGAAAGATTAAAGATAAAGCAAATAGCGATAGCAACTGAACATTTTGAAAGATTAAAGATAGAGCTGATAGCGGATCTATTTGAGGCACAGGGGCGGCGCAAAGAGGGTCATAACTCTGTATGATAGCATGTACAAGAATGCTGTATATACCGTATATATATTTATTCTCACGTGTATATATATGTATATATATATCCACACCTGTCTGTACTTACCTGCACATAATCCTTTTACATATCTGTAGATACTATATCTATATCTGTACATATCCCTTACCTACTTTTACTAGTTACGCTGCTGGCCAGTATGACTACTACCATACTGTCTTTATACCTGTATCACTGTACATATTATATTACAACTCTGTATACATCTGATTAGCACTACACTCAGTAGTACTAATTTATATATTTTATTCCCGGTTTAATCACCTGTACATTGTATATTGCTGTTGCATGTTACTGCTACATTTGCACTCTGGTTGGATGCCAAACTTCTTTTCGTTGTGCTGGTACTTGTACAGTACTTGTATAATGACTATTTTAATCTAATCTAATCTTATCTAATCTAAACAGACCTTTCACAGGGACCGCCCAGTCCCGTTGGCTGAGGGGCGGGATCGCCAAGCAGGGTCTGGACTGTCTGACACACGGATTGGGGGAGAGACGTCAAGTTGTACCCACCCTGTAAAGCGGTGATAACACACATAATTAAATATAAGCAAAGTAGACTACTTCTTCTTGTGTTCATGTTAATGTGAGTCATTTCCAAACAGGGTGACAAGACAGCGGTACTGACTTCCAGGACAGCACACAGCTTGCCTCCAGCCAGGTTCATTAGGAGGTGTGTGAGGTGGGCAAAGACACCTGGGGTGGCACACATGCGACCCTGTGAACAAATATAAATAGTTGTAGAAAGTGCTATAGATAACATTCGGCCACTAGATGTCGCACTAGAGCACCGGCATGTCATTTAATCCAATCAGGTGCATTCCACATGGGGAAATGGGAAGTAGGGAGGGGATACATCTATGCAACATGTAAACAACAACAGTCATTTTAGACGCACAAAAACGTTTTAAATGATAAATTCATTAACCTGTTAAGCCTGAGCCATATTTTCAGAAAATTCTGCTAAAAGTACATACCCAAGTAAATGGAAGATTGCTCCACTTCTACAAGGTCCATTTGCATGTTCTTGGTATCTAGGGACATCTATGGCCCCCGGGGAATGTATTCCCAGTATCAGAAATATTGTGTCTGAGGGGCGGCCGTCTGTCTACCACCACAGAGCCAGTGGGATCGAATCCGGCTGTGGTGCCTCCGGCTTGGCCGACCGTCCATACTAACACAATTGGCAGTGTTAGCGGGTGGGAAGCCGGCGTGGGTGGGTCCTGGTCGTTGTAAACAGCGACTCCTACAGTTCGGTCGGGGCGCCTGCACAGCAAGGGAAGGATCTGGGAGAGGTAGTGTGACCTTCCACACGTTACACTCTCCCAGTGAGAGTCCGCGCTGCCAGGTGAAAAGAAGCAGTGGGCTGGCTACACGTGTCGGAGGAAGCATGTGATAGTCTCCGCCCTCCCAGACTGACGGTAGGGCCGGGTAGAGTGTGCAACGACCAGGAAGGGGATTGGGAATTGGCATAACGACTAACATTGGGATGGGAGAAAAATCGGAAAAAGAAGGAGGAAAAAGATAATAAAAAAAAAAATATATATATAATAATAATAATAATAATAATAATAATAATAATAATAATAATAATAATAATAATAATAATAATAATAATAATAATAATAATAATAATAATAATAATATTGTGTCTGTTACTATGCTTGAGTAAATTGTAATGAACCAAAGGAGAATATAGATGATTAGGTTTAGGCTTTCCATCTTTGACGGTGAATAACACCATAACATTGATCAAAAGTGAAAAATTCAGCACCTTCTTGAGATCAAGTGTACTAAAAATCTAAGCAAATGAACAAAGGGCAGATGATTTACAGGGGATTTTGTATCTATACAGTACTGAATTTTGCTATCCGGACACATGCAATATGAAATATGAATATAGAATATCAGGCCTATAAATTACCTTATTATGGCCAGGTCATACATCTACTGTATGGATCGTCCCAAATCTCCTCTTTCCAATGGCAGAGTTAAATCTGGATTTAGTACCACCAGGCGCCCGGTACAGGGCAGCAAAGACCGCGAATGAAATGTACTGTAAGTACAGTTACTTTTGTATAATGTCCATAGCTCCGCCATTTTTTACCGGATTGCATGTTTTTTTCCTAGACGTTGACAGAAAGGTAAAGAAACAATATATGTTGTATTTTATGGCAATAACATTGAGGTTTGTTTTACCTGTGAGATATAAACACGACATTCATGTCAATATTTGTAGGTAAAAAATGGTTAGCCTTCCTATGTCTGCGGCTGGTGTGAGCTGGGTAGTGTAGTTTTATGAAATGTAGACGTCCATTGAAAGCCCTGGGTCTCCTCTTTCTTAGGACTACAATGATTTCATGACGACTTCCTGTCCTCGCGTCTAAATCACCCGGTTTCCAATGCAATGCGCAGAGATTTCTACAAGCTCATATTTAGCTAATAACACTTAAAATCATTGCTAAACAAACATAGTGCTGAAAATATAATAGAAGGAGAAAAAAGGATAGAAGCTTTTGGTAGTATTACACACCTAATAACACTGCGTTGCAATTCATATAAAAGGTTCTCACCTCTGGATCACCTATGGCTGAGTCAAAGCCAGCACACACAAAGACCAAGTCTGGGGAAAACTGGAACAAGAGAATTTCATTAAATAAATAGATAATCTTTGATAGGAGAGACAAGCACATCCAGAACAAGCACATCCAGAACATGTTCAAAAGGTGTTGCGTTCCCAGGCTCACCTCATAGGCCACAGGCAGGAGGACATGGAAGAAAGCTGCTAGATAGTCACTGTCCTCCATCCCCACCTAAACAAACATATTAGGTAAGAAAAATAAAAACAATGCCGATTTATTTTGCACATAATCTCACACATCAAACTCTAAACAGGTTTGCACACGTTCATTTAGTTTTGACAGTTATGGAGAGTAAAAGTGTTTGAATATGGCCACAAGTGATGTCACCGGGGATGTTGAATCCATGTGTTAATTACAGCTCAATGAAATTATACGGTAGCAGTCCCTATAAGACAAGGCATTGCTATCTTTACCATCTACATAATTTCATGATTGACAAAGTGATGCTCCAATCAAACTGTCTTTAGGCAATACTTTCTCAGACACCACACTGGAAGACGCATTCTACTAAAAGGAATGGAGAGCAGAATTTGATATAATGTTACAGTAATAATAATAATACATACATTTTGTATAGCACTTTTCCGGATGCTCAAAGACACTTTACAGAGCAAAATAAACAATACTGTTTAAAATAAAAAATAAAAATAAATAAAATAAATATTATATAAAAGGCGAGAGAGGAAGGAGTTCAAGGCTTGAAGGCAAGGGTAAAAAGGTGGGGTTTTAGGGCTTTTTTAAATGATGAGAGGGTGTCTGCATGATGGATATGGTTTGGCAGGGCGTTCCAGAGGGTGGGGGCAGCTGCAACGAAGGCCCTGTCGCCCCAGGTCCGGAGCTTAGTCCTGATGGGTTGGAGGAGGTTAGCGGGTAGGCGAGAGGTGGGGAAGGAGGTCAGAGAGGTATGAGGGGGCCAGGTTGTTGAGGGCTTTGAAGGTGATGAGTAGAATTTTGAACTGAATCCTGTATATGATGGGGAGCCAGTGTAGATCGTGGAGGATGGGGGTGATGTGGTCGGAGCGGCGGGTGGAGGTGAGCATGCGAGCAGCAGAGTTTTGGACGTATTGTAGTTTGTTGAGGATTTTGGTGGATATGCCATACAGAATGCTGTTGCAATACTCCAGTCGGGAAGTGATGAGTGCATGGGTCAGTGTTTCAGCAGCAGAGAAGGATAGTGAGGGGCGTAGATGGGCAATGTTCCTGAGGTGGAAGAAGGCGGTTTTTGTGATCTGGTTTACATGCAGGAGGAAGGAAAGGGTGGGGTCAAGAATGATACCTAGGTTGCGGATGTGGGTGGAGGGGGTGACATTGGAGCCGTCGATGTTGACTGAAAAATGCTGGGTGGGGCGGGTCAGGGAATTGGGGCCAATGATGAGTAGTTCAGATTTGTCACAGTTGAGTTTAAAGGTCCCCTGTCTTATAAATTGCCATTTCCATTGTTTAGCATTGTTTTCTAGCAATCTGGGGTTGTATCAACAATGTCTATTTCTCTAATTCTCATTTTGGCGCACTCCTCCAGTTCAGATCTCAGGAGATGCTCCCACACTGAACTAAGCCATTCGAATTTGACTGTTTTGCTGACGTAGAAAGAATTCTCCTCTGCATAGTAACGCCCCCTCTATGTTTGTAACCACCTCGCACACTCAACCATTATTTATTGCAGTACGCAAGCAAATGCATGGAATTGAAGTTTAACAGTTAGTTAGCATTGGGTTAGCATTTAAAAACGTTATGAGCAAAGATATGTTGTGCTGTTCCTGACTGCCAAGCAGCGAATATGTCCTTGCATTAATTTCCTGATGATGTCGTGATCCGCCAGCAATGGGCCATGTTTGTTTTGTTTTTCGAGACCCGCCAAATGTGTACCGCACATTTTTGCAAGGAGGACATTGAGAATCAAGGACTTTATAATGCTGGGATGATTTCCAGGATGATTTCCAGGATGTTACTAAAGAAGGGAGCTGTAGCGAGTAATCGAGTATTCAGGACCCAAAAAGAAAATGTCGTAATTAGTCATTGATTCACTGTCGGGGTTATATTTATTATGGACAGAAGTTGTCAAATCATTACTAAGCAACTGTCAACTGTCTGTACATGTGTCAATAGTGTATTAACGTTACTATTTTACTGTAGCGTTTCTCCGTTTTGCGATTTTCCTCTTTCTTATACAGTAGGAAGGGGGAAGAACATGGGTGTTCCTATGACTTGTATTCAGCTTACAGCTTCGAAAATCCACTTATTTCATTTTTACAATGTCAAAGCCTTTTAAATATAATCCAAACGTTCCTGTATTTCTGTCAGCTTTATCGTTTTATGACAGAAATCTGATAGTGTATGTGCGTTCACACGAGGGGGAGTTGGATTCTGGCAGGGAGTCCGAATTCGGCACAACACCGGCCGAGGCATTATTTGTCGCCGAGTTGAGAGCTCCCCAGAGTCCAGACTACAGCTGGGCGATCGCCTACAATGGCGATTGCCTAGAGCGAACTATTGAATATTATTATGAAGAGGAAGAGGACAAACGGTGATGATCCATCCATAACATAAGGTGCGTTTTCACCAGACTATGTTGGATTCTAGTATTTTCAAACAGGCTGGATGTAACGTAGGTTGGTAACTGTCACTCAAAGCGCTTTGCAAGTATGGGCAGAGCCCAGCCCAAAACAGCTTGAAATCTTGAAGTGGAAAAATGCTGCTTTAGAGTACTTGATTAGAAATACAAAACAATGCATTTTTTTAACAACCTTACAGATGTGTTCCATAGACTCACAGGAATTGTGTACAATTGCCCAAATAGTGAAAGGAATAGCAAAACATGGGACCTTTAAGAAAAGAAATTTGCATCCAGATTTTTATGTCAGAAAGGCAGGTGATGAGGGTGGAGTGGGTGGTGGCAGTGATGGTCTTGGTGGAAAGGTAGAGCTGTGTGTCATCAGCATAGCAGTGGAATCTGAGGCCATGTTTGAGGATGATCTGTCCAAGTGGGAGAATGTAGAGGATGAACAGCAGGGGACCAAGTACTGAACCCTGGGGGACACCATGGGGGACTGGGGCAATGGGGGATTTGGAGTTGTTGGTGTAGATGAATTGGTGTCTGTCAGAGATATGATTTGATTCAGGAGAGGGCAGTGCCAGTGATCCCAATGGTGGACTGGAGGCGAGATATGAGGATGGAGTGGGTGATGGTGTCGAAGGCGGCGCTGAGGTCAAGGAGGATGAGGATGGAGAGGGAACCAGAGTCAGCAGATAGCAGAATGTCATTGGTGACCTTTAATAGAGCGGTTTCTGTGCTGTGTTTGGTGCGAAAGCCGGATTGGAAGGGTTCGTAGAGGTTATTGGATTCAAGGTGGGATTTTAACTGAGTGGCAACAGCTCGTTCTAGAGTTTTTGACAGAAAGGGGAGGTTGGAGATTGGGCGGAAGTTGTTGAGGGTGTTGACGGTTAACCGTCTGTAGTGAAAGGGTTAACCTTCTGTAGTGTGGTTGTGAAAGGGTTAACCCTTTGTCGTGTGGCAGTGAAAGGGTTAACCTTCTGTATTGTCGCAGTGAAAGGGTTAACCATTTGGTAGTGTGGTAGTGAAAGGGTTAAATGTTTGTTGGACATAGCAACAGCAACAAGAGAGGCGGGACTTACCTTGTTCCATGGTATATTAATAGTGAAGCCAGCCCCTTTCTCCTTGCCAACACTGTTATAGTCTGAATCCACAAGGTTAGGCCAGAACTTCTGATGCTCATAGCGGTGCCAGGAGAAATATAGTACACTGAGAAATGTAGTATACACAGAGATGTATGATGTCCATAGGTCAGTGGTTTCCATAAAAACACAACAGTCAGTATAAACAGCTAAAGATTAAGTGATAATAATATAATAATAATAGGCAACTCAGGGTCCTTCTGAGAGAAAAGGCTCTCACCTTGGGTCATCCTCAAAGCAGTACTGAACCCCTTGTCCATGATGTACATCCCAGTCAACTATCAGCACCCTAAACAAATACAAAGATAAAACACCAAAGTGTGCACCAATTCTTAGAAAGCACAGTCCTTAAATATATATATATATATATATATATATTAAACTAGATAGGACTCGTGCACATCTGGTTGGACCCCGACTGGAGGTGCAGGTCAGCGCAAGAGAGATAAATAAACTAAAAGGAGAAAACCTTCAAAGGAAAGAAGGGACCGCACACTCCACAGGACTCGTTTTTGCTTATTTATTGTTTGCACAACGCGTTTCGCTGTCGCTTCCTCAGGTGCTATGCAGCAGGTGTCATCAATGATCATCATTATGTATAGCATGCTCCACCCCACATCGTAATACATCAAGCCCATTGGCTACTCAATTATCACATTTAATTTGATGATTTTGCAGGATGTAATGCATACAACTCTTAGTATAAAAATGATGCATAGAGACCACATATATACATACTCATTTTTGAAAATTATATAATACAAAATGAGAGAAGTGACAAATCTTAACATATCAAGCCCATTGGCTACTCAATTATCACATTAAATTTTATCATTTTGTAGGATACATATCACTTTTATGTATAGAAATGCCTAGATACCACATACATACACAGACTCATTTTTGAAAATTATATATAATAAAGCAATATGAGAGAAGTGACAAATACCTAGGTCATTAGACCTGATAAATAGTTTAAAACAGACTTAAAACCACACCCATATAGGTTACACAGAACGGATAGTGGTTACAAAAATGGATTCAGCTCGAGGGATTCATTTAGACCATGGGGTTCCACAGAATTCAAAGTAAAAATCCAGTACGCTTCCCTTTGTAAGAGAAGCTTTACTATATTACCGCCCCTCGGTGGTAGGGTGACTTTCGATTCCAATGAACCTTAGAGAGGCTGTGGAACCATGATCTCTCTCCTTATAGTGTCTCGCAATGGCATAATCCATATTGTTGTTCCTAATGGCTGCCTTGTGTTCTGCTATTCGCACCTTCAAATTTCGTTTTGTTTGTCCAACATAGACCTTACCACAAGGGCATTTCAGCATGTATATCACATGAGTGGTGTTGCAATTAATAAGGTCCCTTATTTTATATTCCTGCCCAGACTGTGGGTGGTAGAAAACTTTTGTTTTCATAGTGTTTGAACAATGGGTACATCGACCACATGGATGGTTACCACACAGCTCTGTTAGCCAGTTAGAGTGACTTACTACAGGGGATTTATACATAGAATTGACTACAGCGTCCCTTATGTTTTTTCCCCTTTTAAAACAAAATCTTGGTGGTAATGAAGAAATGTTTTTTAAAAGAGGGTCACATTTGAGTATGTTCCAGTGTTTGTCAATAATGTTTTTAACAACTTGAGATGAAGTACTATATTCTGAAACGAATGTGACTCTGTTACCAGGGGTGTCGCTTTTGTCAGATTCCAAAATAGTTTCCCTCTGTACATGTTTTGTCTTATTTCTGGCTGTGTGCACCACTGATGCCTTGTATCCCCTCTCTTCAAATCTGTTACTCATTTCATCTGCCTTCCTTTCTAGGTCTGTGGGATCACTACAGATACGTTTAAGGCGCAGGAATTGTCCGTATGGGATATTCTCTACCATACGTCTCGGGTGATGACTCTGTGCATGTAAAATAGTATTACGGTCTGTTGGTTTACGGAAGATAGTAGTGTTCAGGTTTCCCTCATTGTCAGCTGATATCCGTAAGTCTAGGAAATCAATATGTTCTCTGCTGTGTACCATCGTGAATTTTAAAGTGTGATGTGTACCATTGATATACTCCCTGAACTGGAATAACTCATCTTCCGAGCCAACAAACACCATGAGAATGTCATCTATGTACCTTTTCCAAAAAATTACATTTTTCAAGAGGGGCGAGGCATCTTGGTTGTGGATAAACTGGGATTCCCAGTGGCCCATAAATAGGTTGGCGTAATTAGGTGCAAATGCAGAACCCATGGCAGTACCCTGGATTTGAATGTACCATTTATCATCAAGCATGAAGTAATTAGATTTCAAAATAAAATTCGTCAAGCTGAGTAAAAAATCAGAGGAGACTTCATCATTTGTACCCAGAAAAAATGACATAGCCGCCAGGCCGTCCTCATGTGGAATATTAGTATAAAGACTTTCTACATCAAAGGATACTAGATATGCATTCTGTGGGATGGAAGTCTTTAACGACTTCAACACATCCCTAGTATCTGCAAGGTATGAAGGTAATGTCTTTACAATATCTTTGATAAAATAGTCTACAAATTGACTTAGAGGTTCTGATAAAGAATTGTTTCCTGAGACTATGGGGCGTCCTGGCGGGTTTGTCAGTTTTTTATGAATTTTAGGTAATAGATAAAAAACAGGTGTGACAGGGAATTCAACTTTTAGGAACTCATATTGTTTTTTTGTGATGTTCTTACTTTTAAGTGCATCATCTAGTATTTTATCTCTGTCTGTCATTAACTGTTCAACAGGGTTGTGAAGAAGAGACTTATAAAATGCAGTATTGCTAAGTTGCCGTGTGGCTTCATACATGTAATCATTGACATTTTGTATTACAATAGAGCCACCCTTATCTGCCGGCTTGATAATAATTGTCATTTTTTCTCAATTCGTTTAGAGCTCTTCTTTCAACCTCAGTTACATTTTGATGCTTGATTGTCTTGTCTGATGATTTCACAAATGTCTGGATGTCTCGCTCAACTAGTTTACTGAAAGTGACCAAGGTAGGATTCAGAGTACTAGTGGGACAATAAGTTGATGATTTCTTCAATTTATTCATAGGATTAGTAGATATAGTCTGATCAGTATTTCTAAAAAGGTGTTTAAGGTGTAACAGTCTGAAAAATTTGTAGCAGTCCACTTTTAATTTAAAGACATTCACCTTATTTGTTGGAACAAATGATAGACCTTTACCTAATACCGATTGTTGGGCTGGTGTGAGGGGACAGTCCGAGATGTTGATCACGGCCTGTTGCTCCTGCTCCTGGTGACGACAGATGGCGGGTTGATGTCTTTTCTTCCCCCGCCTCGTCCTCTTCCCCTGGTCCCTCTTCGTTGGTTGTTGTGTCGTGAGTCGTACCGTGGACGTGCGTCTAAAAAACGCGCATCCTGGGAATGGGTCGAGTCACTTGACAGGGCAGGATCAGACTCCTCGGTTGTGTAGTTTCCTCGGTTCCCGTCGTTGCGTTGGAATCGCTCCCTCTGGCGTGAGGCTGCTGGACGTCGTTCTTTCCACGCCGAGTCACTTGTCAGGGCAGGATCTGACTCCTCGGTTGTGTAGTTTCCTCGGTTCCCGTCGTTGCGTTGGAATCGCTCCCTCTGGCGTGAGGCCGCTGGACGTCGTTCTTTCCACGCCGGTTGTTGCCACTTGTAGACGGTCCCTCTCTTGAAGTCCTCAGCATGTCGTTCGAATTTGTTCCTTTTAAGAGTTTTAAGTTCACTCTCAAACTTCTGGAGGTCATCTTTCATCTTGCGTTCCAGGTTTGTGAATTCATCAGAGCCCAGTTTCACAACCAGCTCGTCTTTAATACGTTGAGCCTCTCGTTTGGCTTTGTCAGCTTCATTTGCGGTTTGTTCAATAGTAAGCAATATCAAGTCCATGGAGCATTTATTCAGTACTTGCTCCCATTTTTTTATAAAGTCGGGGTCCTCTCTTCCAAAAGCAGGTTGCTTGTGGATTCTCAGGCCGCGTGGAATCTGCTTGGCTTTCCAATATTCAGAGAGTGCAATCGAATGCCACTTTGATCGACACTCTTTAATGTATGAGTCCTCTAAAGCAGTCTTTAACTCACTTACGGCCGAGTAGTCCATGTGTCTGTCTTCACCATCAAATAGAGACTGCTGTGACAAGATCTTTTGAGCCTCTGTGTCACTAATCGACAGGCATTGAGCCTGAGATAGTTCTCCGTCAAACATCATGGACCCTTTAGAGTGCGACGAGACGATGTGGTATCTTGCTGGGGATCCACGCGAACAATTAAACTAGATAGGACTCGTGCACATCTGGTTGGACCCCGACTGGAGGTGCAGGTCAGCGCAAGAGAGATAAATAAACTAAAAGGAGAAAACCTTCAAAGGAAAGAAGGGACCGCACACTCCACAGGACTCGTTTTTGCTTATTTATTGTTTGCACAACGCGTTTCGCTGTCGCTTCCTCAGGTGCTATGCAGCAGGTGTCATCAATGATCATCATTATGTATAGCATGCTCCACCCCACATCGTAATACATCAAGCCCATTGGCTACTCAATTATCACATTTAATTTGATGATTTTGCAGGATGTAATGCATACAACTCTTAGTATAAAAATGATGCATAGAGACCACATATATACATACTCATTTTTGAAAATTATATAATACAAAATGAGAGAAGTGACAAATCTTAACATATCAAGCCCATTGGCTACTCAATTATCACATTAAATTTTATCATTTTGTAGGATACATATCACTTTTATGTATAGAAATGCCTAGATACCACATACATACACAGACTCATTTTTGAAAATTATATATAATAAAGCAATATGAGAGAAGTGACAAATACCTAGGTCATTAGACCTGATAAATAGTTTAAAACAGACTTAAAACCACACCCATATAGGTTACACAGAACGGATAGTGGTTACAAAAATGGATTCAGCTCGAGGGATTCATTTAGACCATGGGGTTCCACAGAATTCAAAGTAAAAATCCAGTACGCTTCCCTTTGTAAGAGAAGCTTTACTATATTACCGCCCCTCGGTGGTAGGGTGACTCTTTCGATTCCAATGAACCTTAGAGAGGCTGTGGAACCATGATCTCTCTCCTTATAGTGTCTCGCAATGGCATAATCCATATTGTTGTTCCTAATGGCTGCCTTGTGTTCTGCTATTCGCACCTTCAAATTTCGTTTTGTTTGTCCAACATAGACCTTACCACAAGGGCATTTCAGCATGTATATCACATGAGTGGTGTTGCAATTAATAAGGTCCCTTATTTTATATTCCTGCCCAGACTGTGGGTGGTAGAAAACTTTTGTTTTCATAGTGTTTGAACAATGGGTACATCGACCACATGGATGGTTACCACACAGCTCTGTTAGCCAGTTAGAGTGACTTACTACAGGGGATTTATACATAGAATTGACTACAGCGTCCCTTATGTTTGACAATGAGGGAAACCTGAACACTACTATCTTCCGTAAACCAACAGACCGTAATACTATTTTACATGCACAGAGTCATCACCCGAGACGTATGGTAGAGAATATCCCATACGGACAATTCCTGCGCCTTAAACGTATCTGTAGTGATCCCACAGACCTAGAAAGGAAGGCAGATGAAATGAGTAACAGATTTGAAGAGAGGGGATACAAGGCATCAGTGGTGCACACAGCCAGAAATAAGACAAAACATGTACAGAGGGAAACTATTTTGGAATCTGACAAAAGCGACACCCCTGGTAACAGAGTCACATTCGTTTCAGAATATAGTACTTCATCTCAAGTTGTTAAAAACATTATTGACAAACACTGGAACATACTCAAATGTGACCCTCTTTTAAAAAACATTTCTTCATTACCACCAAGATTTTGTTTTAAAAGGGGAAAAAACATAAGGGACGCTGTAGTCAATTCTATGTATAAATCCCCTGTAGTAAGTCACTCTAACTGGCTAACAGAGCTGTGTGGTAACCATCCATGTGGTCGATGTACCCATTGTTCAAACACTATGAAAACAAAAGTTTTCTACCACCCACAGTCTGGGCAGGAATATAAAATAAGGGACCTTATTAATTGCAACACCACTCATGTGATATACATGCTGAAATGCCCTTGTGGTAAGGTCTATGTTGGACAAACAAAACGAAATTTGAAGGTGCGAATAGCAGAACACAAGGCAGCCATTAGGAACAACAATATGGATTATGCCATTGCGAGACACTATAAGGAGAGAGATCATGGTTCCACAGCCTCTCTAAGGTTCATTGGAATCGAAAGAGTCACCCTACCACCGAGGGGCGGTAATATAGTAAAGCTTCTCTTACAAAGGGAAGCGTACTGGATTTTTACTTTGAATTCTGTGGAACCCCATGGTCTAAATGAATCCCTCGAGCTGAATCCATTTTTGTAACCACTATCCGTTCTGTGTAACCTATATGGGTGTGGTTTTAAGTCTGTTTTAAACTATTTATCAGGTCTAATGACCTAGGTATTTGTCACTTCTCTCATATTGCTTTATTATATATAATTTTCAAAAATGAGTCTGTGTATGTATGTGGTATCTAGGCATTTCTATACATAAAAGTGATATGTATCCTACAAAATGATAAAATTTAATGTGATAATTGAGTAGCCAATGGGCTTGATATGTTAAGATTTGTCACTTCTCTCATTTTGTATTATATAATTTTCAAAAATGAGTATGTATATATGTGGTCTCTATGCATCATTTTTATACTAAGAGTTGTATGCATTACATCCTGCAAAATCATCAAATTAAATGTGATAATTGAGTAGCCAATGGGCTTGATGTATTACGATGTGGGGTGGAGCATGCTATACATAATGATGATCATTGATGACACCTGCTGCATAGCACCTGAGGAAGCGACAGCGAAACGCGTTGTGCAAACAATAAATAAGCAAAAACGAGTCCTGTGGAGTGTGCGGTCCCTTCTTTCCTTTGAAGGTTTTCTCCTTTTAGTTTATTTATCTCTCTTGCGCTGACCTGCACCTCCAGTCGGGGTCCAACCAGATGTGCACGAGTCCTATCTAGTTTAATTGTTCGCGTGGATCCCCAGCAAGATACCACATCGTCTCGTCGCACTCTAAAGGGTCCATGATGTTTGACGGAGAACTATCTCAGGCTCAATGCCTGTCGATTAGTGACACAGAGGCTCAAAAGATCTTGTCACAGCAGTCTCTATTTGATGGTGAAGACAGACACATGGACTACTCGGCCGTAAGTGAGTTAAAGACTGCTTTAGAGGACTCATACATTAAAGAGTGTCGACCAAAGTGGCATTCGATTGCACTCTCTGAATATTGGAAAGCCAAGCAGATTCCACGCGGCCTGAGAATCCACAAGCAACCTGCTTTTGGAAGAGAGGACCCCGACTTTATAAAAAAATGGGAGCAAGTACTGAATAAATGCTCCATGGACTTGATATTGCTTACTATTGAACAAACCGCAAATGAAGCTGACAAAGCCAAACGAGAGGCTCAACGTATTAAAGACGAGCTGGTTGTGAAACTGGGCTCTGATGAATTCACAAACCTGGAACGCAAGATGAAAGATGACCTCCAGAAGTTTGAGAGTGAACTTAAAACTCTTAAAAGGAACAAATTCGAACGACATGCTGAGGACTTCAAGAGAGGGACCGTCTACAAGTGGCAACAACCGGCGTGGAAAGAACGACGTCCAGCGGCCTCACGCCAGAGGGAGCGATTCCAACGCAACGACGGGAACCGAGGAAACTACACAACCGAGGAGTCAGATCCTGCCCTGACAAGTGACTCGGCGTGGAAAGAACGACGTCCAGCAGCCTCACGCCAGAGGGAGCGATTCCAACGCAACGACGGGAACCGAGGAAACTACACAACCGAGGAGTCTGATCCTGCCCTGTCAAGTGACTCGACCCATTCCCAGGATGCGCGTTTTTTAGACGCACGTCCACGGTACGACTCACGACACAACAACCAACGAAGAGGGACCAGGGGAAGAGGACGAGGCGGGGGAAGAAAAGACATCAACCCGCCATCTGTCGTCACCAGGAGCAGGAGCAACAGGCCGTGATCAACATCTCGGACTGTCCCCTCACACCAGCCCAACAATCGGTATTAGGTAAAGGTCTATCATTTGTTCCAACAAATAAGGTGAATGTCTTTAAATTAAAAGTGGACTGCTACAAATTTTTCAGACTGTTACACCTTAAACACCTTTTTAGAAATACTGATCAGACTATATCTACTAATCCTATGAATAAATTGAAGAAATCATCAACTTATTGTCCCACTAGTACTCTGAATCCTACCTTGGTCACTTTCAGTAAACTAGTTGAGCGAGACATCCAGACATTTGTGAAATCATCAGACAAGACAATCAAGCATCAAAATGTAACTGAGGTTGAAAGAAGAGCTCTAAACGAATTGAGAAAAAATGACAAAATTATTATCAAGCCGGCAGATAAGGGTGGCTCTATTGTAATACAAAATGTCAATGATTACATGTATGAAGCCACACGGCAACTTAGCAATACTGCATTTTATAAGTCTCTTCTTCACAACCCTGTTGAACAGTTAATGACAGACAGAGATAAAATACTAGATGATGCACTTAAAAGTAAGAACATCACAAAAAAACAATACGAGTTCCTAAAAGTTGAATTCCCTGTCACACCTGTTTTTTATCTATTACCTAAAATTCATAAAAAACTGACAAACCCGCCAGGACGCCCCATAGTCTCAGGAAACAATTCTTTATCAGAACCTCTAAGTCAATTTGTAGACTATTTTATCAAAGATATTGTAAAGACATTACCTTCATACCTTGCAGATACTAGGGATGTGTTGAAGTCGTTAAAGACTTCCATCCCACAGAATGCATATCTAGTATCCTTTGATGTAGAAAGTCTTTATACTAATATTCCACATGAGGACGGCCTGGCGGCTATGTCATTTTTTCTGGGTACAAATGATGAAGTCTCCTCTGATTTTTTACTCAGCTTGACGAATTTTATTTTGAAATCTAATTACTTCATGCTTGATGATAAATGGTACATTCAAATCCAGGGTACTGCCATGGGTTCTGCATTTGCACCTAATTACGCCAACCTATTTATGGGCCACTGGGAATCCCAGTTTATCCACAACCAAGATGCCTCGCCCCTCTTGAAAAATGTAATTTTTTGGAAAAGGTACATAGATGACATTCTCATGGTGTTTGTTGGCTCGGAAGATGAGTTATTCCAGTTCAGGGAGTATATCAATGGTACACATCACACTTTAAAATTCACGATGGTACACAGCAGAGAACATATTGATTTCCTAGACTTACGGATATCAGCTGACAATGAGGGAAACCTGAACACTACTATCTTCCGTAAACCAACAGACCGTAATACTATTTTACATGCACAGAGTCATCACCCGAGACGTATGGTAGAGAATATCCCATACGGACAATTCCTGCGCCTTAAACGTATCTGTAGTGATCCCACAGACCTAGAAAGGAAGGCAGATGAAATGAGTAACAGATTTGAAGAGAGGGGATACAAGGCATCAGTGGTGCACACAGCCAGAAATAAGACAAAACATGTACAGAGGGAAACTATTTTGGAATCTGACAAAAGCGACACCCCTGGTAACAGAGTCACATTCGTTTCAGAATATAGTACTTCATCTCAAGTTGTTAAAAACATTATTGACAAACACTGGAACATACTCAAATGTGACCCTCTTTTAAAAAACATTTCTTCATTACCACCAAGATTTTGTTTTAAAAGGGGAAAAAACATAAGGGACGCTGTAGTCAATTCTATGTATAAATCCCCTGTAGTAAGTCACTCTAACTGGCTAACAGAGCTGTGTGGTAACCATCCATGTGGTCGATGTACCCATTGTTCAAACACTATGAAAACAAAAGTTTTCTACCACCCACAGTCTGGGCAGGAATATAAAATAAGGGACCTTATTAATTGCAACACCACTCATGTGATATACATGCTGAAATGCCCTTGTGGTAAGGTCTATGTTGGACAAACAAAACGAAATTTGAAGGTGCGAATAGCAGAACACAAGGCAGCCATTAGGAACAACAATATGGATTATGCCATTGCGAGACACTATAAGGAGAGAGATCATGGTTCCACAGCCTCTCTAAGGTTCATTGGAATCGAAAGAGTCACCCTACCACCGAGGGGCGGTAATATAGTAAAGCTTCTCTTACAAAGGGAAGCGTACTGGATTTTTACTTTGAATTCTGTGGAACCCCATGGTCTAAATGAATCCCTCGAGCTGAATCCATTTTTGTAACCACTATCCGTTCTGTGTAACCTATATGGGTGTGGTTTTAAGTCTGTTTTAAACTATTTATCAGGTCTAATGACCTAGGTATTTGTCACTTCTCTCATATTGCTTTATTATATATAATTTTCAAAAATGAGTCTGTGTATGTATGTGGTATCTAGGCATTTCTATACATAAAAGTGATATGTATCCTACAAAATGATAAAATTTAATGTGATAATTGAGTAGCCAATGGGCTTGATATGTTAAGATTTGTCACTTCTCTCATTTTGTATTATATAATTTTCAAAAATGAGTATGTATATATGTGGTCTCTATGCATCATTTTTATACTAAGAGTTGTATGCATTACATCCTGCAAAATCATCAAATTAAATGTGATAATTGAGTAGCCAATGGGCTTGATGTATTACGATGTGGGGTGGAGCATGCTATACATAATGATGATCATTGATGACACCTGCTGCATAGCACCTGAGGAAGCGACAGCGAAACGCGTTGTGCAAACAATAAATAAGCAAAAACGAGTCCTGTGGAGTGTGCGGTCCCTTCTTTCCTTTGAAGGTTTTCTCCTTTTAGTTTATATATATATATATATATATATATTATATATTTTTTTTTATATATATACTTTTCTTCTATATATGAATCTCTGTAATTGGGTACAGAAAAGTAGAGGGAGCTTCTCATATTATTCCGTATTACCTTTTGACCCCATAGTTTTTCTTGGCATAGTGAGCAGCTATGGCCACGTTGTTAAACACACAGAAGCCGTTGGCAGCGCTGCGCTGGCCGTGGTGTCCTGGAGGCCTAGTGGGAGCAACGACAGAGAGGAAAGGTTGTCCGTCCATCACTAAACTAACAGCACTACATGCCGTAACATCCACTCATTAAGGGCTGGCGTCACATTCCACAATTTAGTCAACCATTGTCATTTAGTTGCGTTTCCTGTGCGTCTGTCGGAAATTGGACTCAATTAATTTTCAATTAAATCAAGAGGGATTTTGGTCACAGTTCAAATACTGCAAATCTTTTAGCATTAGAATGTAATCCTACCCAGTCTATCCATAAACACATGAGAGTGAATGATCTGCTGTGTATCATTAGTAAATTAAGTAAATTAACTGACTCCAGCCCTGGTGTTTTTGATAGCAAACTGACCTGACCAGAGCCATGCCATTCCGCACCCTCCCCATCATCACATTGTCCACCAGCTGCAGTGCGGCCCCAGCAGCCAGCTTTGCACAGTGGAAGCTGCTCTGGAACAGGACAAAAACGGCTTATAGTTAAATAAAAAGTAAAACATGAGACGACTTTGTCTTTACAGCCTATACCAGGATCACCTTAAATCTATGGTGCACGCCAAATGTGCTCAACAAATTGGTAATGTTGTAGTCAAGATGAAAGAGAGAAATAAGTATGAAAATCTGACAGGAGAAGAAGTTCTAACGCCTCCGTCCTTCACCAAGACAAAACTCCTATAAGGACACGCAAAGATATTACAATCTTTCTGGGAGGTTTTAATATCAATTATCTGCTAATTTTATGCCCATCTATAATTATGGCAATTTTATGCAAATGTTATTCCTATGTCTATTTGGTGTCTACATCACTGCTGTGAAGCACTTTGGGCTGCAATTCTTGTATGAAAAGTGCTACACGAATAAAGTGTATCATTATTATTATTATTATTATAACAGTTGTGATCGGACAATCAAGAAAAGAGGGTGGGGTTTGAGATAGGTCAATTAGTCTTTAGGCCTGTTTTGAGACCAATAAGCTTAGAAAGTGCAGAACTAACTGGGTGGAAGAAGGCGGCGTCGTACTGCAGGCTGAAGGGCAGCAGCTCCTCTGCAGTCATGTGAGGCGTCTTCTTCACTGCTGCCAGGTACTCCTCACTGTGGAACACATGGCAAGCTACATGCAGCTCAGTCTACATTACAATAGAATGTCTGAGTGTGTATGTTCAGTTCAGTTCAGTTCAGTTTCAGTTCAGTTATTTTGGGTTTTGGACACATAACAATGGTCATTCCATAAATCGCCAACGTTTTACCAGCTGCTATTGCAGCATTGTCCAATTGTGTGTGTGTGTGTGTGTGTGTGTGTGTGTGTGTGCGTGCGTGCGTGTTGTGTGTGTGTGTGTGTGTGTGTGTGTGTGCGTGTGTGTGTGTGGAGCAGTCGTCTGGCAATCAGAAGGTTCCCGAGCTCCTCCTCGAGCTAAGACACTTAACCCCTAACTGCTCCCGATGTGCAGGTTGGCATATTGCATGGTTGCCATCGGTGTGTGAATGTGTGAGTGAATGGGTGAATGTGGGGCACAAGTTGTAAAGCGCTTTGGATAAAAGCTGCTATATAAATGCAGTCCATCTAACAATTTTGGTAGAAACGAACCTGTGGGCCAATAGAATCTCTGCGTCAGTTGCCTCACGGACTGGTATGTTGACACAGCGATCGGCCAAACCACTCCTGACCAGTGCTTCATAACTGACTGTCAGACGCTCTGGGACCTCAATCAGACAGTCTGGGCTGGAGGAAGAATCTTGTTAACGATTGTTGTAATGAATGTTGCAACAGGTGGCAAATACGGCGAAGCACCGTATTTTATATATTTAGGCCTAACAAAAATAATGGTTGGTTTCAGGTTGCCGACCGACCCTGCCGATTTAGGTGTGACCCAATATATTTTATGAGTTTTAAAAAAAAATTATATATTAAAAAAAAAAAAAATCAGTTTTTTTTTTTTTTTAGAATAAAGTTTCATAGAAATCTTAGTCAAACATTTAGTATTATGGATATTAAACATGCTGGCAGAGTACATGCATCCATGTTGTTGTGAACATTTTAACCCTTTCACTGCCACACGACAGCCGGTTAACCCTTTCACTGTGACAATACAGAAGGTTAGCCCTTTACTATCACACAACCGACGGCGATGCTCCATCATTAGCATCATTAGCTCCGCATCCGCGGAGCTAATGATGCTAATGATGGAGCATCGCCGTCGGTTGTGTGATAGTAAAGGGCTAACCTTCTGTCGTGTGGCAGTGAAAGGGTTAATTAAATAAAGAAATTCCCTATCCATAGTCGCCGTGGGAAAGAATAAAAAAAAAAAAAAAAAAAAAAAAATTCCCTACCTACCCATGGCCAAACTGACAACCAACCTGAAACCAACTATTATTTTTGTTAGGCCTTATGTTATATATCATATTACGGTATCTACTTACAAGGACCAGAGGAGTTTGTGTTTGGTCATCTCCTCGTCATAAATCAAGGCTGTTCCCGTCGCCATCTCCCGGTGAAACAGCACACAGCGGCTGACGAGAGCCGAGGAAGTTGGGCGACAGACGCATTGATTGATTGATTGAACATTTTATTAACAGATTGCAGAATGGGTACAATACAGTACGGCTCAATACACACAATTGTTAAGGGGATGCAGACCAGAGAAAGACTTTAGTCTTGTTTACATTCCAATGTACAGTGTACAGTATTCCAATGTACAGTGTAAAATGTGTATGTGTCCCCTACCCAACCCCCCCCCCCCCACCTCCAATGTACAGCCCTCACCCACCCACCCCACCCACCCAACCTCCTCCAATGTACAGTTTCTACGCCAAATGTATATACACTCTTTTTCTGGACACTTCTGTATCACAAACAGTACTGTATTTGCAAATCTGATATGTCATAAATGTATAGATGTAGCAGTACTGACTATCTGTATGTCATGTATGTCATATATGTTATGATGAATTGAAAATGGGGGACCCTGATGTAAACAAGACGAAAGTCTTTCTCTGGTCTGCATCCCCTTAACAATTGTATGTACTGAGCTGTACTGTACTGTACCCATTCTGCAATCTGTTAATAACGTTTTCAATCAATCAATCAAACATCAGGGCCCCACATTTTCATTTCATCATTACTGAATCCATATGAATGCAAACTGGTCTACACTCCACATAAGGCAATGTAGTATGTTACTTGAATTTAGAAAAGGACGTCAAACATAATGGAAAGATGATAATATATTGTATTGTTAGATAAACATAAAGCCCAGTGCTCATCACCCACATTTTACTTAGCGTTACGTTACAAGGCGTGCAAAGTACAAACTCAGATGGAGTAAGCGTTAGCTAGGAGCAAATATGCTGGCTAGGAGTTGTCTATATGCATGTTGTATTAAATAATAAAAAATTTAAATTAAAAAATTAACGTTACCAAAGCGAAGAAATGCAGCGAACTTTGCAGATAAGCTGATATCGACAACAACACCACTACAAAGTTCCAAAGATCAATGCTCTAACGTTACATACTGGGGGCGACATGTTTGTTATGTCATGTGATTGTAATCCCTGACAGGATAGGCTGACCATTGCGCTGATCATATTTAAATATCTATTGGCTACACCCACACCTAGCGCCAACCACGTTACATGTAATAAAAACAAAGTTAACTTCTGAGCCTGAAGAAAATATATCTATATATTTTTGTCGATTAGTTGTTTTTTATGCGTTTTGTTTTAATGATGAATGACTTATTCCTTGATTGATTGATTCAATTGATTGAAAATTGTATTAACAGATTGCAGAATGGGTACAATATACAATACAGTACAGCTCAATACACAGACCAGAGAAAGACGTTCGTCTTGTTTACATCAGGGTCCCCCATTTTCAATTCATCATTCATAACATATGACATACATGATATACAGATAGACAGTACTGTTACATCTAGACATAGGACATACCAGATCTACAAATAGTACTGTTTATGAGTACAAAAATAGTCTAAAAAGAGACTACATACATTTGAGGGGGGAGAAACATGAAATACATCAGTATTGCATCTAAATCAAGTATATAAGGACTGATCGTATATACAAAAAAGAACCTGCAAGGAATAATGTGAAGAAAAAACATTATAGTGTATTGCAAAGTGTATAGCATGACTAGCATAACTATATACAGCATAACTATACAGCATAGTATACATAGTATACAGTATAGTATAAAAATATATTTTTAAAATGCAGCATAGAATTGTTGTGCAAGGAATCAAGTTAAGATTTAGTGTTCGGTAGGAGCACAGCCTGAGGGAAGAAACTATCTGTGAATGAGCTGTCTTGATCTGGATGCTGTGATAGCAGTGGCTGGGCCCAGGGTGGTTCAGGGTGGCACAGAGTGGCTCAGAGTGGCCCAGGGTGGCCCAGGGTGGCTCAGCGGTGACTGGGGTCTGGAAAGATGGAGCGAGCCTCACTCCAACACCTGGTCAGGAAGATCTCCTCAATGACTGCAGCTTAATATTTCATTATTATCTGCTCCTATCATGACAGCTATGTTCTCTCTTGAATCTCATTAAAGACAGGGTAGGCAGGCACTACAGATGAAAACTAGCTCATTAGCTAATTCTGGCACATTTACATTGATGTGGAAACAGAAGATGTTTATTAATGTGCACTGTCCCCGGGTAAAAAAAAAAAATACCTTAACTTAACTTGAATATCAAGAGTCACCAAACTACTGTATTTCCTTTTATACTACTACTACTACTACTACTACTACTACTACTACTACTACTACTACTACTACTACTACTACTACTACTACTACTACTACTACTACTGTCTTACCAAATATATTTAGATTCTGAATGTATCAATACAGATTATGAAAGCCCAGACATTGTTGGGTATAAAAAATTAAATAAAAAATCCTAACATTTTGAGGAGAAACATCACATAAGTTGTATGCAAATGAACCACTGCATTCCTCAAATATTTACACAAGTAACCACACATCAATATAAGGTCCAGTGCTGATCAGTCTCCAATAACAGCCTGCAGAATAGAGTGTTTATTTGCCTTTATGGGAAGGGAGGCTGCCCAATTGATCCATCTCAAACCCACTCTCTTTTTCTTGATCCTCCAATCACAATTGTTGCATCCCTAGGCTTGAGACAGGTTGATTCTCACAAACGTCAGTTCAGTGGCACTCCCTGTCTCCATCTCTCCATCCAGCTCGCGCTTCTGCCTTCTCTTCACCCCTCAATCCTCTCCTCCTCTGTCCTGTCCGCTGTCTCCTCTTGTGTTCTGGTCACATTATTCTTGTCGTCTCCTCCTACCTCCCTCTCTTCCTCCTCTCCACCTTCTCCTCTCTTCCTCCTCCACAGTAGGAGTAGCACTCCCCTACACTTCCTCCTAAAGGAGGAGTCACAAGCGGCATAGAGGAGCGGGTTAAGGCAGGAGTTGAGATATGCTAAACAGGTAACGTATGGTTGAGCAGCTAGCAGTGTCTGGTCTAAGGAGCAGGAGTATGGAATGAGGCTGAACTCCACCAACATGACCACCGTCTTATTAACATGGAGGGGGAGCCAACAGAGGAAGAAGGCCAGCACTAAGGTAACAATGACCCTGAGAAGTCTCCGTTGGCGCCTGCGGTCGGGACGAGGGCCACGCCCAAAATGTCTGCTGAGGAGCCGGGCCAAGGAGCAGTAACAAACCAAAAGAATGACGAGAGGCAAGAGGAAGCCAATCAGAGTCGACTTCAAACTCAAGGCCGCTGCCCACCACAGCTCCGCTCTCTCTCGCTCATCCTCGTCCAGCTCTGCTCCTATCAGAACTGAGTAATCCATCTGGCAGGAGAGGAGGAAGGCTCCGGGAATGGCTGGTTGAGTTGGCTCCAGCTGCCAGTCATCCTCTAGCTCCAGCTGCCAGTCATCCTCTAGCTCCACCTCCCTGACAGAGCGAAGCAGTAAACCCGGAAATGCCAGAATGGCTGCCAGCACCCAGACTCCTCCAACTACCCACAATGCCCTGCTGTAGCAGCCCTGCTGAGCATGGTGGCTGGAGTGCCGCCGGCCTGTCAGGACCCAGTATCGCTCCACACTGAGCATGCTCAGACTGAAGACGCTGGCATACATGTTGAGTGCAGTGAGGAAGCTGCTGATTTGACAGAGTGGTTGTCCGAATGGCCAATGGTAGCCCATTGCTGTGTAGACAGCCCAGAGAGGGAGAGTAACCAGGAAGCAGAGGTCAGCTAATGCTAAGCTAGCAATGAGAGAGTCTGTCAGCGAGCGAGAGGAACGAGGGAGAGAGGAAGTAGCAGAGGAATGGGAGGAGTGAGAAGAGGCTCTGTAGCTTTGCCTGGTAGGATATTGGGATTTTCCATCAGTCTTTTCCCGGGAAGTTCCATTGAGAACCCTGATTTTGAGGTTCTCACTGCAGCAGACAAGTCCTGTTCTGGTTCCAGTTCCATATCCAGTCCTGGTTTTCCTCCCCTCTGCGCGGTCCAGGTAGGCCCAGAGCACCAGGGTGTTGCCCAGGCAACCAACCACGAAGGCCAGCAGGTAGACGGTTGGAATAATGGAGAAGGAGGGAGACCAGTCGCTGTAGTCACAGTGGAGGGCAGGAGGAGGAGACGGGGAGGAGATCAATTCCAGGTCTGACATTTGTCTGCCTCTCTGTCCTCTTTCTAAATAGAAATTTGGACAATAAAATCTCTGAAGGGCCCCAACTTCCTACTAAAATGTCTCATGTGCCAATGTTGCTAACTTGCTAAGCAACAAATTCCATTCCAGCGGGTATGCAGAATTCTGACCAAAATTAAGTTTGTAAAACTGATTTACAAAAGGCTTTAAAATATATATTTTAGATACAGCTGTGGGTCCTATATAGTTCCAGTGAAGATTATGGAAAGGAGTAACACAGATCTTCCATCCACTGCCTTTGTCTTCTTATACCACACAGCCTGGAACACAGAAAACACAGTGGGATTCAGAATAGGCCAAAAGGAACACATGCACACATGTATATATGCATACACACACACACACATACACACATAGGCCTACACATACACGTACAGTCGTACACATACATTTACATTTAGTCATTTAGCTGACGCTTTTATCCAAAGCGACTTACAAGTTCTGTACGACAAGTCATCAGGAAGGGTACAACTCGAGGTACATACACATACACTTTGCATTCTATATACACCACTCAGGAATGCAGAGGTTTGAAAATAAATTAGTGGCATAAACGTAGCCAGAGATTTATAACCTTATGAACTAGAAACTATTCTGCTTTCACAGATATGGTTTAAAATAGTCCTAAATTGAGTACCATCTAACTGAGGTATAAGGTCAGGTCGTTTGATATAGAATGATTACAGCTACTTCATGCTTCAATTAAACCTCCACAGATGGCATTCAACTTCAGATTATTATTGGTGGTCATATTATTTATAAATTATTTGGTTTTGATGTTTCACTCCACTTCCACTGTACAATAATAATTTATGTTCAGGTCCATTAGAATATTGGTTAGACCAGAGATAGCTGTAACCAAGTCCAATAGAAGCTATGGATTTGAAAGCCGTTTAAATGTTCTAACTGAGCTATTCCTAAGGGATGTAGAAACAGCAAAAAAACGTTCTATTGAAATATAATTAGAAATAGAAATATAGTTCATTAGAGATCCTTACCTCGCGCTTCTCTGTCAAGCTGTATGGCTGTAATCCATTCTGAGATACTGGTCACACATGCCCTCTCGCCCTTCTCTTCTCTGGTGTCACAACAGTCCCCAGTGCTGAAGAAGGTGTGTCTACTTCTTTACTCTGAATATATACCAGTCTCTCCGACACCCACTGAGCCCCCCCCCCCCCCCCACACACACACACGCACGCATACACTACTCTCTCTCCCAAACAGGACCACACTAGTGGATACTTACGAGACCTGCAAACACCCCCCCCCCCTAAACACATACACACAAATACCCCTCCTCCAGACATACAAACGCACATACAAGCCCCCCCATTCCCCTATGCTATACTTACAACAAATGCACATACACTTTATGCAAACATAGGCACACACACCTATGCACGCACACACAGACACACACAACCCCATTGCTTCCCTTTATTCTCTAGGTGACTAGGTCCTACATGCTCAAACACACGGTGAACAAATGTAACAAACCAGACAGAGTGCAGATGGCAGTTTACAGCCCTTTCATTCCTGGGTACACAGACAGCTCTAGATAGTAGGAAGAAGAGAAAGAAGGACTGTGGTACTCTTTGTGAAGAGGGAAAAAAACAACAAAAAAGTCTTAAATCCAGGTTTTCCCAAGCTTGGGGTCGGGACCCCATGTGGGTTTAAATTATATGAGGATCATGTAAATGAAATGACAGTACAGCAGTCACACACAGAAAGCCATGAAACCAGTATACAGTATTAGTCTACAAAAGTTGTAATTGACCAGCTCACGACAGCAGCCGAATTTCTGTCCACCAAAATAGACCACTGTTTATGCAGTCAGGACAGCACAGTGTGTGATTGGTATGATCATGTGTGTGAACACACCATTGTTATCTTTTAATTTTAATTTTTTTATATCTGGTCACCTGCTGAATATGGTTGGGAAGCCCTTCTTTAGTGTATATATTCTACTACATCCCACACAATTGTACAGCCCTGTCCTATATTCTATATTGTATTCTTATTCTAATTTAGTTTATATATCCCGTTTTATTCTACTTTAATTGTCTGTTAATGTTGATGCACCAAATGACCAAGACAAATTCCTTGTATCTGCAAGCTTACTTGGCAATAAAGACATTTCTGATTCTGATGTAATCCATTGGCTTTCTCTCTGACTAGGATCAAACCATCACAAAATACCCCTATATGTTATTAGAACTGGTTTCAATGTATAGTATAGCATGTACATTAATGCTGTATATACCGTATATAGATATTATTTATTCTTACCATATATATCTATCCACATTTGTCTGTACATACCTGCACATACTCCTTTTATATATCTAGATACCATATATCTGTACTGTATCTGTTGTACTGTATTTGTGCTGTATAATGACAATACATTTGAATCTAATCTAGTATAAACAGTCTCAATAGTGTCACATGGTCTGTGTCACAACAACTGTTGTGATTGGAGGATCAAGAAAAGAGGGCGGGTTTGAGATAGGTCAATGAAGACCTTTGTGTTCATCATAATATTTACATGTAAGAGAAATAATCTGCATACGCCTGCATGATTTCCAAACCAGTTTATTATGACAATATTCTCCACAGAAAGGTTCTGAAAATGAGTTAATTCGCTTTGGAAACATCAATCCATTTAGCCTCAAGTCTTAATAGTGTATTTTCAATTGACCATATTCACACAACAGCCATTTTGCTCTTACATCATGATCAGGTTGGGATTCCTTTCCACCTTGTTCCCAACAAAATCCCAACCTGAGCATGACGTAAGAGTAAAATGCCCACCGTGTGAATATGGTCATTATCGCCACCTTTATGGCCATGTGAAATCCTTTCAATGTCAAACAATACATCCAAGAAGGTTTGATTTTCCTCTGAGAAATGCTGTGCTACAACTGTTGACTTAACATCATTCCTTATTATAATGCTTCTGCATTCACTCATGTGTGTATGTGCAGTTCTCTGGTCATCATGAAGAATTTGAACACACTTTGCACGCTTGTTATTACATTATGAGAGCAAAAACCCCTTTGTTTGTTTGTTGTCTACAGACAGGGTGATATGCATGGTGACCGTCTTGAGCGCAGTGAGGCAACTGTCAAACACTGAAGCCCCAAAAGGAAACCGTAAAGGTACCGTAGGGCAAACAAGACGGCAGCACACAATGGAGACAAAACCTTTCTCACATTGTAAACCTGGAGAGCACAGAGTCAGCAAACAACAAACGGTACACAACTGCCTGCAAACTGACCGTTCACAGGAAAACAATGTGAATACCACCAAAGACTGGCTATAGCTGGTGTTGCTTACAACAAATATGCACCGGCCAATAACATAGAACACTCTGAACGCTGTGTTGTTCTTGTTATGATAACAAGAATAATGTAAATGGTAAATGGTCTGCATTTAGCATTTAAATGTATTTATATATAGCACTTTTATCTAAAGTGTTTAACAACTTATGCCTCACATTCCCCCTCTCACTCACACATTCACTGGACATGCAAGGTGCCAACCCGCTCATTGGGAGCAGTTAGGAGTTAAGTTAAGTGTCTTGCTCAAGGACACTTCGACGCGCTGCCCGGGAGGAGCCGGAATCGAACCCGGGAACCTTCTGATTACCAGACGACTGCTCTACCTACTGCCACTGTCACCCCAATTATATATGTTAATAATAATAATGTTTGATAATGCAAGGTAATAAGTTGATCGGATGAAGAGGTAATAAGTAAGTAAGTAAGTAAGTAAGTAAGTAAGTAAGTAAGTAAGTAAGTAAGTAAGTAAGTAAGTAAGTAAGTAAGTAACTAACTAACTAACTAAGTAAGTGTTCCAACTTTCTGGGTTCCACTGTCTACACATGAACCAATACCAATTTCCATGACAAAATCATCCAGATTCTACAGTAGCCATGGCCAGTTCTACTTTGTGTAAACGCAGCCTGGTGACGTTGTTACTTCTGTCTACTTGGTCTCTTTTCACAGCCTTGACTGAGCAATACGCATCAGAGTGAGAAAGAGGCACATGAGCTAAAGAGAGAATGTATACAGTAGGTGGAGCACATTTACACAACAAATCAATCAGACAAACAGACACTAGACAGTCAGACAGACAAACAGTCAGATAGATACTACAGTCAGTCAGATTAAAGATAGATAGATAGATGTCACTAAGGAGATGCAGGGCAAATGAACGAATGGAAGATCCATTGGTAAACAGGAAGTGTTTGTTCCCAAGAAGTCAAGGGTCACCTAGTGATCAACTTGTTGTTATGGGAACAGATGTTTCAAAAACATTCCAGTCTTTTCTTTCACTTAAAAAAAAACCCACTAGCAAACACACACACACACACAGTGCTCTGTTTACAAGTGGATGAGAGTGAATAGCAGAGTAAATACAGGCGGAGTCTCATTGAGAAAATGGTTGTCTGAGTTCAACTGTGTGTGAAATGGTATAATAGGGTGGGAGGGTTGTAGTCAGAAGCATCTTTTAATATTTGGTGTATGTTATTCTGGTAGTGAACCCAGAAAGACTCTGGTGTAAGTGAGAAAAGAAAAAAGGTGACTATATTGTGGGGAAGAGTCACTTCCAAGAGCGCCACTCTGTGCTCATCTGACCTCTGTGCTCATCTGACAATGAAAACCTGGAAATTAAGAGACTAGATTTCCAGTCATGCATGGAAAACTTGGAAAGATTAGCAAATATCCTGGAAAAAATAGAAATATAAGTGTATTTTGTTTGAAACGCAACTGTTGGTAGGATCATAGCAGTGCGCCCAATTTTGGGCCTATGCCACGCTCCCTTTGTTTTGGCCCGCCATGGTATTTGACAAGCACATGCTTATTCTCCTCTTATTGCTGTAAAATCCTAACTTAATGACTACAAAACGTACATTTTGTGACGGGTGTAGCAGTCACCTAAACAACACTTCCAGTTGCTGGGCTCGCTCCCTCTGGAAGCCAGGTATGTGCAACTTCAGCTCAATATAGTTCACAACATTTATAATAATAGGGCCCCCTCTTATCTTATAAATTATTTTCAGTGGAACAGAGACATGCATACCCATAACACCAGAGCCAGCATTGCTGACCTGTGTATTCCAAGGTTCAAAACAAATATGGGCAAATGTTCTTTTAAATTCTGGGGAGCCACAAATTGGAATTTGCTACCTTCACAGCTAAAATGCATTAATTAATAGCCGACACAATTTTAAGAAAAAAGTCAAATCATGGCTCCTCGACAATGTCAAAAACTAGATTTGGAAATGCATGAAAATGTTGTCTGATACATTGTTGTCTGTGGCTACGTTTGTACTGCATTAATTTCCATGTCTATGTAGTTTGTCAAATTGTTATTTGTGGTCATGTTTTGTATTGCTTATCTGTCTGAGACCAAGGACCACAATGGAAATAAGTCTTGACTTTTTTGTGTAGCATCCTTGAAGTTTTTCTGGAATCTTGTATTTTTTTTAATACAAAATCAAATCAAATCACCTCTAACGAACGTGAGACACTTCATCATTAACCCTGCATAATTAAAAAAGGAGGAATATAACTGGGGTTAAATGTGTCAAAACTAGGCCTATGGTCATTTATATGGCCGTTTGTGAGCAAGTGCTGTCCTGGACTTTTTTTTGTGAGAACCCTGATCAAATGTTAATGGTGTCTCAAATTTGCTGTTGTTAAAAAGATATTTGGGTGACCATGGTTACTCCTGACTACGTGCTAGGTATCCACTTGTAATGCAAATATAACAAAAGATAAGAATTTGAATAATGTGACCAGGATAGTATGTGGCATTGAGAGAAGTAAAATCCACACAGAAGGAGGACGCGTCCGAGGGATTAAATGCACCGTAGAGACATAATAACTACTTTCCTCTTCATGAGTTCCCCCGGGAGAAATCCGATGCTCGCATGTCTGCTTGTCATACTAGTGATGGCAAGAGCAGAGGTACAGGAACACCTATCGTCTGACTGTAAAGAATTCTTATACATGGGCACACCGCCTCGGGGGATTGAAGACCTGTCGTTGAGGAAGATCTGTCAGTTCTACGACGGTAAACCGCGCTTCGTCACCCTGTACGACACCTTCGACCATATTCCTGTTTACTCAGCATACACCTTCAAGCGCTCCGACGGCCCCAAAAAGGTTGACGTGCCGTGGATGTATGAGCCACAGGTAGAGTCTAGGTGTTTCATACCATCTTAGGTCTCTTTACTTTAGAATAGATTAGATTAAAATGTATTGTCATTATACAGCACAAGTACAGTACAATGAAAATAAGTTTGGCATCCAACCAGAGTGCAAATTTAACAGTAAAGTGCAATAGTAATATATATATATATATTAGAGGTGGGCATAGATAATTTTTTTTAATCTAGATTAATCTATCTGCAATCCTGGATTTAATCTAGATTAATCTAGATTAAAATGGCTAAAAAAAAAAAAAAAAAAATGCCGAAGGCATTCAAAATATGTGTGTTCTACCCAAATAATGACCAGAAGTAAGTCCTTACTTTTTCTTTCCTCCTTATGTTTCTCAGGCCAGGTGGCCCATTACACCATGAGCCCATCTCCCGTTTCCAAAATGCATTACAGACTGTTTGAAAAAGCTGTTTTGTTATGATAATTGGTAATGAAATATCAAAATAATGTTGAATAAGATGTACTTGTGTTTAATAAGTTGTTTTATTCAGAAGTTAACACAAATAAATAATATTACCAGTACAGTACAGTATCTAGCACACTCTCAGGAGCAAAACAGAAAGAATAATTTCAAACTTGAACTATGTGACATGGCTTGAATCAACTGCTCCAGTGGAGTTGCTCAGTGGCCAATGGTGTCAACTGTGGTTGTACTGGGCAGCTCCCAGGTGTGAATGTGAAGCAGGGCGTTCCTGAAAAAGAGCATCTGTGCTCAGCGAACCTACCCTGGGTAAATAAAGGTTTAAAAAAAAAAAAAAAAAAAAAAATTGGATTAATGCGTTAATTATATTATCGCGCGATACTAGTATAGCGTTAACGCAGCACGTTAACGGCCCAGCTCTAATATATATATATATATATATATATATATAATACAATATACAGGTGATTAAAATTGGTATAAAATATATAAATTAGTACTGCTGGGTGTAGTGCTAATCAGATGCATGTACAGAATTGTAATACTAATATGTACAGTGATACAGGTATAAAGACAATATGGTCGTAGTCATACTGGCCAGCATCGTAACTAATAGTAAGAGCAGATAAGGGATATGTACAGACATATATTATCTAGAGATATATAAAGGGATTACGTGCAGGTATGTACAGACAGATGTGGATATATATATATATATATACTGTAAGAATATATAGTATACAGCATTATTGTACATGCTATCATAACGAGTTATATGGGTTATGCAGGTGTATAGGTAGGTATATATAAAAGGATTTTATGCAGGTATATTCAGATATATGCTGTAAATATATGCGGTATACAGCACTGTTGTAAGTTCAGAATTTCTATTTGATTATTAATTTCATTCCGTAGCCTCGCAAGCCAGAAAAAGGCTACCTACTTATTAATGGTGTTGTTGCGAGAGTCCTTTCTCAGCACAATCCATGCTGCTTTTCATACTGGATAATAATACCATGCAGCTCCAGCTAGTGAGTCACAAAACAATGTAAAGTAACAGCAGGGTCACACTTCAGTCTGAACAAGCCTTTCTTTAGGTGATTTTTACTGTGACTCCATTAGCTGAGGGCCTGGGTATCCAGTAGGTCTAGACATCAACCCTCTCGTCTTTCTTTCATAGATGAGTTGGAAATAGGCTAGGGGTTCAACATCTTGAATTTACCTGTTAATCCTTCAGACAAAGAACCTGATGAACAATGTTGTCAAGCCTAATCTAATAGATTGTAGGCTAAAGTGAGAATGGTGTGTCAATTCATAGTCAAAGACAGTATAGGTTGAGTACTTTCATTCATACCCCAAGTGGAATGGATTCACTTCACAACACATACATGGGATGTCCATAACATTCGATGGTTCTTCACCTGAATGATTCATTTATGGAAATCGTTCATGATGTTTATGGCAAGAATCCTCTTAATTAGTGATTAAGTCTAATTAATCACTTAGACTTAATTGGTGATATTTTACGACAGACTGAATCGGGTTCAATTGATTTCTCCCGTCAGCTCTCCACAGTGTTCGGTCCAAGGGACATGCAGCCACTCCCAACGGGTGATGATCTTCACCAGAAGTTTGAAGACGCTCAAGCCGTCCTCGACGACTATTCGGACACCGTGAACTTCGAGCGAGGCCAGTTGAATCCAGACGAACACCAGGCCCACCTCGACGACAAGTCCGCCACCTACACTCTGACCAACATCGTCCCGCAGGTTCGAGAGTTCAACATCGGCCCTTGGAAAGCACATGAGCACACGATCCGCAGACGCCTCAACAACTACTGCCACGGCACCTCTTTCGTGGTCACCGGGGTCACGACCTCGGGGCACATGATCCGCCGCCACAACATCGGCCGCGTGGCCATCCCCACCTACCTGTGGTCAGCCTACTGCTGTGTCGACTTTGACCGCAACGCGCCTTTCGAGGAGCGCTCCAAGTTCCCCGCGTTCGCATCCCACGGGCTCAACGACAGGGAGAATAATGAGGTGCAGGAGATGTCCGTCCAACTGCTGGAGATGTTTCTGAAAAGTGTCACCTTTGTCGACAAGACCTTCCAGATCTTCTACGATGACTGTATATCTCCTATAGGTAGTGCCTTGCAAATCCCCTGAAACCATACGAGAAAACACACATGACACCTCAAATATATATCTTGATATTTGGACCGATCTCTAATCAGTGTGATTAGTTTATACAACGTTCATTTAACGTCTAAATCATGCAACAATGGGAATCATGCAATCATTTATCAATTCAATTATCAAGTCACTTTTAATAATGCTTTACAATGTCGTATTATGATTTTCTCTAATCAAACATAATGACTGTATTGCATGATATAATTTGTGTTACAATGATTTGCTCCATATAGAAGGTCTACCTTGTTGAATAAAATACGGAAGCCCTAAGAGGCCGTACATTCATACATTTTATTTACTCCGTTTTCCCGTGATAACGACTAGTTAATTTAATTCGTTTTCTCGTGATAAAGAGATAATTTTCTCATTATCTCGACATAATGAAGTCCGTTTTCTCGTGATAACGGGATAATTTATTTCAGGCCAGGGGGGTACATGACATACAGGTACACAGTACTGTTACATTTGTGACATACAAGATATGCAAATATACAGTACTGTTAAACAGAGATCCTAACAGAAAATATACATACGATACGAGGGGGAGGCAACCGTACATTAGGAGGGGGTGGGTGGGAGGGGTTTGGACATACGGTGCCAGTTTCGAGTTGCAGCCTCCCGTAGGTTCTCTTTGAGAGCTCACTTTAATTGCGCCGCCGGTAAAGCTGAAGCCTTTGCTAACAGTCTTCTTAGATGACGCACACTAATATATATTATCTGTAACAGCAAGGCATAAAGCTATTTCAGCCTGTGTCAGGCCTTGATTGAAGAGATATGTGACACGGTGATCAATATCCTCCTGCTCCTTTAGTGACTGTGATGCTGAATGATGTTTCCTGCAGTGATCTAATATATACTAGTCTAGACTATCGTTTCGTTTTCTCGAGATCTCGAGAAAATGATCCCGTTATCACGAGAAATCAAATTAAATTAACTAACGGGAAAACGGAGTAAATAAAATGTATGCATGTACGGCCTCTTAGGGCTTCCGTAATAAAAAGAGCACCAACCAGTTTTTAATTTTTTTTGTGTTGTGCCGGATTATGTCGGGGATCCAATGGACACAAATACTGGAAATCGCAATCAGACAATTGTAATATTCTTTTTGGGATACCTCCTAGTAAAGGTAAGGACTATATGACATCAATTCCACCTTGATCCTACAATGATTTCATATCGATCCGGCCGATCAACGTATGTAGTATTCAAAACGAACGCAGTTACTGGCGATCAAAGCATAAAAAACCTTTTCATGCATTCATGATTAAACATAATATAGCTATTATATACATTTTAATTGGAAATAGTAGCGTGTACAGGCGAGCAACGGCAACGCTTTTAGCAAAATTCACGTATTGCTCCATACAGCCGTTTTCAGGAATTAGCCAGGATCACTCTGAAACTATACAATATTCACCACGGTATAACACGTGAACGTATACATGAATAAAATCTATTCTTTTCCACATGTTAAACAATGGATCGTTAATGTCAAATGAGCCATAGTATTGTCTCCATAGCTATAATATAGAATATAGATATAGCCCTGCAAACAGGGAACAAAATAAGCACTCGCCAAGCGCCAAATGCGTGTGGATTTAAGGTTTGGCGAGTAAAAATGAGAGGTCTGCCCGCCACCTGGCGTGTAGTTCATATCGATACTCTTATTTTGAAAATCCTGTGCGGGTCTCATTTCCGCCCCAAGCGCAGCTCCAGTCATAATATCTATGGCTCCGGCAGCTAGCAACGTTCGGTTCATATGATACTCTTATTTTGAAAAACCCTGTAGCAACTCCGCGAGTCATATCCGCCCAGTCCGTGCTTCTGAAAGCAGAGCAGCGCTACACAGCAGTGCGCCTACACGACCCGAAATAAGTCTGTGGTGTTTTTTTTCTTGTCACAACGGGTCAAATGCATCTACATGCTTTGCACCGTCGCCATTCCTTTATGCCCAATCGCCCCAAATTAACGTTTATGTACCATTACAATCACTACAACGTTAGCGTAAGCTAACAAGCTAATCCTGATCAGAGGCAGAGGCGCAGAGCCATAGAGTACAGCAGACAGTGTGTGCGTGCGTGCGTTTGGAAAGACGATGAAGTCACTAGTCAGGACTCAGGACAGGAGTATATTATAGTAAACTGAGGATGACTGAGGATGGACAGATAATGTTGATATTCAAATATAAAAAAGTTTCGAGAGGAGTGGAAGTTTGAAGACGGACTAGACTACAATAAGATGCGGGGGTGGGGAGTTGAAACAGTGTGTGTGTGTGTCCCGACCCCACTTCTATGTTTCAATAAATTATTTGCATTTAAAACTATTAAGTATTAACGCTGACTCATTCCTTCAGTCCACTCAAAATTATGCTAATATTCCTTATGTTGTTTATGATATTAATTGAAAATAGCATACGAGAGTATTATATAGTAATAATAACACATGGCGATATACTAAAAAGCTATTTATAATTTTTGGCTGGTAAAAAATCTGCCTGGCTGGTAGTTTTTAAAATCTACCAGCCAAATGGCTGGTAAGTCAAAAAGTTAAGTCTGTTCCCTGCCTGCAAACACTGCAATGCACAGTGAAATTCCCTATACTTTACAGCGCTGGCACACCAAGTAAAGATGGGAAAATAGCGTGGCACTCAAAGTGTTAATGAAGGTAATGCAGGTATATTTGGAAAACATTTGTGTCACTGTGACAGTGCTTTTATAAACTAATTTAGCAGACAATCGTTGGGGCTGTGAAATTGTTGTTGTCAAGGCCCTATTAGCATTAATGAGGTGACATGAAAGTCTCTGATAATGTATTTTCGTGCACAACTGCTGCCTCGGATGATGTAATAGGCAAAACGGACGTTCTCTGTCTTTGTTCACACTATCTCCCTGTGCCTATCCACCATTCTGACTGGCCTACTGGCTAGGAACCATGCATGCCTGACTTCTGTTCCTCTGAGAGATAGATTACAGTTTTACATGTTTTACATTACCAGCAGTAGGTATCAACTGTTGTGCTCTAATGCACCTCTATAATAGTGGAGCACCAGACTGACAGAACGACTACAAGAGGGTTGATGTCACCCTTCTGACAGAAATACTAGAATATTTGTTCAATTCCGGAGTTGTTTGACTGTTAAATATATCTTAGCTAAACTCTGCTAAGGTGAGAGTCTCAGAGTACAACGACATGCTGAATGAAGAGTGAAGGGTTAATAAAATCACCACCATCTCAAATCACCCTTTAGACTTCACCACCATTTACCATGTTTAGCATCTTGGTAGGAGTATGAATACTTTATGTAGATGCTGGCAGCATGTGGATTATACATGGGGTTATGGGAGATAATACAAAAATGTCTGCAAATTAGATGGGGGGGCAGCCATATTCCTGGGTGAAAATTCAAAGACCTTTTGAGAGCGAGGGCAGCTGTATTCTGCCAGTGCCAGATGGCTAGCTCTAGACTAGAGTGTATGCTCTGAACAGCAGAATAGCACCAGTGTCTCACTGCAGACTGGTAAGAGCCCAGACTACAACAGATCTGCTTATGCTGAGACATATCCCCCTTTGGACCACTAGAGGGAGATTGTAGGTTAACAATCATCGTCCAGGCTACATGATAACTTCTTCATTATTACACTGAACAGCCTACTCAACTTCTTCCAGAGAAGAGAAAATACATTATGACTAAATCAATCTACAGTATTCATTTACAATGTCAAGACAACGAAAGAACAATCTCATACTATATGGTGCATCTTTCCATTTTGTGGTTTAATTGTCTCTTCCGAGTGTATTTCCAATCCATACAACCAATTTACACTTATAAAAACAAAAGCTTTACATGTCTGTACAACCAAGTGACCTGTGGGGCAGGGGTTGATGTTTGTCTTGAGTAGAACATCTCCATGAGTCCTAATTAAGTTCCACCACTTTCCTTCAAATGCTTCTTCAGGCCATCTTGCCAAAACAATACTCTTATTGAAGCACAGGAAAAAAATAAACGAAATCACAATAAAAATATCTCGTGGTTTAGATGAAAACCTACACCCCCCGACCCCCAACAAAAAACAAGATTTTTGAATAATATCAACAGTTGTTGTTGCTGTCTCGTTTGTGGAGGTGGATGAAGTTTCACTCGTTGCTCCGACATCCTGCCGGGAAAGAACTTTGGGTTCACACAGAACTCAAATCACTCACCCACACACACACACGCGCTCTACACCCACACTTCAGCAGGAAGCCTCAGTACACGGCTGCCTGGGCAGCCTGGAACAGCAGTCCGTGGAACAGCAGTCCGTGGAACAGCGCTGTGTGTTTTGGTGTCAGTTAAACCATTTGGTATTGAGCTGGGTCTGGTTCTTGATGCTGGTATCCATCTTGAGTATCTCCCGGATGGCCATGGTGGCGTAGGTGGAGGGAGGCAGGGAGAAGTCCATCCTCAGAGCTCTGTACTTCCCCTCTGATGAAGAGGAAACACATCATTACTGACCGAGAAAAAGCCGCCATGTCTTGGTGAACACAAGAGACATCGGAAGGGCCAGATGTCATCGAGACTTCTCATTCCTGCCCTTTAACCATAAAGCCCTTTTCTCACAGACAAACTGACAATAATGGTATTAAGAAATCCAGCAGTGCTCCTTCCAGAACCATTCATACTGCATTTAGAAAGCTTTTCATGCATTCAGTAAAATCGTGTATTGCTTTCCCTGATAAGAAACTAATATATATATATATATATATATATATATATAGTGCGATGTAGGGATGGGCAAAACTCTACTCTACAAAATTACGATTTGATAGTCACTGGGAACCAGGCCATGTGAGCGGATCGGAGCGTGAGCGGCGCGGGGCGCGGAGGGGGCGGTTTTGACGTGAGCGAGGAGTGGGTTTTAAAATGAGTCGGCGCGACGTCCGGAGCGAGAGTTCTCCTCCGCTCCAATCCACTCCAGGCCGCTCACAGTGGTTTAACACTGTTGATGTAATATATACATGCAGTACAATGCCAAAGCAACAGATGGCGATGTACAAACATGAAGGCCATTTTCAACCAATGAGAAGGGTTCAGGCTTCGTCACTGTAGAGACGCCCACCATAGATATCTATGACGCCCACACTCACTCCTGTTAGAAAAGGTATCGACGCCATTGTTGTTGACGTTAGCTTACATGCTAACGTTAATGGCAGCGACCATAGCATTGTGGCTCGGCTAGCCTATCATCGCTTAATAGAACTAGTGAATGGATAAACAACGTTATTTAACATTGCAGAATGGCTACAATTACAATGCGGCTCAATACAAACAATTGTTAAGGGGCCCAGGGGGTGTAGACTGTTGTAGTTTGAGCTCATTTACACCATGCTCCAAAAAAGAAAAAGAAAAACTGCCGAGCGATCTGGCGCGGGGAGCGCTCGATTCAAGGTGAGTGGGGAGCGAGCGGAGAGCGACTTGGGGGCGGGGTCAACATGAGCGATTAGCGGAGCGGACCAAGCTTTAAAGAGCGAAGAGCGGATTTCTCGGCCGCGCCGATCCGCTCACGTGGCCTGCTGGGAACTATTCGATTACTAATCGAAGATTGACATATCCAGTCTCTCTTTCTTCATCTTTCTTTTCCGTTCTCTCAGCTGTTGACAGACCGCTATGCTACCTGGCTAGTTAGCGAGCAATGTAGAGCAATGGCCCAGCATGCCATTCAGCGGTGCAACAGTTAATATGGTCCCCTCTCAATACATTACACACTGTAGGTGCCGATAAAAACAAGGGAAAATATATTTCTGGAGACAAAACGATATTCGCATAAACAAAATAGATTTTCTATAATTTAACAACCATTTGTTGTGAAGTTAGAACGTACCCGTTTTATACACAGGGGCAGGTTTGTCCTCCAGTTTCTCCACATCAGTATGAACCAAGGACACCATGGGGTCATCGTATTCAACCACCTCCCTGCCAGAGACAAGACAGAACAGCATGCTACTGCTAACAGGTACCAGCTAGGACAGGTGTGTGTTCTTTAACGGGATGTAGGTTGTAACGATCGCAACACAGAATCAGAAATTCTGAACAAAGAGTATTTTCAACACAGTGAATTGAAATGTAAAACTATCTGTGATTGTGATCCTCCTTGTTTCATTCTCTTCCCTCTAGGTCTCTCTGTTTAACTAGTGCTATGGTAGTAGTATGGCTACTGATAATCTTTGTTGTCGACTTTTAAATACAAATATTTAGTCAAACCAAGATGTGTAGTATATTATATATATATAATCTGTAATTATAGCTCTGTAATTAAGAAAATATTTAAACTCAATCTAAATTCGTTATTGAATCTGAAAATGTGTGTATCATTACACCCATAATGGAACATTCTAATAGTCAAAAGGGCTACATGATGCTATCATCACTGGGTCTGATGATGGGCTACATGATGCTAACATCACTGGGTCTGATGATGGGCTACATGATGCTAGCATCACTGGGTCTGATGATGGGCTACATGATGCTATCATCACTGGGTCTGATGATGGGCTACATGATGCTAACATCACTGGGTCTGATGATGGGCTACATGATACTAGCATCACTGGGTCTGATGATGGGCTACATGATGCTAACATCACTGGGTCTGATGATGGGCTACATGATGCTAACATCACTGGGTCTGATGATGGGCTACATGATGCTAACATCACTGGGTCTGATGATGGGCTACATGATGCTAGCATCACTGGGTCTGATGATGGGCTACATGATACTAGCATCACTGGGTCTGATGATGGGCTACATGATACTAACATCACTGGGTCTGATGATGGGCTACATGATGCTAGCATCACTGGGTCTGATGATGGGCTACATGATGCTAACATCACTGGGTCTGATGATGGGCTACATGATGCTAACATCACTGGGTCTGATGATGGGCTACATGATGCTAGCATCACTGGGTCTGATGATGGGCTACATGATGCTAGCATCACTGGGTCTGATGATGGGCTACATGATGCTAGCATCACTGGGTCTGATGATGGGCTACATGATACTAACATCACTGGGTCTGATGATGGGCTACATGATGCTAGCATCACTGGGTCTGATGATGGGCTACATGATGCTAACATCACTGGGTCTGATGATGGGCTACATGATGCTAGCATCACTGGGTCTGATGATGGGCTACATGATGCTAGCATCACTGGGTCTGATGATGGGCTACATGATGCTAGCATCACTGGGTCTGATGATGGGCTACATGATACTAGCATCACTGGGTCTGATGATGGGCTATATGATACTAGCATCACTGGGTCTGATGATGGGCTACATGATGCTAACATCACTGGGTCTGATGATGGGCTACATGATGCTAACATCACTGGGTCTGATGATGGGCTACATGATGCTAACATCACTGGGTCTGATGATGGGCTACATGATGCTAGCATCACTGGTTCTGATGATGGGCTACATGATGCTAACATCACTGGGTCTGATTATGGGCTACATGATACTAGCATCACTGGGTCTGATGATGGGCTACATGATGCTAACATCACTGGGTCTGATGATGGGCTACATGATGCTAGCATCACTGGGTCTGATGATGGGCTACATGATGCTAACATCACTGGGTCTGATGATGGGCTACATGATGCTAACATCACTGGGTCTGATGATGGGCTACATGATGCTAGCATCACTGGTTCTGATGATGGGCTACATGATGCTAACATCACTGGGTCTGATTATGGGCTACATGATACTAGCATCACTGGGTCTGATGATGGGCTACATGATGCTAACATCACTGGGTCTGATGGGCTACATGATGCTAGCATCACTGGGTCTGATGATGGGCTACATGATGCTAGCATCACTGGGTCTGATGATGGGCTACATGATGCTAGCATCACTGGGTCTGATGATGGGCTACATGATGCTAGCATCACTGGGTCTGATGATGGGCTACATGATGCTAGCATCACTGGTTCTGATGATGGGCTACATGATGCTAACATCACTGGGTCTGATTATGGGCTACATGATACTAGCATCACTGGGTCTGATGATGGGCTACATGATGCTAACATCACTGGGTCTGATTACGGGCTACATGATGCTAACATCACTGGGTCTGATGATGGGCTACATGATGCTAGCATCACTGGGTTTGATGATGGGCTACATGATACTAGCATCACTGGGTCTGATGATGGGCTACATGATGCTAGCATCACTGGGTCTGATGATGGGCTACATGATGCTAACATCACTGGGTCTGATTATGGGCTACATGATGCTAACATCACTGGGTCTGATGATGGGCTACATGATGCTAGCATCACTGGGTCTGATGATGGGCTACATGATGCTAACATCACTGGGTCTGATGATGGGCTATATGATACTAGCATCACTGGGTCTGATGATGGGCTACATGATGCTAACATCACTGGGTCTGATTATGGGCTACATGATGCTAACATCACTGGGTCTGATGATGGGCTATATGATACTAACCAGCTAACATCACTGGGTCTGATGATGGGCTACATGATGCTAGCATCACTGGGTCTGATGATGGGCTACATGATACTAGCATCACTGGGTCTGATGATGGGCTACATGATGCTAGCATCACTGGGTCTGATGATGGGCTACATGATACTAACATCACTGGGTCTGATTATGGGCTACATGATACTAACATCACTGGGTCTGATTATGGGCTACATGATACTAACATCACTGGGTCTGATTATGGGCTACATGATACTAACATCACTGGGTCTGATTATGGGCTACATGATACTAACATCACTGGGTCTGATTATGGGCTACATGATACTAACATCACTGGGTCTGATTATGGGTTACATGATACTAACATCACTGGGTCTGATTATGGGCTACATGATACTAACCAGCTAACGTCACTGGGTCTGATGATAATGCGTCGGTAGGCCCCGGCCAGAGAGTAGTCCTTCACTTTGTGTCTCATGTTGTCAATGTCCAGCTTGTCTGCAGACAGCATCTCCTCATAGCCCTTACCCACTGCCAGAAAAGGACAAAAATAGAGTTAACTCTCATCATATGAGAGAATGTGTCTGTAGGTGAATCTACCTGTAGTCTACCGCCAGCTTACCATGGTGAGTGGGGTAGATGACATCATACCCAGGCAGAGGCATCACGATGTCCTGGATGGAGTGGCTCTCAGCCTCCTCTGCAGACAACACGTGAGCTGTGCCTTCAGAGAGAAGAGAAGAAGAGGACTGCGTCAGACAACACGTGAGCTGTGCCTTCAGAGAGAAGAGAAGAAGAGGACTGCGTCAGACAACACGTGAGCTGTGCCTTCAGAGAGAAGAGAAGAAGAGGACTGCGTCAGACAACACGTGAGCTGTGCCTTCAGAGAGAAGAGAAGAAGAGGACTGCGTCAGACAACACGTGAGCTGTGCCTTCACAGAGAAGAGAAGAAGAGGACTGCGTCAGACAACACGTGAGCTGTGCCTTCACACAGAAGAGAAGAAGAGGACTGCGTCAGACAACACGTGAGCTGTGCCTTCACAGAGAAGAGAAGAAGAGGACTGCGTCAGACAACACGTGAGCTGTGCCTTCACACAGAAGAGAAGACTACGTCAGACAACACGTGAGCTGTGCCTTCACAGAGAAGACTAGGTTTTATATTGGTCCCATAAGTATTCCCCCATACTTCAACACAATAACTGATGTGAGATGAGTGAACAGTAGAGTGTTCTCATTGCCTCATACTCTAACACATCCTTTACTTTATTCATAACAAAAATACTCTTGGACATCTTTTTTTTAACATGTGCTATGTGCGATTTCCATGTTAATTTATCATCCATAATCACACCGAGAAAACGAAATTCATTAACTCTCTCTATATCAACTCCATCTATGGTCAGTACTATATTTTCATCTAGTTTTCGATTGCCAAAAATCATAAATTTAGTTTTTTTCAGATTCAGTGATAGCTTATTTACATCAAACCATTTCTTTAGCTTTGTCATTTCATACACAATATATTCAGCTGTGCCTTCACACAGAAGACTACATCAGACAACACGTGAGCTGTGCCTTCACAGAGAGGACTACGTCAGACAACACATGAGCTGTGCCTTCACACAGAGGACTACATCAGACAACACGTGAGCTGTGCCTTCACACAGAAGACTACGTCAGACAACACGTGAGCTGTGCCTTCACACAGAAGACTACGTCAGACAACACGTGAGCTGTGCCTTCACACAGAAGACTACATCAGACAACACGTGAGCTGTGCCTTCACACAGAAGACTACATCAGACAACACGTGAGCTGTGCCTTCACAGAGAGGACTACGTCAGACAACACATGAGCTGTGCCTTCACACAGAAGACTACATCAGACAACACGTGAGCTGTGCCTTCACACAGAAGACTACGTCAGACAACACGTGAGCTGTGCCTTCACACAGAGGACTGCGTCAGACAACACGTGAGCTGTGCCTTCACACAGAAGACGACGTCAGACAACACATGAGCTGTGCCTTCACACAGAAGACTACGACTACGTCAGTGGGTTGAATTTCCTCCACAATGTCATAGAATTGCCCATGTTATGATTAGAACTACTGTATTTCCCATCCAGTGAGCAGCCCCCCAAACAAAAAGGCTTGCCCTGTACCTCCTCTGAGCGTCAGGTCCCCCTCCACAGCCTTCAGGCCGAAGGCCTCGATTCGTCGGCTCACCAGGGTGTTCCACATGACACTCTGGTAGCTGTGGACGTACATCAGACGGTTGTTGCGAGGAATCTGAGAAGAGAGAGAGAGAAGAAATAGTCATCAGATAGAAATGACTAGGTAGGAAATAACCCTTAGATATCATGAGCCCCAGTCCGTTTTAAAGGCATCTCTGTCCTAATATTAACATTTCCACTTTTGCTACTGTTGTTACAGAATACATTTCCTACCTCGTAGCCTAGATAACCTTTGCAAAGTACATTTTCACGGTTGTCTTTGCTCTCATAATGTTCTCTTCCCATCCGTGTCAAGTTTCACTTCCGGTTGGGGTGACAGGCAGTTAGCTTGTTAGATTTCGAGGGAGAACATAGGCCAATCAATTTGAAGCACAGGGGATCTTTAGATGCCTCCAGTGCACTCGTGTTCACATCACTCATCAAAAACACACTTATAAAAAAAAATCTTACGGTCTTTTACTATCGTGTACTATGCTACTATGTCTATACTACCATCTATGTAGTAGTATGCTACTATACCTACTAGGGGTGTAACGGTACGTGTATTAGTTAGACAAGAAGATGCATACCTTTTTCTTCTCTGTGCATGCAGTAGGAGTAGGAAGACATTTGGAACTAGGCTAATGGAGGAACCTACTTCCAGTGACTGACGCTAAGCTAGGCTAACGGTGCGTGTCTTCCTACTCCTACTGCATGCACAGAGAAGAAAAAGGGTATGTATCTTCTTGTCTAACTCCAGGGTAGATGCCAAATAAGCTAATTTCCCAAAATGTTGGAGTTTCCCTTCAAGCTTGTATTGCCAAATTTAGATGATGAATAAAGCGTTGAAGCTTGTAAACGCACGCACGATGACAATCGGACAGAACAAATAACAACGCGCACTGACCCTCTGCACTGCAGGCTGTTTCTCCCCTCCCCGTTACCACAGGTGTCCCTAACCATGAATGAATTATATCATGTTCGTAACACAACAAGGTAGGGGTGTAACGGTATGTGTATTCGTCCCGCGAATTTACGGTACGGCCGTCACGGTGCGGTACGTGCAGCCATACGAAGAATACACCTCACAGTGCAAACACACCAGTCGCACATGCAGGCACTAGCGAGGTCCGTGCGAGAACAGCGTGCGTGGCCGGGCACACAGAGTCCGACTTCAGAGGGGGCGAAAGTGCACGGAGAAAGGCACATTTACATTGGAACAGCTGCAGGGTCATTAAAATTTTACAGTTTTTTTGTTTTCTTGTTCGCCCAATAATGTTAACCAAATGAAACTAATGGAAAGAAACACACCAACAAACACACCAACATTCTCCCCCGCTGGACTCGAGTAGGGTAAATCTGCAGTGCCGCAGCCCCATACATTGCCGGACTCACAGGCACAGCTGATCAAATAAAATAAAAAAAACATACTTTTCCTATAGAAAATTATTCTATTTAATAATAATAATTATAATAATTATCATAAATACAATATATACATTTAAAAAATTTTATATAAAATGTTTAATTATAATAAATAGTATATTAATAATAATTATAATTTTGTTTTCTGTTGTACCGAACTCGTACCGAACCGTGACCCCAATACCGAGGTACGTACCAAACCGTGGCTTCCGTGTACTACAACAGGGTCATTACAATGTTACAGTTTTATTTCGTTTTCTTGTTCGCCCAATAATGTTAATGAATGGAAAGACACACACACACCAAGTTGGTGTGTCACCAACACACAACAACCTTCTCCCGTAGACATTCTCTTCTCACAGCTGACTCCTCTCCAGTTGAACTGTTACTGTAAAAATCCTCTGCCATTGTTGTGTAACATGTCATCTGTTCTCTAGTCTTCAGTCTCGGCTTCACATGCAGTTAAAGTGAAACTTAACAAGCCTAAATTGTTAAGGGGGCAGTAGGCAATTAATTTACTCAGTGGATGCCTGAACACAGAATGACACCAGTATCACTGACTACCACGGCAAGCCTATAGAAAACGATTCTATATTATTATAAATATATAATAATTATAAATATTTTTTTCCTGTTGTACCGAACTCGTACTGAACCGTGAGCGCAATACCGAGGTACGTACCGAACCGTTGCTTCTGTGTACCGTTACACCCCTAATACCTACTATGCTAACATGTGTATGCTACTATGCACTCAAGTTCAACACTGCTAAACGAACAATACCACTTACCCTTAGCCGCCAGAGTTGTACCCTTCCTGCTGACTACACAATTTGTAAGTCGATTTGGATAAAAGCGTCATGTAAAGAGTCAGCTAAATGTAAATGCTTGTGCATCCTTGTGTGCATGTTGGAAGAACATGTAATACACAATTCTTGGGGACCCCCTTTTCTCGTACTGTGCTCTATGGCGGCAATTTCATAAATAATATAAAAAAAAAAAAACAGAACCGTGTTGATGCTAGTTGAGGAGCGGGCGTCAAGGGAACCCACCAGAGAAAAGGCGGTGATGACTTGCTTCTTGCCGAACATGGACAGACCTCGCAGGAGCTGCCCCTCCACGCAGCGCTTGACGGGCAGCTTTTTCAGGGCTGCCTCTGGATCCTGAGACTTGGCCCACTCCTCCCTGCAGGACACCATGTAGCCTTTCTCCGCTGGTGGAGAGACAACGAGAAAGAGAAAGGGAGAGAGAGAGAGAATGAGGTAAAGAGATAGAGAGAAAATATAACAACTACGACTACAAACCCATTGGTCTCACCTGCTCTTGACCTTTAGACTACCATCGCAAGAAAAGAAACTCTGCGCTCACCTCCAGGACGAGGCTTCAGTATCAGATCCACCACCTCTTCCCAGTTGTTCTGCAGGATGGCCCTGGTCCAAATGAAAAGGATGTTCAAGGTTATTATTCAGGGGAAATTGCACATCACCGTGGCAACCCTGTATGTCGCCTGCTGCTTCTCCGGACGCATGCCAGTCAAGGAAACTACAAAAAAAAAGGAAGGGCCATCACGGAATACCAGCATGCTATGCTCTGCAGACTTTGGTGCCAATTCTATTGAAACCTGTTTTCATGTCAAAATATACACGCTATCTGAAGAAATATACATCAACCAATATATCAAACGTTAGCTAGTTAACAATGCAACTAATTGCAGATGATTCTGACATCCGAGGCAATAACCTGTTTAAATGACGTGATGTCATAAACGAGGAGACGGGTGATCCCATTCAACTCAATGTTGGCCGAACTGAACGTTTCCACACTTGGCACCACATGCTACACAATTACGTAATGACACTTACTTCTTTTTGTATTTTATTTTTTTATTATTTTTTAAACAAACATATAAACAAACATGACAACACACGATAAGATATACAAGCATTAATTGTCAGGGCACATCCAATGAGATCACCTTTTAGTTAGTTGTCTTATATAAGATATACCCATAATACCTGTTATCTAAAAAAAAAACCTACACACATATGCTCAGCTCGAACCCCCCCCTCCCGGACCCCACCTTGAGAAGTACCTCCACTATCCCTCGCACCTAACCAGACACTACCATTATAAGCTAGCTTTTATTCTCTCCACCACTTCTAACCACATTGACATTTTGGATTCATTGAGACCCAGAATTCTTGCTGTAGATATTTCATGGTAAATTACATCGAGATATGTAAGAAACCAAACTTTACGGCACATTTTTTCCGGTTGAAACCAGCGTGATGCGATCAGCTTTTTGGCTACTGTGATACCCGATAAAACCAATCTCTTTAGCTGTGGATTCACTGCAAACTCAAAAACATCATTCAACAGCAATACCGAGGGGTGTACAGGTATATTCCAAGATACGAGTTTTGATATTTGTTGGGTCACATCTTTCCAGAATGCCTTAACTGGTGAGCAGTCCCAATACATGTGCATAAATGTCCCTTCGTCCCCATTTGTACATTGGGTGCATTTGGAATCTTGTTTGAGCCCCATTCGGCACAGTCTTATAGGAGTCAAGTATGTCCTGTGAATATAGTTAAGATTGATTTGTTGATGATCCGGGTTCCTTGATTTAAGTCGGACATTTGCCCAGGCTCCTTGCCAATCAAAGTAATTTTCCAGGTCTGGTATATCCCTCCTCCAGACAGAGTCAAGTTGAAGGGTTTCATACGAGGACGTTAGTAATTGATGATAAAATTCTGAAACAAAACCTCTCGATGTCTCTCTTGCGTAGAAGAATTTGTGGTATCTGTGGTGTTCAATTGGTCTGTCTAATGGAACACAGTGAGACTTCAAACATAGCTCTAACTGTTTGTGAAAAAGCCATGTGGACTTGGTGAGATTAAATTTTTTGCGTATTTCTTTATCACTACAAAAACCCTGTTTGTTAAAAACATCCCCTAATGAGTGTATGCCTTGCTCTTCCCATATAGGGAATCTTATAGGTCGTTTTCCAATTAAGAGAGCATTGTTATTGAATAAGGGAGTATGATTGTGCCATTTTTGTGGGTTAGGATTTTTTTTTTGTGATTCACGCCATATCCGGATCGCATGAGTAATTATGGGGCCAAATTTTCGTTCACAGTGCTTGATTGGTAGTTTAGTGTATGCTATGTCCTTCAGTCTATGTGGGGCTACTATGTTTTCTTCTATTTTTCTCCAAGATGCTAATGCTTGGGAGTCAAACCATGTTGTCAATGGACTTAATGAGTACGCCTTAAAATATAGGAAAAAATCTGGAAATGCCATGCCACCATCTGCTTTATTTCTCTGTGCGGTGGATCTTTTTATACGTGGTGGTTTGTTATTCCAAATAAATTTGTATGTGGAGGAGTGTAATCTTTTCCAGTAACCCTCTGGAGGGGGTAACGGTAGCATTGAACAGAAGAAGTTGATTTTAGGTAGTACATCCATCTTAACTATTGATATCCGTGCTTGTACTGTGTTTTTAAGTTTTGCCCATCTATCAAGGTCGTCTTTGATTTTGTTTTGGATTTTTGTGTAGTTGTGCTTCACCGTTTGTCTTATGGTAGGGAATATTTCCACTCCCAAGCATCTGAAATGTTTTACCATCGGTATCTGTCCTGGGAGGGTTGTATCTTTTTTTGCAGGGGTGTTAAGTGGAAGGAAAGCCGACTTCGGCCAATTTATCTTAAATCCCGATAAATCACCAAAGTCCTCAATCAACTTGAGCAGATGAGGCAATGTGGTGTTGGGGTTTTTCATGAACAATATTACATCGTCCGCATATAAACAAATGTTTTGTTGTGTGCCATTGATTACGATAGGTTCTATGGATTGGGATTGTCTTATATATTGTGCTAAAGGCTCTAATGATAGATTGAACAGTCCGGGACTAAGAGGACAACCCTGTCTGGCAGAGCGTGATACCGGAAATATTTCAGAGATGATTGTGCCTGTTGTAATCATGGCCGATGGGTCTTTGTATAATACTTTAATCATATCGATGAATCCTTTTCCTAACCCCATCCTTTCTAGCACTGCCCACAGATACGACCATTCCAGCCTGTCAAAGGCCTTCATAGCATCCAGGGACAGCATCGCCTTAGGTATGGTGTCCTCCTTGTCGGCATCAAGTACGTGCAGTATACGTCTTATGTTCTCAGTGATCAGGCGGCCTCCTATGAAGCCAGTTTGGTCCGGGTGAACTAAAGACGTCATATGCTTTTGTAATCTGATGGCTAATACCTTAGAGTACAGTTTGATATCTGTTCCGAGGAGGCTTAAAGGTCTATAACTACCGCACTCGTTGGGGTCTTTGTCTTTTTTAAGGAGGACTGTTATGAGTGCAATATTGTCATTTTTATGGAAGTTCCCCTCCTTGACTGAGTATAAGATCATATTTAGTAATAAGGGGCCAATTATGTCCCAACAAGAAAGGTACATTTCTGATGGGAAACCGTCTCTTCCAGGAGCCTTACCACTTTTCATTGCGGTTATGGCCTTCTTGAGTTCCTCTAGTGTGATCGGTATTTCTAACTGTTTAGCGTCATCCTCTGAAAGTTTAGGGAGAATAATTTGATTAAGAAATGTGTCCATTTTGTTTTGATCGAAGGTCATTTCTGATTTATATAAGTCGGAGTAGAATACTTTGAATGTATCGTTTATTTTTACAGGATCTGTTACAAGTACTTGTTGTGCTCTAATGGTAGTTATATCTGCAAATGTTGCATTAATTCTTAATCGCATGGCTAATAGGTGGCTGGGTTTGGAACCATGGGAGTACTGCTGTTGTCTTGTGCTGCGTATTTGTATTTCCGATTGTTGTCTGTATATGGCATTGATCTCTATTTTTAGTACGTTAACTTGATTTTCTAGTCGAGTTGTTGTATTTCAGAGAATTAAATAACGTTGAGTAAAGCGTTTCCAGCTCATCCAGTTTTGTGCTTTGATTCTTGCGCATTTTGGAGGAAAAGCTATCCATGAAGTCTTTGATCATTCCCTTTACCGACATCCATATTATTCTGGGGTCTTGCACCGAGTTTGCATTCTCCCGTTGGAATACTATAAGAGCTTCTTTGAGTTGTGTAATGAATTCCTTGTTGTTAAGCAGCAACGAGTTAAATCGCCATCTTGGGGCTCGGGAGGATAGTATACCAAATGTACCTTTAAGGAGTAAATAACAGTGATCTGATAGTGCGTTGGGTATCATTTCCACTTCATAATTATCAAATAGTCTCTGTGATGCAAAGACATAATCTATTCTGGATAGTGTATTATGTCTCGCAGATCGACAAGAGTACTTTCGGGTCGTGGGATTAAGTAACCTCCATAAGTCATTTACACCTGTAATCTTTGACCAATCCTTTAATGCCTTCGATGAATTCTTTTGTTCGCTGGAAAAGGCGAGGTAAGATTTGTCCATCCTTGGGTTCCAGATGGCATTAAAATCCGCTCCTATTATAAATGAGTAATCGGGAATGTCTAACATTGCATTGGTTAGTGTAGTGAAGAAATCTTCTTCGTACAAATTTGGGGCGTATACCGCTATCAACGCTATTTTCCTGTTCTTATGTTCAATCTTAGCTATAGTTATCCGACCTTCTACATCAGACCATACTCCCTTTAGTACAATATTCAACTTACGTTTAACGACTATTGCTACACCCCGAGTTCTCGTACCAATAGAGGAGTGACTGATATTATGGTATATGTTGTCCGCTAATTTATCTATGTCTTTCCCTAGAATGTGTGTTTCGCTTAGCAGAGCAATGTCCACATGTTCTTTTTTCATCAGTGTGAGCACGCTTTTGCGTTTGAGTTGGTTATTTATTCCCCCGGTGTTCCATATCATTATATTCAAACTAGCCATAGTCTATACATGTTGCATTGTAATTTTTGGTAATGCTTCTAGAGTGCGAGGCAATAATAGATATACATCCCACTAGTGAGGTCCCGTTGAGAGCCGAGCTTAAAAACATACATATATACAAATAAAAATCCCCTACCCTTCCCTCCCACCGAGAGTCGTACAGGATTGTGTTCCATGAACACAACCTTTGCGTATGACTCCCTCCCTTGCACCACCGGATATCCCAGAATGATCCAATTATCCTTAACATTCCTATGTATACCATAGGATCTAACACTCTAAATTCTACCATAAGTAGAATGTCGACTGTGGCTTGGCCACTTACCCGTAAAAAATAAATAAATAAAAATTTAAATGAGATAAACTAAAAATAAAGACCAAAAATAAGCTTCAATTGTCATGCCCTAATCACTTACATTTTATATGAACTTGTGTAATTTATAGTAACCCATGAATAATATGAAGGTATTGAACTGAAGAGAGAACCTCAATAAATCAGAGAGAGCGGATGAAAAAGAAAAAAAAACAAGTAAAAGGAAGAGAACATTAACTTAGATCTTAAAAGAGCATTGCTATGCTTAAACATCTAAAGTATAAATTGGAGAAGTAGTGAAATTATTTCCCATTAATAAAAAACAGTTTTTAAATACGTATATGCAGCATTTCCCCTGACCGGGGTGGGCGATGATCGTTGTGTAGAGTGATCTTTCAGCCGGCCGGCTATGATGGCTCTGTGGTTCTGCATCTAGATAGCTGTTGATTATTCCCCCGAGGGGCTTCTGGTAGAGTGAATGACCACGTATTGCTGATATTCCAGAATGCTCCATATATCAAAGAATGCTTCGATGTTCTAGATTATTCCAATATGTCATTTTTACATTGTCTGAATGTTCCAGTATGTTCTGGAGTGTTCCAATCTTGAATCCAATATGTCCGCAATAATATAAACACGTCGGGGAAAGCATTCAAAAACTCTGAGCACGTAGGTCTCTCTGTCCCAAATCCTCGGTTATTAAAGATTGTACTATATGGTGACCTTGCATAACTGAGATTTAAAAGGCCATTTATACACTATTCTGCGTGTTGTTCAGACAGGAATTTGGCTGCATCTTCAGGCGAGTTGAGGAGAACCCTTGCTCCTTGTTTGTCGACAATGCGAAGTATTGCAGGGTATATTAGTAGGGGTCTGTATTTCCCCAGGTATAGTTGAGACATCACCGTCTTGAACTTGGCACGCAGTTCCACTACATCATGACAATAATCTTCAAAGCAGTGTATTGGTACCTCCATGTATTTCAGATTGCCTTTCATCCTGCGAGTTTCACGAATAATCATTTCTTTTATTCTGACTTGGCGCAGGATAACCAATATCACTCTGGGCTTAGCGTTATTGTCACTGGAGCGGGGTCCCAATCTGAAGCACTGATCCACCTCCGGTATTTTAGGAAGGATCCCTGTTCCCAAGATTTTCTGTAATTCTGTGGCAAACTCTTCAGGGTTTGCACATCTCACTGATTCGTCCAGACCGACAATACGAATATTCAGCTTGCGTTTTTGATATTCCATCTCGAATATTTTGGCTTTCTGTTCTTTATTGATTCGCGTAAGCTCCAACGTTATTTCGCTGAGCTCCGTCTTGATTTCATTGTAGTTCCCCTTCATCTCAGCAGTTAGGTTAACTTTGTTAACCTCTACTTCATTGTAGATGCGAGTGAAATTAATTTCGTGGGCTTCCATTACTTTCTCCAGAGCCTCGGTGCGTTTATTCTGTGCGTCGGCGTCCGCTCTCAGCGCATCAATTTTGCCTTCAATAGATTCTTTAATAGCATCTACTTTTTGAGTTATTATCTTCTCCGACAGTTGTGATTGGAGGATCATTTCCTTCATTATTGTCTTCCCCATTTCCTCCATTTTCCGGATGATATGTTCGGTATCTGCGGAGGTGTTTGATGGGGTTGAACTTGAAGCGGCCTCTGTCAAGTCTATATTTCCTGCTGTCCGCTGTACGAATCCTGGGTCCTGCGGCGGGACATCTTCGACTGGTTTTGGTCTCGCTGTGTCTTTCCTTGTGTTTGGCATCTCGATTATTTTGGTCAATATAGTTAGTTGATAGTCTCAGTTGATATATGCGTCAAGTTTTAAACGCATTAATGGTTTAAAAATATGTTTTTAAAACGAAAAAAAAAATAACGGGTGAGCAGCTGTGTCACATGCGACCTACTCCATTCTAACGCTAAACCGGAAGTCGACACTTACTTCTTTTATAGTTTCCTTGATGCCAGCCCCCCACCCACCCCAGCAGCAGGGTCATGGCCTCACCTGCCGACGTGATGCGTGGGCACAGGCCCCCACCCACCCCAGCAGCAGGGTCATGGCCTCACCTGCCGACGTGATGCGTGGGCACAGCCCCCCACCCACCCCAGCAGCGGGGTCATGGCCTCACCTGCCGACGTGATGCGTGGGCACAGCCCCCCACCCACCCCAGCAGCGGGGTCATGGCCTCACCTGCCGACGTGATGCGTGGGCACAGCCCCCCACCCACCCCAGCAGCAGGGTCATGGCCTCACCTGCCGACGTGATGCGTGGGCACAGCCCCCCACCCACCCCAGCAGCAGGGTCATGGCCTCACCTGCCGACGTGATGCGTGGGCACAGCCCCCCACCCACCCCAGCAGCAGGGTCATGGCCTCACCTGCCGACGTGATGCGTGGGCACAGCCCCCCCCCCCCACCCCAGCAGCGGGGTCATGGCCTCACCTGCCGACGTGATGCGTGGGCACAGCCCCCCCCCCCACCCCAGCAGCGGGGTCATGGCCTCACCTGCCGACGTGATGCGTGGGCACAGCCCCCCACCCACCCCAGCAGCAGGGTCATGGCCTCACCTGCCGACGTGATGCGTGGGCACAGCCCCCCACCCACCCCAGCAGCAGCAGGGTCATGGCCTCACCTGCCGACGTGATGCGTGGGCACAGCCGTGGTTCCAAAGCGCTGCATCCCGTAGTAGTTGATGAACCCCGTCTCTCCGAGGGACGTCATGGCCTGCTGGACCTGCTCCTCCGTCCCCGAGATGTTCCTGACGTCAATAACACGCCAACAAGTAAATTACTAAACACAGACTTTGGATCGGACGGACCCTTGGTTGGAAGACAAAGTACTAAGGTAAATACGATGGTGAAACAATATAATAATAAGATAAAGAAAAAAGATAGAAGCACAAGTCTAAGCACAGGATTCCTATACAGTGGTGTGGATATATCTACCTATCATGTCAGCAGATATCCATAGATATGAACAGAGCAGCACAACTATTAGTATCATGCACTGAGCCGACATCTGCTGACCTGAGGACCACAGTGAAGTGGTTACCCTGGAGCTCCCCCAGCTTCAGAGGGTGGTTTTTATAACAGAAGTTGCCAAGTTTGATGTTCACGAGGCACTTGTTGAGGTGAGCCAGTCTCTCCGCTGTGATCCTGAGGGAAAAGGAGAGGGTTTCTTCCAATTAAAAAAGTTTTACAAAGTTATAAAGTATATATATATATACTGCCACAAAGTGCACTGAAGGGCATCTGGCCCAATTGCCAATATTCACACGGTGGCCGTTTTGCTCTTATGTCCAAGGTGGGAACAGGGTGGAAAGGAACCCAACCTGAGTATGACATAAGAGCAAAATGGCCACCATGTGAATATGGTCAATACGTCAGTATTTATATTAAAAAAAAAAAGAAAAAAAAGTATCCATTTTTATGGGTTTTTTCCCCAAATGAAGCCCGTCTTGCCGTCAAGGAATCAACTCCCTACTCAAACCTACTCGATATGGATCTAATAAGCCGGTCATATATTAGCCAGGATTAAAGTCTCCCACATTGAACTGCTTAAGAGACTCGCTGCGTATCAAGGAGATGAACAACTGAGATCAAAAGTCATGCTGGGTATCGCGCAGGAGATTCAGACCGTGATAAAACGTGTTCAAAGTCAAATCGGGGCATCTTGGAAGCATTTCTACTGTTGGCTGCCTCGTGTGTGGCGGTGATCCCTCCCAACCCCCCCCCTCCAACAGCCCTCGCAACAGTACCCCCCTCCGCATAATGGCGCCGCGCTGTCGGCTGCCACTCTGTGTGCGGTGGTGAATACGCACACGTTTGTCTCAAGGCTAGTCCTGCATGGATCAACAATTGCGCATGTCGGCGATTTTATGTTCTGTGCCATTATTACTATCTAAAATGTAATAATTGTGGAATATTACTATAATGAGCTGTATGTGTATGAACTAGGGCTGCAACAATTAGTCGACATAATCGCCGACATTGATCATAAAAAAATCGTCGACGGGGAATTTTAGCGTTGATGCGTCGTATAAAAACAATCAGAGACGCAAATGTTCATTTGTAACTGCAATGCACTACAGGAAGTGCTGGGGGCAGTATCGTTTCCATTGTCTGACTGCATTCTGTAGTAACGGCCCGGGTAAGAAGAAGAAAGAATGTGAACGGGGTGCCATGGTGACTTCGGAACATGGGGTACGTTTTAGATAGTTAGCCATAGTATTTTTTTACGTTAGCTTACATGTTGGAAAACAGAACGTCTCATGGCTATGGATAATGCTTGCTAAGCGAACTCTATTGCTGAGGCTTATAGAGGCTGCGGTATGTGTATGTAACGTTAAACAGCGCCAAGCTTACAGCGTTGCTGCACGCTATTTTAGTTATGCCGAGGCTGCGGTATGTTGTATGTAACGTAACGTTAGCTAAACAGCGCAAAGCTTACAGCGTTGCTGCTTTTATATACACACTCAATGTGGCAGTCAGTGTGTGTCACAATCTTACTTAGCTAGTCAGTCTGCAAAAACACGACACTCTGTGCTAACGTGAGCAGTCTGTAGCCAGCCAAGTTCCAAGTCTCCTCTCACTCACACACAGCGATCAGAGTAAGACACACACACATACACAGCACACACTCTCACTCACACACAGCGATCAGAGTAAAACACACACACATACACACACAGAGCAAACAAAAGACCTAGAAGTCTGTCTGATCTGACTCATCCTCCTATCCCCCTACAGCTGTTCCACGTCACCCTCCTGGACTTATTCACAGGTGTGCAGACTTGAGCATGGGAGGTAAAACATGCACTGGAGCCTGGAAAAGGAGCCGCGCCCACAGGAAGCAGAGATGGAGGGTGTGACAAAAATAATCTACAGATTAGTCGACTACCAAAATAATCATTAGTTGCAGCCCTAGTATGAACCAAGCATCCTATGATCTCACACTCTTAGGAGCAAAACAGAAAAAAGCATTTAATGTAAAAGTATTCTGTATTTTTGTATGACAACTAATAAAGAAACTAGCTTTGTGATAAGCTTTGTGGTCCGGGCATAAATGTGTCCATAAATCCATTTAGTTAGATCATCCAACACCGTCTGAATGTATCTTGTGATTATTATACATTTCTGACAACGAACTATTAGCATAATCCTGTCTCTCGAGTCGCTGTGTCCATTATTGTTCATCAATATCAGTCCGTGCACCCCACACCAATGACTCTGCTTGGCGCGGCAAAAAAATTAAAAAAACATTGTCATATTTGAAGCCGCTGATTGGCTCAATTTAATTGCAGTCTGTATGCATCTACAAATCATATTATACCAGGTAGCCAATTGACGGAAAATCCACCACGACTCCGAAACAAATTGACAGAAATCCGTCTCAAGACGGAGCGCTTTAATCCCTGCAACCTGCTCATCGGGAGCTGCTAGGGTTAAAATGTCTTGCTCAAGGACACTTCGACACGCTGCCCGGGAGGAGCGGGAATCGAACCGGAAACCTCCAGATTACCAGGCAACTGCTCTACCTCCCGAAAAACATCGGGGCCACAAGGGAAATAGCTACACCAACGAAGGTGCGCATCTTCGACTCCAACGTTAAAAGCGTCCATCTCTATGGTTCAGAGACATGGAGAATGGCAAAAAAGACGTTGCAGAAGATCCAGACATTCATTAACAGCTGTCTGAGGCGCATCTTCAGAATCAGGTGGCCGGATAAAATCAGCAATAAGGAGCTGTGACAGAGAGGGAGCCAGGAGCCAGTAGAGAGCCAGATCCGGAGACAGAAGTGGGGATGGATTGGCCACCCCTTGCGTAAACCAGCAGTTACCATCACACGCCAGGCCCTGATGTGGAACCCCCAGGGGAAGCGGAAGAGAGGAAGGCCCAAAAACAGCTGGAGGCAGGACACTGAGGCAGAGCTGAAGAGACATTGTACCAGCTGGGGAGAGGCGGAGAAGACAGCCCAAAGCAGTGCTGGATGGAGAAGAGTCGTCGATGGCCTATGCGCCACTGCCGCACCCCGAGTATTAATACACATGCTTAGATTTGGACAACACACTCACTTCAAAACTGCAATCTCTTGTACAGTGATGGCCCGCTTGTCCTTGGTCCCCATGTAGGATAATACATTGGGTCTAAGCCTGGAGAGAGAAACACATACATCACGTAAGCCGGGCATGAACTTCTATGTGAGAAGGTGTCTTGGTATTAATGAAGGCCTGGCACAATAGCACTATATGACTGGCACAATAGCACTATATGACTGGCACAATAGCACTATATGACTGGCACAATAGCACTATATGACTGACACAATAGCCTATATGACTGGCACAATAGCACTATATGACTGGCACAATAGCACTATATGACTGGCACAATAGCACTATATGACTGGCACAATAGCACTATATGACTGGCACAATAGCACTATATGACTGACACAATAGCCTATATGACTGGCACAATAGCACTATATGACTGACAAAATAGCCTATATGACTGACACATTCTACGATGAATTGAAAATGGGGGACCCTGATGTAAACAAGACGAAAGTCTTTCTCTGGTCTGCATCCCCTTAACAATTGTATGTATTGAGCTGTACTGTACTGTACCCATTCTGCAATCTGTTAATAAAGTTTTCATTCATTCATTCATCATTCATTCATTCACAAAAGCACTATATGACTGACACACAATAGCTTATATGACTGACACAAAAGCACTATATGACTGACACAATAGCATATATGACTGACAAAATAGCACTATATGACTGACGCACAATAGCACTATATGACTGACACAAAAGCACTATATGACTGACACAATAGCACTATATGACTGACACACAATATCTTATATGACTGACACAAAAACACTATATGACTGACGCACAATAGCACTATATGACTGACGCACAATAGCACTATATGAAAGTTGGTGAGTCGGTCCAGACCTGAGGAACTTGGAGAGCAGGTTGACGGATTCCATGGTGTCTTTGTTCTCCTTGTACAGGACGAAGTGACAGAAGCTGCCACGGCCTTTGGGCCAGGAGTGTTTTCTGGGAGCTTTCGTGGAGACAGAGAAAATAATATCTGAATGCCTGTAGAGAATCAACAATAGACCTCAGAATGTCTTCAAATTCAACAGATAATTCAAATTCACGCAGGAATCATGTCAGCATTATCCGGAGACTCCGAATACAAAATTGGTAGATTTTATACATCCACTCTGTTAGTTAGAAAAGATTACCTCTTGTGAGACCAACCTTGAACCAGCTAACTTTATTTTGGTTTAATCAACTGAGAATATTAAACCCTCGTCACTGTGAGCCATATGTAAATCCCATCTGGTTTGAACCTCTCCCTCTGTGCAGAGTGGACAATGAGTTATCTTCTTACCTGCTGCTGTTCTGACCTCTGTCCACCCAGAGGAGAGCAAAAGGAGGATAGAAGAATGTTACTATAATAAAAGACGCTAACTGACTATAGGGGAAAAACTGGCAGGGGGTGCGCTCTGCATGCAAGGGCACGCGCGGGCAGTGTTCTATTCTGTGCAACATGGGGTGCAAGATGCCATAATCCAAGTCTATGAATGTACCATACCGTAGGTCATCAAGTGTATATATGTATTGCACTAAACATTGCATAGTATGCATGTCCTTTTGCACCTATATTATGTCAGCAACTGTCAAAGTCTTTACATTTTTATCCTGCGTTGGTATAACTGCATTGGAAAGAAGAAAGTGCAAAGCAGAAATATGCCTGTGTAGATCGAAGTACCCCAGTGAGTACAATCGCCACAAATGCATGGCAGCTAAAGCTCCTTCCATACTCAAGGCTAACTACACACTCACTCCTATCCGAGCTCCTGGGGGGTCATCCAAACAAAGCAGGCTATTCTCGGTCCTCGCTCCACAATGGTGGAATTAACTCGCCACCACAGTCAGGACAGCTGAAACCCGGCCAATTTTCCGCCGTTGACTAAACACACCTCTTCAAACAATAACTGAAATAATATCTGAAGAAATAAATAAAAAAAAGAATAACCCTCTTACTTACTGTCTTTTTACTATTATGTACCCCGATACTATTCTTATACTACTACCCATCTTGCTAATATGTCTATACTACTATACACTCAATATTATTTGACGCATAATGCCACTGACCCTTAGCTGCCAGAGATGTACCCCTCCTAGTGACATGTTGTTCACAATATTTAATTAAGTTGCTTCGGACAAAAGTGTCAGCTAAATGACTAAATTGTAAATTGTGAGGCACTTAATAGAAATGCTGAAATCAACAAGGTTGAGATCCAATGTTTAGCAATAAAACGGGTAGAGATCTGAAGCCAGCCGCATGCAGGTGTGTTGGTCTTGCACCACGTGCACCAGTGCGTGCATGCCATCTTCTCTCCCTATAACCCTACCATTAACTACATGCACTTGTACAGATGAGGCCAAGCTAAACATAAAACAGGGGCATGCAACAAAACCATTCTGTGATCATTCAGTTCCTTGAGGCCAACATCACATTGGTCCTTGCATTACTCACACAGAACAAATATATTAGCATAATTTTGTCCAGAGTTTTTAACAGACACAGGATAAATATGGTCTTGACCTATTTTAATGAGGCCATGAAAAGGTTAATTGCATTGAGTTCCCTGTGGGCAATAACTTCCAACAGCACTTTGGCCCGAAGTGCACAAAGCACACATTACAGAAAGAAGGTACCAAAGCATGCTGTACAAACACCAGATTGGATCTGTGACGTTTTTTTCCTTCTCTGTTTTTTTATTAATTCCAATGACTATGATAAGGCTTGTAAACTAGCATGGGAAAGTCTGTATATATTCCAGTCCCTTCTCTCAGTACCTGCCAGGGCCCTCTTCCCAGCAGCATGGTAGGCCACGATGAACTTGCTGCCGTCCCTTTCCTCAGTCTTAGTCTCCAGGCCAGGATACATGGTCTTGATGCATTTGTGGACCAGCGTCCGCTTTTCCTTCGTATCATCCACCACCTATGGACAACAACAAAAATGCCCCCTTCACTACAAAGTCCTTAATTGGCTGATATGAAACTTTCCCGAGCCCTTCATTCATTGTGTGTATGCTGGCGCCATTGTATGGTAGGGTTGGAGGGGAAAACGATACAGGGATACATCGCAATATTTTGCGTGCCGATATTCTTATTATTAATTTGCTTGACAATCCCATTTTGCTGCAATAAACATTATTGGGAGTGAGGTGAACAGACTGAAGACTTTATCTTATTAGATCAAATAGATGTTGTAAACATATTTTTATTGCAGACGTTGAAAAGGTTTTCCGTTGGGGACATAATTTGCAGTTGAAAAAATATTATGAATAGCAAGATATTGCAATATTACAGTATTGTAATTATAGTATCAAGATAAGATTGTATCGTGGGGCCTGGTGTATCATGGCAGCTGTGGTGCACTTCGCCCAAGGTTGGGTGCCATTATACTAACAGTGGTGGTGGAGGCAGCAAGTTACCCTCGAAATTATAACATGCAGTGATTTATTCACACAGTGTGTTTGTATGTGTCCAGAGTATTTCAAACACCAAAGCCTAGCATTTCCAGCTTCATTCGTGTGTTGGACAACAAGAAGACCCCAACAACAGAAGACCCGGAACTTTGAGAACAAGACATCACGCGGAGGCGTCCATTGACTAAGAAACAAATGGTGGACTTACCTTTATGGAGACATTTCCCTCTTTGTTCTTGAAGAGCTGCAGCTCTCCAAGCTGCTCTTGTTGTTCCTCACTCAGCACCTCGGACGGAGCGGGCAGCGGCGCCTCTGGCACCACCTAGAACAGAACCCCCAAGTAGGACATGTGAAGTGTGAACATAACACAATAATAATGATTCAGTACCTAGCAGGCACCACCAGTTACTCGGGTCAAAAGACATCTCAGTGCAGGGAAATCCTGGCAGAATGGCTTCTACTTTGCGTAAAAGGAACACAGCGACATTATGAGAAAAGCCCTTACCATCTTCTCCAGAGTCAGACAAGAAGATAGATACCAATTCCCTCTCTAGAAAGTTCAGTAGAAAGCTATCCAGCTGCAAGCTAGCCTGGCTTAGCACAAATGAATGGAAGCGGATGCGTAGTGGCTAGCCTAAGAGTTGGCCAAAACACCTCTCCCAGTTTAAGTTTTAAGCTAGGCTAGCTACTATGTATCTGCTTCCATTCATTGTGCTAAGCTAAAGCTAGGCTAACATGCAGCCGGATAGCTTTCTACTGAACGCACAGAGAAGAAATTGGTATCTAATCTCCATGTCTGACTCTGGAGAAGATGGTAAGTGCATTTCCCATAATGTTGGTCTTTAAATTTTGCAGGTGTCATAATTACATATGATCGCTTTAACCCTTTCTCTGCCACGCTTATGTACATCCTTATACCATCCTCTGCCAGCAATATTTGTCTATGGAGAAGTTCCCCTTCTTTGCAGGGCTATAACTTTTTAAATTGTATTGCTAAATTGACATTACTATGGCCCATTCAACGTCAATAATCTATCGTTTAGGATGTAGCAACGTTCTACTTTTTCATTCACATATTCATACTAAAATACGGTCTAAAGTATAAGTATGTTTTTATCGTTTTCTGCAGCTTTCTGCAGAACGTGATTTATAGACCTAAATGCATTATATTGATGATCAAATACAGTTTGATAGCGATCGGCGCCAGATAAAAAAATTTCAAATGTACGTGCTTCTAGAAGTTACTACTCATCATCTGATGTTGACCGGATGGGGCGGGGGGTCGTTTATAATTCCGTGGCCAATGTTAGATGATTCATGTAGTGTGGGTGATATGATCATCAGAGCAGTTTGTATCGAACACGGTAATAATAAACGCTGAAACTTACCCCAGTCTCCTCGGGCCGTTGGGCGATCAGCTTGGAGTAGAAATGTTGCTATTATGGGATGTTGATCTAGCCATTTCCAGGTTGTATAATACTATATACTAGGGCTGGGCGATATGGAAAAAAATCATATCGTGATAACGATATAATAATGTTATCATATTTTTCGATATCGATAATTATCGAATTGTTATAAGTATTAAAAAAAATTAAATACATTTTTTTTTAACAACAGATGTATGTTTATTTTGCAGCAATTCTTTGTCATTGCCGCCATCTTTAGTGTTACATCCCCTCGCACTCCAGTTCTCAGGCTGCAGCTGGTTTAAAAGCGAAAGTAAACTGGCTTCTCTGCTGGCTATGGCTCCAGGGGAGTTGAACAGTTCTGGCTCTGCTAGTTTATTTTTGATCTTTTGGCGCTTTTTTGGTGGACAAACCACTGCACATGTGCACCGTGACTCGTGACTGGAGTCTAGTTCTGCTAGCACACATAGCCTACTGTGTACAGACGGTTTCAAACTGTATTTTAAATTAGAAAGCAAACAAAATAAATGGACAAGAGAAAAATAAATCTCAATTTGGTCAGTATTGTCATTTGGACAAGCAAAGCCATTACTTTAAGTTGCAGGCAAGAAAGACAAGTCTGTCCACTGTCTCTGGTTTTAAAACTGCCCTGTTGCAGGTCACACAAAAAAAAAATATATATATATATATATAAAAAAAAAGAAAAAAAAACGATTTTAATTTTTTTTCTTTTTCGATATTCGATATCGATTATTAAAATATATCACGATATTTATCGTTATATCGCCCAGCCCTACTATATACGTCCAAATAACGTTGTTTATTGAGTTAGGGCGAGCGATTGATTATCCAGTGTGTCGAGACGGAGCCCCAGGAGCTATAGCGAGTGGTCGGACCGAATTTGGATGAGCACCACTTTCTGTTTCCGGTTTGCTGTTTGGGCGATCCGCCACCAGATGGCGCTCTTGAACCGTTGGAGAGTTGAGAGGAGATCAACAGGAGATCTCAAGTCTCCGCGGGAGAAATATGATTGCCATCACAGATTTTTGAAATATTGATCTCAATGACGTGTTACGGCGTCATTGGCAGATTAAGCATGGCGAGCAATGACGTGTTACGGCGTCCTTGGCGATTAAAGGGTTAAGGAACATTTTTAGAAATGGACAGCAGTAGACATATCACTTACATTATTAAATGTACGGTAGGGCTGGGCGATATGGCCTAAATATGATATCACGATATTTTCTGACCTTTCGGCGATACACGATACGCATCACGATGTTTTTCTTTTTTTCCCCAAACAATTCATTATGAGGCTTACCAAGACAGTATTTGAGTTTGCAAGCTAACATTAAAGACAAAATAAAATACCCATGCATTTAGCATTTTTATATTATATATTAGATTTAGATTATTGGATTATTAGATTATATATTGCATATATTTAGCAATGAGATATTATATGATTTAGATATGATAAATTGAAAATGGGGGACCCTGATGTAAACAAGACGAAAGTCTTTCTCTGGTCTGAATCCTCCAGTCCACTGTTGTTGTATTGAGCTGTACTGTATTATACCCATGCTGCAATCTGTTAATAACGTTTTTCATTCAGACGGCAAACAGAATCATTGTGATTGACAGTCGAGTCTGCCAATTACGTCACACCGCTTGCACCCGCCCTGCTGTTCTTAGCACCAATCGGCAAGCGCGTATACATTTTTTACTTTCGCCATTGGAGAGCTCAATGACAACAACAATGGTAGCTCCCCCGCCCCGCGGCCGACGTTTAGCTTTTAGCTCCGCAGGACGACTAAACGACTGGAGGCATAATGATTTTACTGCAACGGATGTTATAATAAAAGCCTTTCCATACATCTGTCTGATTGAAAACTTTATTAACAGACCGCAGAATGGGCACAACTGAGTCAGCACGGGCTGAGATATGAACGACTAATGCTTGCTATATCTAGGTCGACCTCGGACGTTGCTATGTAAATACGCTGATGTTATTATTGAACGTGTAACTATATAACGTTAATGCCACAAAACGAATGCCTTTGTTATCATAAGTAGTAGGGATGCACGATATTGATTTTTTGACACCGATACCGATATCGATAACTTTATGCTCCTCAGGCCGATAACCGATATCGATAACCGATATTTATTGTATTATAATCTTTTTTCTTAATGTATATATTATTTTTTTTATCAATTTTTTTTTTCAACATGAAACAAAACATATCACAATACAATAATAATACATAAAAAGACTTCCCAGAACAATAACTTAACACCAACTTAAATGTGACCTAACCAGACAACAGAAACAAAAGCCAAGACAACAGTATTGATTGACTGATAAAGTGACCATATTTATTTTTCCAAATGAAAATTCACAATCCGTCAACAACTTATAATACATCCAACCTAAGACGCTCGAAGCTTTTTGTTCTTCTTTTTTCAAAGCGGAGCCTTGAAAAAAAGGCTTTGAGTGGACACATCACCACCACAACAAGTCACCTGCAACAAGCTAGAAGCTAGAAGCTAGAACCTAGAAGCTAGAAGCTAGAAGCTGCTGTGAATCCAAAGCCAGCTATTGACGAGTCGTTTGCTAAATTAAAGAAGTTTGACAGAAATGACCCAAGGGCTCAAGCCGCTAGCTTTTAAGCAGTCCTTGGTGGTGCAAATTAACCTGGCTACTATGGAGCAATAAGTGACTGCGTTCAACCGAGGGTTGCATCACAGCCATGGAAGGGGCTAGCTTTGCTTAGCTCCTCGCGTCGTCGTAGGCTTCTAAGTTAACACAATAACACACCATCGTAGCGGTGGTGATGCCGCAGGTGACCCGTCAGGCTGGATGTATTACAAGTTGTTGCCCTTTTCCCTCCTTGTGGAACTTCTCCATTGCATTTATTACAAATAGCAAGCAATCTTTTTCCTCTGAAATTCCGAGTACCGACGCGGCCATCTTTGTTTTTAACGTCCGCGCTGATTCAGAAACTTACGTGCCTACGTCACAGCCAAGAAAGGGAGCGCTCGATTTGTGTAAAACGCCCTGTTCTTAAACCACACGCTGTCAGTCGTACCACAGTACTGGCAAAACGGGATGAGCCTACAGTCAAAACAAACGCACTTCATTCCAATTCACCCACACAGCATTTTCTTTTACCAAAAAATATATTATATTATCGGAGCTATTAATAACGTTATCGGGTTTATCGGGATGACGTCATAATTGCTGATATCGGCCCGATAATTATCGTGCATCCCTAATAAGTAGTAACTTTGATGCAGTAGTGTGTGTGGGGTTCAAAAGTTTCAACGTGTGGACCAGATTGACGCGACACAATCCTCTTGGGCAAAACATCACGATATTCTATCCACGATACGTTTAAAAAGTGTATTGTTAATGAACTGTACCCGATATTTATATAATATCGTCATATCGCCCAGCCCTAATGTACGGTAACTTTTATATGTTTTTAATTTAGTCTCTTTTATCTCACCTCAGGCTCTGGAGGAACGGAGAGGTCATCCAGTCGCACCATCTTCCCTTGTTTGTTGATCTCATGCACCACAAAATCTGAGTACCTGAACACAAATTCCATAATGATGTCGACGGTCTCTCTATAAAAAAGCTCTCTATAAAATAACTGATTCATTCTAACACATCCCTACAAAATTACTCTTAACTCTTTATTGACCCTACAGGACTAACCTTTCCTTCAGGATACCAGAGAAGCCCTTATGGTCACTGACAAACTTCAGAATGCCCACGTCCACCTCTGTGAGACCATGCTTCATCATCTCAGCAAAGGCCTCCCCACTGTCTCCGCCATGCTGCTCCTCCTCCTCCGCCTCTTCCTCCTCCTCCTCTCCATCATCTCCATCTGGTGCTTCCTCCCCATCTTGGGCAGGCTGGTGGGAATGTTCTCCGTTCTTATCATCTTTTTGAACTCTGGGTCTCTTGGAGGGAATGTCAACCACCTCCTCCTCCTCTCCTGGACAGACCCTCTTTTCTCCCACAGGGACAGGGACCACGACCACAGTGGGCTCAGATTCCTCCATGGAGTCCAAGCTGGAGGGAAGCAATAGATCGATAAATACAATTCCATGTACTTGTTGTGATAGTAGTGAACGTAGCGTTATTTAATACGTTATTAATTACTAATTAGTGACAACCCCCTCCAATGTACAATAAATGTCCTATTAAACCCAATAATATAGGAGAACCTCTTCTTGGGACCAAGTAAGGTTTAGTCGATAATCCAATGTACAGTTACCCCCCCCCCCCCCACCTACAATGTACAGTTTCCCACCCACCCACCTAGTACCCAACCCCCCCCCTCCACCCCTCCTACCTACCAACCTCCTCCAATGTACAGTTTCTTCGTCAAATGTATATACTCTCTTTTTTAGACTCTTCCTGTATCAAAAACAGTACTGTATTTGTAAATCTGGTATGTCATATATGTATAGATGTAGCAGTACTGTCTATCTGTATGTCACCTCACCCCTGCCCACTTTGACAACCTAGGATGGCTTAGAGTAGACGACAGAGTACAGCAACTTGCAATGGGCCTGGTCTACAAGATACACTACACGACCAAGGTACCCATGTACATGTCAAAATACTTCCCAAAGGTCAGTGAATACCACGATCACAACACCAGAGGGAGCTCCACAAATCATGTTAAACCCAGATTCGGCTCAAACAAGGGACTAAACACGTTTCGCAATTATGCCACATCAATGTGGAACGCCCTACCCACAGCTGTAAAGGAATGTGAATCACTACCCACTTTCAAAACCACTCTCAAGGAACACCTACGGGAGACTGCAATTCGAAACTGGCCGCTACAAATGTCCTAACCCAGTTGTACAGTAAATGACCCAAGTATGGCTTTGTCAGTATTCCAATGTACAGTGTCCCCCGGCCCCACCCACCCCCTACCCTCCAATGTACAGCCCCCCCCCCACCCCACCCAACCTCCTCCAATGTACAGTTTCTACGTAAAAATGTATATACACTCTTTTTCTGGACACTTTTTGTATCACAAACAGTACTGTATTTGCAAATCTGGTATGTCATAAATATATAGATGTAGCAGTACTGTCTACCTGTATGTCATATATGTTATGATTAATTGAAAATGGGGGACCCTGATGTAAACAAGACGAAAGTCTTTCTCTGGTCTGCATCCCCTTAACAATTGTGTGTATTGAGCTGTACTGTATTGTACCCATTCTGCAATCTGTTAATAACATGTTCAATCAATCAATCAAAGACTTACATCTTGCGGAGTGGAAGAAGCAAAACAAAGCTGTGTGTCTGAGAAACACCTGCTTCCCAGCCGTCAAAGATAGCAAGATGATTTCTGATGGACCCACCGGCGAGCTTGATAAAGACACTGAACAAAACAGGGAAGAGAATTTGCTTTTACTAACTTGCTAACTTAACGTTAGCAACATCAACATGACCGGGGCTGAGCTAACGTTAGCTGTGTTGGCTAGCTGTGATGATTAGTGTGGCTCAAAACAGAAACAGGCCTCTATGCTAGGTATAATAATCATCCATCTGTGTTAATAACATGTAACACGCGTGCTGTTGTTTCTATCCAAAGAGCTGCTTTACCTGCTGGTTCTACTGAGGACCTGCTTCAGAAGAGTGCGTGCAGCGGACGCCAGCTTGCTCTCACACGTGTGTCTCCTTGGTTCCGGAAACACATCATGTCGCAAACCCCGCCCATTAGAGCCTACGTGTTTGGAAGGGATGACCAATCACAAAGCTGTGTGGTTGTTGTTGTTTTGTTTGATTGAATTTACTTCATGAATGAATGAATGAATGAATGAATGAATGAACGAATGAATGAATGAATGGATGGATGAATGGATGAATGAATGAAAACTTTATTTAACAGATTGCAGAATGGGTACAATACAGTACGGCTCAATACACACAATTGTTAAGGGGATGCATTGCAGACCAGAGAAAGACGTTTGTCTTGTTTACATCAGGGTCCCCCATTTTCAATTCATAGTGACATTTATGACATACGTCACGACATCATGACATTTATGGCATAGGGACATACATGACATACAGGTATATAGTACTGTTACATTTGTGACATATACGATATGCAAATATACAGTACTGTTACCCATAGATCCTGACAGAGAGTATATACATATGATGGGAGAAGACTGTACATTAGGAGGGGGTGGGCACTGGGTGGGTGGGTGGGAGAGAAATATACATACGGTGGGGAGAGAATATATACACTTACGGTGGGGATGAATTCATCCCCCAATTCATCATGAGGATGAATGAATTAATGAAAACTTTATTTAGCAGATTGCAGAATGGGTACAATACAGTACGGCTCAATACACACAATTGTTAAGGGGATGCAGACCCCCCCCCCCCCCACCCCACCACCTACAATGTACAGTCCCCCCCCCCCACCCCCACCTACCCAACCCCCCGCCCCTCCACCCCTCCTACCAACCTCCTACCTACCAACCTCCTCCAATGTACAGTTTCTTCGTCAAATGTATATACTCTCTTTTTTAGACTCTTCTTGTATCCAAAAACAGTACTGTATTTGTAAATCTGGTATGTCATAAATGTATAGATGTAGCAGTACTGTCTATCTGTATGTCATGTATGTAATATATGTTATGATGAATTGAAAATGGGGGACCCTGATGTAAACAAGACGAAAGTCTTTCTCTGATTGATTGATTGATTGATTGATTGATTGATTGATTGATTGATTGATTGATTGATTGAAAACTTTATTAACAGATTGCAGAATGGGTACAGTACAGTACAGCTCAATACATACAATTGTTAAGGGGATGCAGACCAGAGAAAGACTTTCGTCTTGTTTACATCAGGGTCCCCCATTTTCAATTCATCATAACATATGACATACACGACATACAGATAGACAGTACTGCTACATCTATACATTTATGACATACCAGATTTGCAAATACAGTACTGTTTGTGATACAAAAAGAGTCCAGAAAAGACAGTATACATTTGACGTAGAAACTGTACATTGGAGGAGGTTGGGTAGGTGGGGTGGGGTTGGGGGGGACTGTACATTGGAGGTGGTTAGGTGGGTGGGGTGGGGGGTTGGGTAGGAGGGGTGGGTGGGTGTTGGACACTGTACAACTGTACAAGCAAAACTGTACATTGGAATATTGACAAAACCATACTTGGTCATTTACTGTACATTGGAGGGGGTTGGGTTAGGACATTTACAGGGTCCAGTTTCGAATTGCAGTCTCCCGTAGGTGTTCTTTGAGAGTGTTTTTGAAAGTGGGTAGTGATTCACATTCCTTTACAGCTTTGGGTAGCGCGTTCCACATTGATGTGGCATAATTGCGAAACGTGTTTAGTCCCTTGTTTGAGCCGAATCTGGGTTTAACATGATTTGTGGAGCTCCCTCTGGTGTTGTGATCGTGGTATTCACTGACCTTTGGGAAGTATTTTGACATGTGTACATGGGTACCTTGGTTGTGTAGTGTATATCTTGTAGACCAGGCCCATTGCAAGTTGCTGTACTCTGTTGTCTACTAAGCCATCCTAGGTTGTCAAAGTGGGCAGGGGTGAGGTTTCAAGTTCAAGTTTCTTTAATAGTTGTCATACAGAAGTACAGAATACTTTTATACAAAATGCTTCTTTCTGTTACGCTCCAGAGACTGTGCTAGACAAAAGATAAGTATGAAATAAAATAAGTATAGCAAGTAAAAGTAAAAAATAGAAGTCACGTACGTAAACACAAGTGTTCAGTATGTAGCCTACATATGTACAATGTGCAATGCAGGATAGCAGTAACTGAGTTACCATACAATATACTATGCAATATACTAATATACAATATACTATATAGTGCAGAGCAGAAATGGGATGAGGTACAATTTATGTACAATTTACAATTTACAGTAAGGTGTCCTGAGGTATGGGTTGTAGTGCAAATTCTTTGCCAATAAATATAAAGTGTGTCTAGGTGTTCTAAAGTGTGTAGAGTGGGTGCTGCAGTGGGTTGATTGTTTAAAGTGAGTGTGTGCGGATGTGTGTGCTGTGAGTGCATTTGATGGTTGTAGCATAGTGTTATTGTTCGTTGAGCAACCTGATGGCCTGGGGATAGAAGCTTCTTCTGAGTCTCTCTGTGCTTGCCATGAGACTCCGGTATCGCTTGCCTGACCGCAGCAGTTCAAAGAGGCAGTTGTTTGGGTGGCTGGAGTCCTTGATAATTCTCTTAGCCTTACCCCTGCACCACCTAGGTGGGTTCTAGGAGTAAGGTCAAGCAGTAGTCTGACCAGTTTGTTTTGAGATGTTTGTAATTTTGTTTTTAGCGCCTTTGAGGTGCTTCGGTACCATGAGGTGCAAGCATAGTCGTAGTACCCTTGAAGAGTACCCAGACCCACTCTGGTCTGCATCCCCTTAACAATTGTGTGTATTGAGCTGTACGGTATTGTACCCATTCTGCAATCTGTTAATACAATTTTCAATCAATCAATCAATCAATCAATCAAAGACCAGAGAAAGACGTTTGTCTTGTTTACACCAGGGACGTTCTAGCTTGTTTGCCGACAGGATTAGGCAAAAGTTTGGTCCGTTCGGAGGCAGCTTCCAGGGGAAGTGATACATACACCGGAAATTCTACCCCATAGACACTTTCGGCCGTAGTTCTTTACCAGGCTTTATCTCACAGAGATAAAACTGGGAACGAGGTTAGTTTGATTGTTATAATTTTTTGTTGGTGCTTGTTATATTGTAACGAGCCTGGTACAATGCTTAGGAAAAATGTACAAGTTGCAGATCTTGCAAGGCGCAACAAAATTGTGCAGAGACAAATTACTACTAAATGCTTTAATAGTATAGCAAAGTCGACATAATTTGTATTTGTAATCTTACATGGTAACCCATATGAGGCTTTTGGCCTCACATTATTCAGTGGTCAGTTAAAGAAGAATTGACACTAGATTTGCACTACAGACCTATACCTAATTTGTGCATGTTTTTGCATTTAAAAAGGTTAGCATTTTGTACTTCATTTTGTACTTTAGTTGTATATTGTTCATTTGCATAGTGTTTGGTCTTTATTATTTTTACTGTATGAAGCACAATCTCAGGGGGCTTGAACTTGATTTGAGTTTAGTAATATGGCATTCCCATGCCCCTCCCATGCCGATCTAACACTCTAGACACGAATTATCTAGGATTAGGATACTGTATAGATCTGAATTCAGATATCCCTCTATCCAGGGACAATATACAGTTTATTCTAACCCTTATCTGTGTCTTTACATAGATAATTAATCTCAAGGGTTAAAGTTGACTGAGAAAGTATATTGGTCGGATTATGTATTGTGACGCATTTGTGCAAGGTAGTCTATAATTTCTTGTCAGGAATTAAAAAGCTCACGTGAATGTAAAGGTTCAGATGCATTGTATGCTGAGCCCGGGCTATTATCGACATGGTATGGTAGCCTTTCACAGACTGGGGGTTTGCTCGTCCCTTTTCTTTGGGGCAGAGACTTGTTCATCTTATTCTTCACAAATGCTGCTTGGACTGCCTGCATGTTGTAGTCCCTCTTGGACTGGCTTTTTGGTGTTTAGCAAGATTACCTGCCGTTTTTGGAAACGACTATCTGTAGCTATATATCTCGATGAATAGGCTTATTCTATGTTGTTTGTGGCCTAGGCGCGACTTTTCGCGCTCACCTGGAGTAACCATAGTATTAGTATCACCATGCACCATGCAATGACATGTTATGCGCGCATTGCGCGGCCATAGGGGGTCTGGACGCACCTCCTCCTCCAAACGACAGAGGGAGTGCGCGCTCTCCAAAGCGAGATGGGCTGGTGAGAGAGAGAGAGAGAGAGAGAGAGAGAGCGAGAGAGAGAGAGAGAGAGAGAGAGAGAGAGAGAGAGAGAGAGAGAGAGAGAGAGAGAGAGAGAGAGAGAGAGAGAGAGAGAGAGAGAGAGAGCGAGAGAGAGAGCGAGAGAGAGAGAGAGAGAGGGAGAGAACCGTGCCGAGCTGCCTGCCCCTGCTGAGGGAGGAGGAAAACATCATGAGCTCCAGGAAAGGTGCGTATATCGTTCTGTCCCCGAACAGCCTAACTATTTTGGTTGTATTTGGTAAACGGTTTGGAGAAATTGCGCTTGTGTAGCATTCAGACTTTATTGGTAAACGATGCTTTGACCCTGGCCAACCAGAGAGAGACAGAGACTGATGTGTGCTGCTGTGTTCTCTCCCCCTGTCCCGCGCTCTCCTATCCCCTCTCCTGTCCCCTCTCATGTCCCCTCTCATGTCCCCTCTCCTGTCCCCTCTCATGTCCCCTCTCATGTCCCCTCTTATGTCCCCTCTCCTATCCCCTCTCATGTCCCCTCTTATGTCCCCTCTCCTATCCCCTCTCTCTCCTATCCCCTCTCCTATCCCCTCTCCTGTCCCCTCTCCCTCTCATGTCCCCTCTCATGTCCCCTCTCCTATCCCCTCTCCCTCTCATGTCCCCTCTCCTATCCCCTCTCCCTCTCATGTCCCCTCTCCTATCCCCTCTCCCTCTCATGTCCCCTCTCATGTCCCCTCTCCTGTCCCCTCTCATGTCCCCTCTCCCTCTCATGTCCCCTCTCATGTCCCCTCTCCTGTCCCCTCTCCCTCTCATGTCCCCTCTCATGTCCCCTCTCATGTCCCCTCTCCTATCCCCTCTCCCTCTCATGTCCCCTCTCATGTCCCCTCTCATGTCCCCTCTCATGTCCCCTCTCATGTCCCCTCTCATGTCCCCCCTCCTATCCCCTCTCATGTCCCCTCTCCCTCTCCTGTCCCCTCTCATGTCCCCTCTCCCCCTCCTATCCCCTCTCATGTCCCCTCTCCCTCTCCTGTCCCCTCTCATGTCCCCTCTCCCTCTCCTATCCCCTCTCATGTCCCCTCTCATGTCCCCTCTCCTGTCCCCTCTCCCGTCCCCTCTCCTGTCCCCTCTCATGTCCCCTCTCCTGTCCCCTCTCATGTCCCCTCTCCTGTCCCCTCTCCTATCCCCTCTCATGTCCCCTCTCATGTCCCCTCTCATGTCCCCTCTCATGTCCCCTCTCCTATCCCCTCTCATGTCCCCTCTCCTATCCCCTCTCCTATCCCCTCTCATGTCCCCTCTCATGTCCCCTCTCATGTCCCCTCTCATGTCCCCTCTCCTATCCCCTCTCATGTCCCCTCTCCTGTCCCTCTCATGTCCCTTCTCCTGTCCCCTCTCATGTCCCCTCTCATGTCCCCTCTCCTATCCCCTCTCCTGTCCCCTCTCCTATCCCCTCTCATGTCCCCTCTCATGTCCCTCTCATGTCCCCTCTCCTGTCCCCTCTCATGTCCCTCTCATGTCCCCTCATGTCCCTCTCATGTCCCCTCTCCTGTCCCCTCTCATGTCCCCTCTCCTATCCCCTCTCATGTCCCCTCTCATGTCCCTCTCATGTCCCCTCTCCTGTCCCTCTCATGTCCCCTCTCCTGTCCCCTCTCATGTCCCCTCTCCTGTCCCCTCTCATGTCCCCTCTCCTATCCCCTCTCCTGTCCCCTCTCCTATCCCCTCTCATGTCCCCTCTCATGTCCCTCTCATGTCCCCTCTCCTGTCCCCTCTCATGTCCCCTCTCATGTCCCCTCTCCTGTCCCCTCTCATGTCCCCTCTCCGGACACGGACGCTGGTCATGCCTGCCTGTGAACAAAATGTAATCTCATCCACAGTGATGGCCATCCAAGCCAGGAAGAGAAGGCCGAAGGGGAAGAAAGACAAGACTGCTGCTCACCATCGGAGGTAAACTGCATGGGCGGAGGTCGGGATTGGACTCAGAGAGAGTGTAGGCTGTGTGGTATTGTGTTTGGTTTGTTGTGGTATTGTGTTTGGTTTGTTGTGGTGTGTTTGGTTTGTTGTGGTATTGTGTTTGGTTTGTTGTGGTGTGTTTGGTTTGTTGTGGTATTGTGTTTGGTTTGTTGTGGTGTGTTTGGTTTGTTGTGGTATTGTGCGTCAGCTCGTGACAGCGGTTCCTCTCCATATGACGCCAAATATTGGCACTGCTACTGGTGCGGTGGCGCCGGTGTAGACTGTGCGCGCACATATGGCAAAGCGCACACACTGCGAGGGCGATGGCGCAGGTGCTGGCATATTGGGGGCTGTGTGGTATCCGTCTCTCCGGCTCGATAGTCCAGCTATCCTGGGCGGTCCAAGCGGTGGAGTGTAGTAAGTTACCTATGGCAATGATCCGCCGGCCCGTGGGTCCTCATAGGTCAGTGGATTCCTCGTCGTTTCCAACAACAATACATTTCGTATATAGGCTGCTGCTGTGTGTATGAACTTCCAACGCCGAGGACATCTTGGTGGCCCCTTGACTTGGATGGAGTGAGGGGGTGCAAAAGGATCTGACAGATGTGACAGCTTTCCTTGCCCTCGTTGCAGTAATGACGGCACTGGAGACTGGAGGAGACGGATACGCTTCCCAAAAGAACACAGCCTTTGTCGGCTTAGGCGCCGGCTTGCCTATTTGTGAATATCCCTTGCTTAGTGATTATGTAACATTTGTGAATTTGTAATAGCTAGGCCGGGGCGAGCTATATCCCGGGCGCATGTCACACATAGGCATAATAAGAAGGCTCCTTTGCGTCGCGCAACACATTTCAGTGTGATTTACCTGGCATGACGACGAGTGCAGTGGTTGGTGTGTGTGCCCGGCGCAGAGCTCTGTATAGTGCCTGCGAATTGGTCTGGAGACAGTGGGGGCTTACTTCATGGCACAATACTATTGGAGCGACGTCACTGGCAGTCAAAAGCATCAATTTAGATGATACCGCGGTCTGCCCACACCAGGGGCTCCTCCGTGCCGTGCTTTGCGTGGAATGCACTGCAACGACTTGATTCACATTGCTTGAGGAGGATACATATTGAATATTCCAAACACAGTGTAGCCTAATAGAATAATTTCATGATGTAGCTGTTCAAAACCCACCCATACAACAATACTGCAATAGCCTGCACGGAAATACATTACTCCAGTTGATTAGAGCCATATGAAATCCGTTTTATTTTTTTCCAAATTCCATTTTATTTTTTTCCAAATTCCGTTTTTTCCGTTTTAATATTTCAGAATTCTGTATTTTGCTTTGTACGCTAATTTTACCATCAGAAATAGTGTCTAATAAGTGGGAATGAATAAATGTCCACAATTTAATAAGATATAACAGTCCATTTAATAGGGCTGTCTTAAATACTTCGAAGCTTCGAAGCTTCGTTCGATGGGCATGGGATTCGAATGTTTTATTTTTTTTATAGTTGATTCCATTTTTATTGCTCAATTCCGCGATTCCGTCCGCGATTCCGTGATCGCGGATTCCATATGGCTCTACAGTTGATGGACTATGGGTGTGCCTCTGCCTCTGCTCTCAAAGAGAGCTAAGACCATTTTTTTTATCTCATGTGATGATGCGAGAAGTAGTGCGGCGTGATGCTTTGGGCAACTGTCTGCTTTAAAAGGTTATCTTCTGCTTTGTCTGGGAAAGTACAACCCAGAGCAAAAGGGGAAGGTGGGAGAAAGGGAGATGAGACGAGAGGAAGGTCATGAGCGGACTCGAACCCAGGAGGTTGTGATTACATGCTGAGCCACCCAGAGGCCCAGGAAATTGGATGGTATACAAAAGAAGAGCCCCTGGAGTCAGCTGGCTAGATTGAATTTGTCCCATATAGTTGATTCACTTGATAATGCAGCATCTCTCTCTCTCTCCCGCTCTCTCTCTCTCTCTCTCTCTCTCTCTCTCTCTCTCTCTCTCTCTCTCTCTCTCTCTCTCTCTCTCTGTCTCTCTTTCTCTCTCTCCCCCCCTCTCTCTCTCATTATCTGTCTCTGTCTCTCTCTCCCTCTCTCTCTCTCTCTAATTTTCTGTCTC